>NW_028123655.1:0-525000 GCF_965194805.1 Balaenoptera borealis
CTAACCCCTACCCTAACCCTAACACGTACCCTAATCCTAACCGTACCCTAAACCGAGCCCTAAAGCTAAAACTAAACCTAACCCTAACCCTAACCCATACGCTACGCCGTACCCGAACCCCTCCCAGAACACGTACCCTAAGCCGTACCCTAAGCCTAACCCTAAGCCTAACCCTAACCCTAGGCTACCCTTGACTGCTTCTGCCTCCAATAGATTTCCTAAGCACTAGTGTTTTAAGGAACAGCTTAAAAAGAGAATCCTAATGTGATTTCTTTATAATGGGTGTGTTCCTTATCTTATCCTAGTGTCTAAACTCTTCTCCATGGCTGGACCCTAAAATAATATTCCTTTACGTGCTAAGGGGTATCTAGAGAGTGGGATAGGTTTAATAACTACCCTAACCCGAACGCGTACCCTAACCCTAACCCCTACCCTAACCCTAACACGTACCCTAATCCTAACCCGTACCCTAAACCGAGCCCTAACCCTAACACTAACCCTAACCCTAACCCTAACCCATACCCTACGCCGTACCCGCACCCCTCCCCGAACCCGTAACCTAAGCCGTACCCTAAGCCTAACCCTAAGCCTAACCCTAACCCTAGGCTACCCTTGACTGCTTCTGCCTCCAATAGATTTCCTAAGCACTAGTGTTTTAAGGAACAGCTTAAAAAGAGAATCCTAAAGTGATTTCTTTATAATGGGTGTGTTCCTTATCTTATCCTAGTGTCTAAACTCTTCTCCATGGCTGGACCCCCAAATAATATTCCTTTACGTGCTAAGGGGTATGTAGAGAGTGGGATAGGTTTAATAACTACCCTAACCCTAACGCGTACCCTAACCCTAACCCCTACCCTAACCCTAACACGTACCCTAATCCTAACCCGTACCCTTAACCGAGCCCTAACCCTAACACTAAACCTAACCCTAACCCTAACCCATACCCTATGCCGTACCCGAACCCCTCCCCGAACCCGTACCCTAAGCCATACCGTAAACCTAACCCTAAGCCTAACCCTAACCCTAGGCTACCCTTGACTGTTTCTGCCTCCAATAGATTTCCTAAGCACTAGTGTTTTAAGGAACGGCTTAAAAAGGGAATCCTAATGTGATTTCTTTATAATGGGTGTGTTCTTTATCTTATCCTAGTGTCTAAACTCTTCTCCATGGCTGGACCCCCAAATAATATTCCTTTACGTGCTAAGGGGTATCTAGAGAGTGGGATAGGTTTAATAACTACCCTAACCCTAACGCGTACCCTAACCCTAAACCCTACCCTAACCCTAACACGTACCCTAATCCTAACCTGTACCCTAAACCGAGCCCTAACCCTAACACTAACCCTAACCCTAAGCCTAACACATACCCTACGCCGTACCCGAACCCCTCCCCGAACCCGTACCCTAAGCCGTACCCTAAGCCTAACCCTAAGCCTAACCCTAAACCTAGGCTACCCTTGACTGCTTCTGCCTCCAATAGATATCCTAAGCACTAGTGTTTTAAGGAACAGCTTAAAAATAGAATCCTAATGTGATTTCTTTATAATGGGTGTGTTCCTTATCTTATCCTAGTGTCTAAACTCTTCTCCAGGGCTGGACCCCCAAATAATATTCCTTTACGTGCTAAGGGGTATCTAGAGAGTGGGATAGTTTTAATAACTACCCTAACCCTAACGCGTACCCTAACCCTAACCCCTACCCTAACCCTAACACGTACCCTAATCCTAACCTGTACCCTAAACCGAGCCCTAAAGCTAAAACTAAACCTAACCCTAACCCTAACCCATACCCTACGCCGTATCCGAACCCCTCCCCGAACCCGTACCCTAAGCCGTACCCTAAGCCTAACCCTAAGCCTAACGCTAACCCTACGCTACCCGTGACTGCTTCTGCCTCCAATAGATTTTCTAAGCACTAGTGTTTTAAGGAACGGCTTAAAAAGAGAATCCTAATGTGATTTCTTTATAATGGGTGTGTTCCTTATCTTATCCTTGTGTCTAAACTCTTCTCCATGGCTGGACCCCCAAATAATATTCCTTTACGTGCTAAGGGGTATCTAGAGAGTGGGATAGGTTTAATAACTACCCTAATCCTAACGTGTACCTTAACCCTAACCCCTACCCTAACCCTAACACGTACCCTAATCCTAACCCGTACCCTAAACCGAGCCCTAACCCTAACACTAACCCTAACCCTAACCCTAACCCTAACCCGAACCTGTACACTAAGCCGTACCCTAACCCTAACCCTAAGCCTCACCCTAACCTTAGGCTACCCTTGACTGCTTCTGCCTCCAATAGATTTCCTAAGCACTAGTGTTTTAAGGAACAGCTTAAAAAGAGAATCCTAATGTGATTTCTTTATAATAGGTGTGTTCCTTATCTTATCCTAGTGTCTAAACTCTTCTCCACGGGTGGACCTCCAACTAATATTCCTTTACGTGCTAAGGGGTATCTAGAGAGTGGGATAGGTTTAATAACTACCCTAACCCTAACGCGTACCCTAACCCTAACCCCTACCCTAACCCTAACACGTACCCTAATCCTAACCCGTTCCCTTAACCGAGCCCTAACCCTAACACTAAACCTAACCCTAATCCTAACCCATACCCTATGCCGTACCCGAACCCCTCCCCGAACCCGTACCCTAAGCCGTACCGTAACCCTAACCCTAAGCCTAACCCTAACCCTAGGCTACCCTTGACTGTTTCTGCCTCCAATAGATTTCCTAAGCACTAGTGTTTTAAGGAACGGCTTAAAAAGGGAATCCTTATGTGATTTCTTTATAATGGGTGTGTTCCTTATCTTATCCTAGTGTCTAAACTCTTCTCCATGGCTGGACCCCCAAATAATATTCCTTTACGTGCTAAGGGGTATCTAGAGAGTGGGATAGGTTTAATAACTACCCTAACCCTAACGCGTACCCTAACCCTAAACCCTACCCTAACCCTAACACGTACCCTAATCCTAACCTGTACCCTAAGCCGAGCCCTAACCCTAACACTAACCCTAACCTTAAGCCTAACACATACCCTACGCCATACCCGAACCCCTCCCCGAACCCGTACCCTAAGCCGTACCCTAAGCCTAACCCTAAGCCTAACCCTATCCCTAGGCTACCCTTGACTGCTTCTGCCTCCAATAGATTTCCTAAGCACTAGTGTTTTAAGGAACAGCTTAAAAAGAGAATCCTAATGTGATTTCTTTATAATGGGTGTGTTCCTTATCTTATCCTAGTGTCTAAACTCTTCTCCATGGCTGGACCCCCAAATAATATTCCTTTACGTGCTAAGGGGTATCTAGAGAGTGGGATAGGTTTAATAACTACCCTAATCCTAACGCGTACCCTAACCCTAACCCCTACCCTAACCCTAACACGTACCCTAATCCTAACCCGTACCCTAAACCGAGCCCTAACCCTAACACTAAACCTAACCCTAACCCTAACCCATACCCTACGCCGTACCCGAACCCCTCCCCGAACCCGTACCCTAAGCCGTACCCTAACCCTATCCCTAAGCCTAACCCTAACCCTAGGCTACCCTTGACTGCTTCTGCCTCCAATAGATTTCCTAAGCACTAGTGTTTTAAGGAACAGCTTAAAAAGAGAATCCTAAAGTGATTTCTTTATAATGGGTGTGTTCCTTATCTTATCCTAGTGTCTAAACTCTTCTTCATGGCTGGACCCCCAAATAATATTCCTTTACGTGCTAAGGGGTATGTAGAGAGTGGGATAGGTTTAGTAACTACCCTAACCCTAACGCGTACCCTTACCCTAACCCCTACCCTAACACTAACACGTATCCTAATCCTAACCCGTACACTAAACCGAGCCCTAATCCTAACACTAACCCTAACCCTAACCCTAACCCTAACCCATACCCTACGCCGTACCCGAACCCCTCCCCGAACCCGTACCCTAAGCCGTACCGTAACCCTAACCCTAAGCCTAACGCTAACCCTACGCTACCCGTGACTGCTTCTGCCTCCAATAGATTTTCTAAGCACTAGTGTTTTAAGGAACGGCTTAAAAAGAGAATCCTAATGTGATTTCTTTATAATGGGTGTGTTCCTTGTCTTATCCTTGTGTCTAAACTCTTCTCCATGGCTGGACCCCCAAATAATATTCCTTTACGTGCTAAGGGGTATCTAGAGAGTGGGATAGGTTTAATAACTACCCTAACCCTAACGCATTCCCTAACCCTAACCCCTACCCTAACCCTAACACGTACCCTAATCCTAACCCGTACCCTTAACCGAGCCCTAACCCTAACACTAAACCTAACACTAACCCTAACCCATACCCTACGCCGTACCCGAACCCCTCCCCGAACCCGTACCCTAAGCCGTACCGTAACCCTAACCCTAAGCCTAACCCTAACCCTAGGCTACCCTTGACTGTTTCTGCCTCCAATAGATTTCCTAAGCACTAGTGTTTTAAGGAATGGCTTAAAAAGGGAATCCTAATGTGATTTCTTTATAATGGGTGTGTTCCTTATCTTATCCTAGTGTCTAAACTCTTCTCCATGGCTGGACACCCAAATAATATTCCTTTACGTGCTAAGGGGTATCTAGAGAGTGGGATAGGTTTAATAACTACCCTAACCCTAACGCGTACCCTAACCCTAAACCCTACCCTAACCCTAACACGTACCCTAATCCTAACCCGTACCCTAAACCGAGCACTAACCCTAACCCTAACCCTAACACATACCCTACGCCGTATCCGAACCCCTCCCCGAACCCGTACCCTAAGCCGTACCCTAAGCCTAACCCTAAGCCTAACCCTAACCCTAGGCTACCCTTGACTGCTTCTGCCTCCAATAGATTTCCTAAGCACTAGTGTTTTAAGGAACAGCTTAAAAAGAGAATCCTAATGTGATTTCTTTATAATGGGTGTGTTCCTTATCTTATCCTAGTGTCTAAACTCTTCTCCATGGCTGGACCCCCAAATAATATTCCTTTACGTGCTAAGGGGTATCTAGAGAGTGGGATAGGTTTAATAACTACCCTAATCCTAACGCGTACCCTAACCCTAACCCCTACCCTAACCCTAACACGTACCCTAATCCTAACCCGTACCCTAAACCGAGCCCTAACCCTAACACTAACCCTAACCCTAACCCTAACCCTAACCCGAACCCGTACACTAAGCCGTACCCTAACCCTAACCCTAAGCCTAACCCTAACCTTAGGCTACCCTTGACTGCTTCTGCCTCCAATAGATTTCCTAAGCACTAGTGTTTTAAGGAACAGCTTAAAAAGAGAATCCTAATGTGATTTCTTTATAATAGGTGTGTTCCTTATCTTATCCTAGTGTCTAAACTCTTCTCCACGGGTGGACCTCCAACTAATATTCCTTTACGTGCTAAGGGGTATCTAGAGAGTGGGATAGGTTTAATAACTACCCTAACCCTAACGCGTACCCTAACCCTAACCCCTACCCTAACCCTAACACGTACCCTAATCCTAACCCGTTCCCTTAACCGAGCCCTAACCCTAACACTAAACCTAACCCTAACCCTAACCCATACCCTATGCCGTACCCGAACCCCTTCCCGAACCCGTACCCTAAGCCGTACCGTAACCCTAACCCTAAGCCTAACCCTATCCCTAGGCTACCCTTGACTGTTTCTGCCTCCAATAGATTTCCTAAGCACTAGAGTTTCAAGGAACAGCTTAAAAAGAGAATCCTTATGTGATTTCTTTATAATGGGTGTGTTCCTTATCTTATCCTAGTGTCTAAACTCTTCTCCATGGCTGGACCCCCAAATAATATTCCTTTACGTGCTAAGGGGTATCTAGAGAGTGGGATAGGTTTAATAACTACCCTAACCCTAACGCGTACCCTAACCCTAAACCCTACCCTAACCCTAACACGTACCCTAATCCTAATCTGTACCCTAAACCGAGCCCTAACCCTAACACTAACCCTAACCCTAACCCTAACACATACCCTACGCCGTACCCGAACCCCTCCCCGAACCCGTACCCTAAGCCGTACCCTAAGCCTAACCCTAAGCCTAACCCTAAACCTAGGCTACCCTTGACTGCTTCTGCCTCCAATAGATTTCCTAAGCACTAGTGTTTTAAGGAACAGCTTAAAAATAGAATCCTAATGTGATTTCTTTATAATGGGTGTGTTCCTTATCTTATCCTAGTGTCTAAACTCTTCTCCATGGCTGCACCCCCAAATAATATTTCCTTACGTGCTAAGGGGTATCTAGAGAGTGGGATAGGTTTAATAACTACCCTAACCCTAACGCGTACCCTAACCCTAACCCCTACCCTAACCCTAACACGTACCCTAATCCTAACCCGTACCCTAAACCGAGCCCTAACCCTAACACTAAACCTAACCCTAACCCTAACCCATACCCTACGCCGTACCCGAACCCCTCCCCGAACCCGTACCCTAAGCCGTACCCTAACCCTATCCCTAAGCCTAACCCTAACCCTAGGCTACCCTTGACTGCTTCTGCCTCCAATAGATTTCCTAAGCACTAGTGTTTTAAGGAACAGCTTAAAAAGAGAATCCTAAAGTGATTTCTTTATAATGGGTGTGTTCCTTATCTTATCCTAGTGTCTAAACTCTTCTCCATGGCTGGACCCCCAAATAATATTCCTTTACGTGCTAAGGGGTATGTAGAGAGTGGGATAGGTTTAATAACTACCCTAACCCTAACGCGTACCCTTACCCTAACCCCTACCCTAACACTAACACGTATCCTAATCCTAACCCGTACACTAAACCGAGCCCTAATCCTAACACTAACCCTAACCCTAACCCTAACCCTAACCCATACCCTACGCCGTACCCGAACCCCTCCCCGAACCCGTACCCTAAGCCGTACCGTAACCCTAACCCTAAGCCTAACGCTAACCCTACGCTACCCGTGACTGCTTCTGCCTCCAATAGATTTTCTAAGCACTAGTGTTTTAAGGAAAGGCTTAAAAAGAGAATCCTAATGTGATTTCTTTATAATGGGTGTGTTCCTTATCTTATCCTTGTGTCTAAACTCTTCTCCACGGCTGGACACCCCAAATAATATTCCTTTACGTGCTAAGGGGTATCTAGAGAGTGGGATAGGTTTAATAACTACCCTAACCCTAACGCATTCCCTAACCCTAACCCCTACCCTAACCCTAACACGTACCCTAATCCTAACCCGTACCCTTAACCGAGCCCTAACCCTAACACTAAACCTAACACTAACCCTAACCCATACCCTACGCCGTACCCGAACCCCTCCCCGAACCCGTACCCTAAGCCGTACCGTAACCCTAACCCTAACCCTAACCCTAACCCTAGGCTACCCTTGAATGTTTCTGCCTCCAATAGATTTCCTAAGCACTAGTGTTTTAAGGAATGGCTTAAAAAGGGAATCCTAAAGTGATTTCTTTATAATGGGTGTGTTCCTTATCTTATCCTAGTGTCTAAACTCTTCTCCATGGCTGGACACCCAAATAATATTCCTTTACGTGCTAAGGGGTATCTAGAGAGTGGGATAGGTTTAATAACTACCCTAACCCTAACGCGTACCCTAACCCTAAACCCTACCCTAACCCTAACACGTACCCTAATCCTAACCCGTACCCTAAACCGAGCACTAACCCTAACCCTAACCCTAACACATACCCTACGCCGTATCCGAACCCCTCCCCGAACCCGTACCCTAAGCCGTACCCTAAGCCTAACCCTAAGCCTAACCCTAACCCTAGGCTACCCTTGACTGCTTCTGCCTCCAATAGATTTCCTAAGCACTAGTGTTTTAAGGAACAGCTTAAAAAGAGAATCCTAATGTGATTTCTTTATAATGGGTGTGTTCCTTATCTTATCCTAGTGTCTAAACTCTTCTCCATGGCTGGACCCCCAAATAATATTCCTTTACGTGCTAAGGGGTATCTAGAGAGTGGGATAGGTTTAATAACTACCCTAATCCTAACGCGTACCCTAACCCTAACCCTAACCCTAACCCTAACCCTAACCCTAACCCGAACCCGTACACTAAGCCGTACCCTAACCCTAACCCTAAGCCTAACCCTAACCTTAGGCTACCCTTGACTGCTTCTGCCTCCAATAGATTTCCTAAGCACTAGTGTTTTAAGGAACAGCTTAAAAAGAGAATCCTAATGTGATTTCTTTATAATAGGTGTGTTCCTTATCTTATCCTAGTGTCTAAACTCTTCTCCACGGGTGGACCTCCAACTAATATTCCTTTACGTGCTAAGGGGTATCTAGAGAGTGGGATAGGTTTAATAACTACCCTAACCCTAACGCGTACCCTAACCCTAACCACTACCCTAACCCTAACACGTACCCTAATCCTAACCCGTTCCCTTAACCGAGCCCTAACCCTAACACTAAACCTAACCCTAACCCTAACCCATACCCTATGCCGTACCCGAACCCCTCCCCGAACCCGTACCCTAAGCCGTACCGTAACCCTAACCCTAAGCCTAACCCTATCCCTAGGCTACCCTTGACTGTTTCTGCCTCCAATAGATTTCCTAAGCACTAGAGTTTTAAGGAACAGCTTAAAAAGAGAATCCTTATGTGATTTCTTTATAATGGGTGTGTTCCTTATCTTATCCTAGTGTCTAAACTCTTCTCCATGGCTGGACCCCCAAATAATATTCCTTTACGTGCTAAGGGGTATCTAGAGAGTGGGATAGGTTTAATAACTACCCTAACCCTAACGCGTACCCTAACCCTAAACCCTACCCTAACCCTAACACGTACCCTAATCCTAATCTGTACCCTAAACCGAGCCCTAACCCTAACACTAACCCTAACCCTAACCCTAACACATACCCTACGCCGTACCCGAACCCCTCCCCGAACCCGTACCCTAAGCCGTACCCTAAGCCTAACCCTAAGCCTAACCCTAAACCTAGGCTACCCTTGACTGCTTCTGCCTCCAATAGATTTCCTAAGCAATAGTGTTTTAAGGAACAGCTTAAAAATAGAATCCTAATGTGATTTCTTTATAATGGGTGTGTTCCTTATCTTATCCTAGTGTCTCAACTCTTCTCCATGGCTGCACCCCCAAATAATATTCCCTTACGTGCTAAGGGGTATCTAGAGAGTGGGATAGGTTTAATAACTACCCTAACCCTAACGCGTACCCTAACCCTAACCCCTACCCTAACCCTAACACGTACCCTAATCCTAACCCGTACCCTAAACCGAGCCCTAACCCTAACACTAAACCTAACCCTAACCCTAACCCATACCCTACGCCGTACCCGAACCCCTCCCCGAACCCGTACCCTAAGCCGTACCCTAACCCTATCCCTAAGCCTAACCCTAACCCTAGGCTACCCTTGACTGCTTCTGCCTCCAATAGATTTCCTAAGCACTAGTGTTTTAAGGAACAGCTTAAAAAGAGAATCCTAAAGTGATTTCTTTATAATGGGTGTGTTCCTTATCTTATCCTAGTGTCTAAACTCTTCTCCATGGCTGGACCCCCAAATAATATTCCTTTACGTGCTAAGGGGTATGTAGAGAGTGGGATAGGTTTAATAACTACCCTAACCCTAACGCGTACCCTTACCCTAACCCCTACCCTAACACTAACACGTATCCTAATCCTAACCCGTACACTAAACCGAGCCCTAATCCTAACACTAACCCTAACCCTAACCCTAACCCTAACCCATACCCTACGCCGTACCCGAACCCCTCCCCGAACCCGTACCCTAAGCCGTACCGTAACCCTAACCCTAAGCCTAACGCTAACCCTACGCTACCCGTGACTGCTTCTGCCTCCAATAGATTTTCTAAGCACTAGTGTTTTAAGGAACGGCTTAAAAAGAGAATCCTAATGTGATTTCTTTATAATGGGTGTGTTCCTTATCTTATCCTTGTGTCTAAACTCTTCTCCATGGCTGGACCCCCAAATAATATTCCTTTACGTGCTAAGGGGTATCTAGAGAGTGGGATAGGTTTAATAACTACCCTAACCCTAACGCATTCCCTAACCCTAACCCCTACCCTAACCCTAACACGTACCCTAATCCTAACCCGTACCCTTAACCGAGCCCTAACCCTAACACAAAACCTAACACTAACCCTAACCCATACCCTACGCCGTACCCGAACCCCTCCCCGAACCCGTACCCTAAGCCGTACCGTAACCCTAACCCTAAGCCTAACCCTAACCCTAGGCTACCCTTGACTGTTTCTGCCTCCAATAGATTTCCTTAGCACTAGTGTTTTAAGGAATGGCTTAAAAAGGGAATCCTAATGTGATTTCTTTATAATGGGTGTGTTCCTTATCTTATCCTAGTGTCTAAACTCTTCTCCATGGCTGGACACCCAAATAATATTCCTTTACGTGCTAAGGGGTATCTAGAGAGTGGGATAGGTTTAATAACTACCCTAACCCTAACGCGTACCCTAACCCTAAACCCTACCCTAACCCTAACACGTACCCTAATCCTAACCCGTACCCTAAACCGAGCACTAACCCTAACCCTAACCCTAACACATACCCTACGCCGTATCCGAACCCCTCCCCGAACCCGTACCCTAAGCCGTACCCTAAGCCTAACCCTAAGCCTAACCCTAACCCTAGGCTACCCTTGACTGCTTCTGCCTCCAATAGATTTCCTAAGCACTAGTGTTTTAAGGAACAGCTTAAAAAGAGAATCCTAATGTGATTTCTTCATAATAGGTGTGTTCCTTATCTTATCCTAGTGTCTAAACTCTTCTCCACGGGTGGACCTCCAACTAATATTCCTTTACGTGCTAAGGGGTATCTAGAGAGTGGGATAGGTTTAATAACTACCCTAACCCTAACGCGTACCCTAACCCTAACCCCTACCCTAACCCTAACACGTACCCTAATCCTAACCCGTACGCTAAACCGAGCCCTAACCCTAACACTAAACCTAACCCTAACCCTAACCCATACCCTACGCCGTACCCGAACCCCTCCCCGAACCCGTACCCTAAGCCGTACCCTAACCCTATCCCTAAGCCTAACCCTAACCCTAGGCTACCCTTGACTGCTTCTGCCTCCAATAGATTTCCTAAGCACTAGTGTTTTAAGGAACAGCTTAAAAAGAGAATCCTAAAGTGATTTCTTTATAATGGGTGTGTTCCTTATCTTATCCTAGTGTCTAAACTCTTCTCCATGGCTGGACCCCCAAATAATATTCCTTTACGTGCTAAGGGGTATGTAGAGAGTGGGATAGGTTTAGTAACTACCCTAACCCTAACGCGTACCCTTACCCTAACCCCTACCCTAACACTAACACGTATCCTAATCCTAACCCGTACACTAAACCGAGCCCTAATCCTAACACTAACCCTAACCCTAACCCTAACCCTAACCCATACCCTACGCCGTACCCGAACCCCTCCCCGAACCCGTACCCTAAGCCGTACCGTAACCCTAACCCTAAGCCTAACGCTAACCCTACGCTACCCGTGACTGCTTCTGCCTCCAATAGATTTTCTAAGCACTAGTGTTTTAAGGAACGGCTTAAAAAGAGAATCCTAATGTGATTTCTTTATAATGGGTGTGTTCCTTGTCTTATCCTTGTGTCTAAACTCTTCTCCATGGCTGGACCCCCAAATAATATTCCTTTACGTGCTAAGGGGTATCTAGAGAGTGGGATAGGTTAATAACTACCCTAACCCTAACGCATTCCCTAACCCTAACCCCTACCCTAACCCTAACACGTACCCTAATCCTAACCCGTACCCTTAACCGAGCCCTAACCCTAACACTAAACCTAACACTAACCCTAACCCATACCCTACGCCGTACCCGAACCCCTCCCCGAACCCGTACCCTAAGCCGTACCGTAACCCTAACCCTAAGCCTAACCCTAACCCTAGGCTACCCTTGACTGTTTCTGCCTCCAATAGATTTCCTAAGCACTAGTGTTTTAAGGAATGGCTTAAAAAGGGAATCCTAATGTGATTTCTTTATAATGGGTGTGTTCCTTATCTTATCCTAGTGTCTAAACTCTTCTCCATGGCTGGACACCCAAATAATATTCCTTTACGTGCTAAGGGGTATCTAGAGAGTGGGATAGGTTTAATAACTACCCTAACCCTAAACCCTACCCTAACCCTAACACGTACCCTAATCCTAACCCGTACCCTAAACCGAGCACTAACCCTAACCCTAACCCTAACACATACCCTACGCCGTATCCGAACCCCTCCCCGAACCCGTACCCTAAGCCGTACCCTAAGCCTAACCCTAAGCCTAACCCTAACCCTAGGCTACCCTTGACTGCTTCTGCCTCCAATAGATTTCCTAAGCACTAGTGTTTTAAGGAACAGCTGAAAAAGAGAATCCTAATGTGATTTCTTTATAATGGGTGTGTTCCTTATCTTATCCTAGTGTCTAAACTCTTCTCCATGGCTGGACCCCCAAATAATATTCCTTTACGTGCTAAGGGGTATCTAGAGAGTGGGATAGGTTTAATAACTACCCTAATCCTAACGCGTACCCTAACCCTAACCCCTACCCTAACCCTAACACGTACCCTAATCCTAACCCGTACCCTAAACCGAGCCCTAACCCTAACACTAACCCTAACCCTAACCCTAACCCGAACCCGTACACTAAGCCGTACCCTAACCCTAACCCTAAGCCTAACCCTAACCTTAGGCTACCCTTGACTGCTTCTGCCTCCAATAGATTTCCTAAGCACTAGTGTTTTAAGGAACAGCTTAAAAAGAGAATCCTAATGTGATTTCTTTATAATGGGTGTGTTCCTTATCTTATCCTAGTGTCTAAACTCTTCTCCATGGCTGGACCCTCAAATAATATTCCTTTACGTGCTAAGGGGTATCTAGAGAGTGGGATAGGTTTAATAACTACCCTAACCCGAACGCGTACCCTAACCCTAACCCCTACCCTAACCCTAACACGTACCCTAATCCTAACCCGTACCCTAAACCGAGCCCTAACCCTAACACTAACCCTAACCCTAACCCTAACCCATACCCTACGCCGTACCCGCACCCCTCCCCGAACCCGTAACCTAAGCCGTACCCTAAGCCTAACCCTAAGCCTAACCCTAACCCTAGGCTACCCTTGACTGCTTCTGCCTCCAATAGATTTCCTAAGCACTACTGTTTTAAGGAACAGCTTAAAAAGAGAATCCTAATGTGATTTCTTTATAATGGGTGTGTTCCTTATCTTATCCTAGTGTCTAAACTCTTCTCCATGGCTGCACCCCCAAATAATATTTCCTTACGTGCTAAGGGGTATCTAGAGAGTGGGATAGGTTTAATAACTACCCTAACCCTAACGCGTACCCTAACCCTAACCCCTACCCTAACCCTAACACGTACCCTAATCCTAACCCGTACCCTAAACCGAGCCCTAACCCTAACACTAAACCTAACCCTAACCCTAACCCATACCCTACGCCGTACCCGAACCCCTCACCGAACACGTACCCTAAGCCGTACCCTAACCCTATCCCTAAGCCTAACCCTAACCCTAGGCTACCCTTGACTGCTTCTGCCTCCAATAGATTTCCTAAGCACTAGTGTTTTAAGGAACAGCTTAAAAAGAGAATCCTAAAGTGATTTCTTTATAATGGGTGTGTTCCTTATCTTATCCTAGTGTCTAAACTCTTCTCCATGGCTGGACCCGAAAATAATATTCCTTTACGTGCTAAGGGGTATGTAGAGAGTGGGATAGGTTTAATAACTACCCTAACCCTAACGCGTACCCTTACCCTAACCCCTACCCTAACACTAACACGTATCCTAATCCTAACCCGTACACTAAACCGAGCCCTAATCCTAACACTAACCCTAACCCTAACCCTAACCCTAACCCATACCCTACGCCGTACCCGAACCCCTCCCCGAACCCGTACCCTAAGCCGTACCGTAACCCTAACCCTAAGCCTAACGCTAACCCTACGCTACCCGTGACTGCTTCTGCCTCCAATAGATTTTCTAAGCACTAGTGTTTTAAGGAACGGCTTAAAAAGAGAATCCTAATGTGATTTCTTTATAATGGGTGTGTTCCTTATCTTATCCTTGTGTCTAAACTCTTCTCCATGGCTGGACACCCCAAATAATATTCCTTTACGTGCTAAGGGGTATCTAGAGAGTGGGATAGGTTTAATAACTACCCTAACCCTAACGCATTCCCTAACCCTAACCCCTACCCTAACCCTAACACGTACCCTAATCCTAACCCGTACCCTTAACCGAGCCCTAACCCTAACACTAAACCTAACACTAACCCTAACCCATACCCTACGCCGTACGCGAACCCCTCCCCGAACCCGTACCCTAAGCCGTACCGTAACCCTAACCCTAAGCCTAACCCTAACCCTAGGCTACCCTTGACTGTTTCTGCCTCCAATAGATTTCCTAAGCACTATTGTTTTAAGGAATGGCTTAAAAAGGGAATCCTAATGTGATTTCTTTATAATGGGTGTGTTCCTTATCTTATCCTAGTGTCTAAACTCTTCTCCATGGCTGGACACCCAAATAATATTCCTTTACGTGCTAAGGGGTATCTAGAGAGTGGGATAGGTTTAATAACTACCCTAACCCTAACGCGTACCCTAACCCTAAACCCTACCCTAACCCTAACACGTACCCTAATCCTAACCCGTACCCTAAACCGAGCACTAACCCTAACCCTAACCCTAACACATACCCTACGCCGTATCCGAACCCCTCCCCGAACCCGTACCCTAAGCCGTACCCTAAGCCTAACCCTAAGCCTAACCCTAACCCTAGGCTACCCTTGACTGCTTCTGCCTCCAATAGATTTCCTAAGCACTAGTGTTTTAAGGAACAGCTGAAAAAGAGAATCCTAATGTGATTTCTTTATAATGGGTGTGTTCCTTATCTTATCCTAGTGTCTAAACTCTTCTCCATGGCTGGACCCCCAAATAATATTCCTTTACGTGCTAAGGGGTATCTAGAGAGTGGGATAGGTTTAATAACTACCCTAATCCTAACGCGTACCCTAACCCTAACCCCTACCCTAACCCTAACACGTACCCTAATCCTAACCCGTACCCTAAACCGAGCCCTAACCCTAACACTAACCCTAACCCTAACCCTAACCCGAACCCGTACACTAAGCCGTACCCTAACCCTAACCCTAAGCCTAACCCTAACCTTAGGCTACCCTTGACTGCTTCTGCCTCCAATAGATTTCCTAAGCACTAGTGTTTTAAGGAACAGCTTAAAAAGAGAATCCTAATGTGATTTCTTTATAATAGGTGTGTTCCTTATCTTATCCTAGTGTCTAAACTCTTCTCCACGGGTGGACCTCCAACTAATATTCCTTTACGTGCTAAGGGGTATCTAGAGAGTGGGATAGGTTTAATAACTACCCTAACCCTAACGCGTACCCTAACCCTAACCCCTACCCTAACCCTAACACGTACCCTAATCCTAACCCGTTCCCTTAACCGAGCCCTAACCCTAACACTAAACCTAACCCTAACCCTAACCCATACCCTATGCCGTACCCGAACCCCTCCCCGAACCCGTACCCTAAGCCGTACCGTAACCCTAACCCTAAGCCTAACCCTATCCCTAGGCTACCCTTGACTGTTTCTGCCTCCAATAGATTTCCTAAGCACTAGAGTTTTAAGGAACAGCTTAAAAAGAGAATCCTTATGTGATTTCTTTATAATGGGTGTGTTCCTTATCTTATCCTAGTGTCTAAACTCTTCTCCATGGCTGGACCCCCAAATAATATTCCTTTACGTGCTAAGGGGTATCTAGAGAGTGGGATAGGTTTAATAACTACCCTAACCCTAACGCGTACCCTAACCCTAAACCCTACCCTAACCCTAACACGTACCCTAATCCTAATCTGTACCCTAAACCGAGCCCTAACCCTAACACTAACCCTAACCCTAACCCTAACACATACCCTACGCCGTACCCAAACCCCTCCCCGAACCCGTACCCTAAGCCGTACCCTAAGCCTAACCCTAAGCCTAACCCTAAACCTAGGCTACCCTTGACTGCTTCTGCCTCCAATAGATTTCCTAAGCAATAGTGTTTTAAGGAACAGCTTAAAAATAGAATCCTAATGTGATTTCTTTATAATGGGTGTGTTCCTTATCTTATCCTAGTGTCTAAACTCTTCTCCATGGCTGCACCCCCAAATAATATTCCCTTACGTGCTAAGGGGTATCTAGAGAGTGGGATAGGTTTAATAACTACCCTAACCCTAACGCGTACCCTAACCCTAACCACTACCCTAACCCTAACACGTACCCTAATCCTAACCCGTACCCTAAACCGAGCCCTAACCCTAACACTAAACCTAACCCTAACCCTAACCCATACCCTACGCCGTACCCGAACCCCTCCCCGAACCCGTACCCTAAGCCGTACCCTAACCCTATCCCTAAGCCTAACCCTAACCCTAGGCTACCCTTGACTGCTTCTGCCTCCAATAGATTTCCTAAGCACTAGTGTTTTAAGGAACAGCTTAAAAAGAGAATCCTAAAGTGATTTCTTTATAATGGGTGTGTTCCTTATCTTATCCTAGTGTCTAAACTCTTCTCCATGGCTGAACCCCCAAATAATATTCCTTTACGTGCTAAGGGGTATGTAGAGAGTGGGATAGGTTTAATAACTACCCTAACCCTAACGCGTACCCTTACCCTAACCCCTACCCTAACACTAACACGTATCCTAATCCTAACCCGTACACTAAACCGAGCCCTAATCCTAACACTAACCCTAACCCTAACCCTAACCCTAACCCATACCCTACGCCGTACCCGAACCCCTCCCCGAACCCGTACCCTAAGCCGTACCGTAACCCGAACCCTAAGCCTAACGCTAACCCTACGCTACCCGTGACTGCTTCTGCCTCCAATAGATTTTCTAAGCACTAGTGTTTTAAGGAACGGCTTAAAAAGAGAATCCTAATGTGATTTCTTTATAATGGGTGTGTTCCTTATCTTATCCTTGTGTCTAAACTCTTCTCCATGGCTGGACCCCCAAATAATATTCCTTTACGTGCTAATGGGTATCTAGAGAGTGGGATAGGTTTAATAACTACCCTAACCCTAACGCATTCCCTAACCCTAACCCCTACCCTAACCCTAACACGTACCCTAATCCTAACCCGTACCCTTAACCGAGCCCTAACCCTAACACAAAACCTAACACTAACCCTAACCCATACCCTACGCCGTACCCGAACCCCTCCCCGAACCCGTACCCTAAGCCGTACCGTAACCCTAACCCTAAGCCTAACCCTAACCCTAGGCTACCCTTGACTGTTTCTGCCTCCAATAGATTTCCTAAGCACTAGTGTTTTAAGGAATGGCTTAAAAAGGGAATCCTAATGTGATTTCTTTATAATGGGTGTGTTCCTTATCTTATCCTAGTGTCTAAACTCTTCTCCATGGCTGGACACCCAAATAATATTCCTTTACGTGCTAAGGGGTATCTAGAGAGTGGGATAGGTTTAATAACTACCCTAACCCTAACGCGTACCCTAACCCTAAACCCTACCCTAACCCTAACACGTACCCTAATCCTAACCCGTACCCTAAACCGAGCACTAACCCTAACCCTAACCCTAACACATACCCTACGCCGTATCCGAACCCCTCCCCGAACCCGTACCCTAAGCCGTACCCTAAGCCTAACCCTAAGCCTAACCCTAACCCTAGGCTACCCTTGACTGCTTCTGCCTCCAATAGATTTCCTAAGCACTAGTGTTTTAAGGAACAGCTTAAAAAGAGAATCCTAATGTGATTTCTTTATAATGGGTGTGTTCCTTATCTTATCCTAGTGTCTAAACTCTTCTCCATGGCTGGACCCCCAAATAATATTCCTTTACGTGCTAAGGGGTATCTAGAGAGTGGGATAGGTTTAATAACTACCCTAATCCTAACGCGTACCCTAACCCTAACCCCTACCCTAACCCTAACACGTACCCTAATCCTAACCCGTACCCTAAACCGAGCCCTAACCCTAACACTAACCCTAACCCTACCCCTAACCCTAACCCGAACCCGTACACTAAGCCGTACCCTAACCCTAACCCTAAGCCTAACCCTAACCTTAGGCTACCCTTGACTGCTTCTGCCTCCAATAGATTTCCTAAGCACTAGTGTTTTAAGGAACAGCTTAAAAAGAGAATCCTAATGTGATTTCTTTATAATAGGTGTGTTCCTTATCTTATCCTAGTGTCTAAACTCTTCTCCACGGGTGGACCTCCAACTAATATTCCTTTACGTGCTAAGGGGTATCTAGAGAGTGGGATAGGTTTAATAACTACCCTAACCCTAACGCGTACCCTAACCCTAACCCCTACCCTAACCCTAACACGTACCCTAATCCTAACCCGTTCCCTTAACCGAGCCCTAACCCTAACACTAAACCTAACCCTAACCCTAACCCATACCCTATGCCGTACCCGAACCCCTTCCCGAACCCGTACCCTAAGCCGTACCGTAACCCTAACCCTAAGCCTAACCCTATCCCTAGGCTACCCTTGACTGTTTCTGCCTCCAATAGATTTCCTAAGCACTAGAGTTTCAAGGAACAGCTTAAAAAGAGAATCCTTATGTGATTTCTTTATAATGGGTGTGTTCCTTATCTTATCCTAGTGTCTAAACTCTTCTCCATGGCTGGACCCCCAAATAATATTCCTTTACGTGCTAAGGGGTATCTAGAGAGTGGGATAGGTTTAATAACTACCCTAACCCTAACGCGTACCCTAACCCTAAACCCTACCCTAACCCTAACACGTACCCTAATCCTAATCTGTACCCTAAACCGAGCCCTAACCCTAACACTAACCCTAACCCTAACCCTAACACATACCCTACGCCGTACCCGAACCCCTCCCCGAACCCGTACCCTAAGCCGTACCCTAAGCCTAACCCTAAGCCTAACCCTAACTCTAGGCTACCCTTGACTGCTTCTGCCTCCAATAGATTTCCTAAGCACTAGTGTTTTAAGGAACAGCTTAAAAAGAGAATCCTAATGTGATTTCTTTATAATGGGTGTGTTCCTTATCTTATCCTAGTGTCTAAACTCTTCTCCATGGCTGGACCCTCAAATAATATTCCTTTACGTGCTAAGGGGTATCTAGAGAGTGGGATAGGTTTAATAACTACCCTAACCCGAACGCGTACCCTAACCCTAACCCCTACCCTAACCCTAACACGTACCCTAATCCTAACCCGTACCCTAAACCGAGCCCTAACCCTAACACTAACCCTAACCCTAACCCTAACCCATACCCTACGCCGTACCCGCACCCCTCCCCGAACCCGTAACCTAAGCCGTACCCTAAGCCTAACCCTAAGCCTAACCCTAACCCTAGGCTACCCTTGACTGCTTCTGCCTCCAATAGATTTCCTAAGCACTACTGTTTTAAGGAACAGCTTAAAAAGAGAATCCTAATGTGATTTCTTTATAATGGGTGTGTTCCTTATTTTATCCTAGTGTCTAAACTCTTCTCCATGGCTGCACCCCCAAATAATATTTCCTTACGTGCTAAGGGGTATCTAGAGAGTGGGATAGGTTTAATAACTACCCTAACCCTAACGCGTACCCTAACCCTAACCCCTACCCTAACCCTAACACGTACCCTAATCCTAACCCGTACCCTAAACCGAGCCCTAACCCTAACACTAAACCTAACCCTAACCCTAACCCATACCCTACGCCGTACCCGAACCCCTCACCGAACACGTACCCTAAGCCGTACCCTAAACCTATCCCTAAGCCTAACCCTAACCCTAGGCTACCCTTGACTGCTTCTGCCTCCAATAGATTTCCTAAGCACTAGTGTTTTAAGGAACAGCTTAAAAAGAGAATCCTAAAGTGATTTCTTTATAATGGGTGTGTTCCTTATCTTATCCTAGTGTCTAAACTCTTCTCCATGGCTGGACACCCAAATAATATTCCTTTACGTGCTAAGGGGTATCTAGAGAGTGGGATAGGTTTAATAACTACCCTAACCCTAACGCGTACCCTAACCCTAAACCCTACCCTAACCCTAACACGTACCCTAATCCTAACCCGTACCCTAAACCGAGCACTAACCCTAACCCTAACCCTAACACATACCCTACGCCGTATCCGAACCCCTCCCCGAACCCGTACCCTAAGCCGTACCCTAAGCCTAACCCTAAGCCTAACCCTAACCCTAGGCTACCCTTGACTGCTTCTGCCTCCAATAGATTTCCTAAGCACTAGTGTTTTAAGGAACAGCTGAAAAAGAGAATCCTAATGTGATTTCTTTATAATGGGTGTGTTCCTTATCTTATCCTAGTGTCTAAACTCTTCTCCATGGCTGGACCCCCAAATAATATTCCTTTACGTGCTAAGGGGTATCTAGAGAGTGGGATAGGTTTAATAACTACCCTAATCCTAACGCGTACCCTAACCCTAACCCCTACCCTAACCCTAACACGTACCCTAATCCTAACCCGTACCCTAAACCGAGCCCTAACCCTAACACTAACCCTAACCCTAACCCTAACCCGAACCCGTACACTAAGCCGTACCCTAACCCTAACCCTAAGCCTAACCCTAACCTTAGGCTACCCTTGACTGCTTCTGCCTCCAATAGATTTCCTAAGCACTAGTGTTTTAAGGAACAGCTTAAAAAGAGAATCCTAATGTGATTTCTTTATAATAGGTGTGTTCCTTATCTTATCCTAGTGTCTAAACTCTTCTCCACGGGTGGACCTCCAACTAATATTCCTTTACGTGCTAAGGGGTATCTAGAGAGTGGGATAGGTTTAATAACTACCCTAACCCTAACGCGTACCCTAACCCTAACCCCTACCCTAACACTAACACGTACCCTAATCCTAACCCGTTCCCTTAACCGAGCCCTAACCCTAACACTAAACCTAACCCTAACCCTAACCCATACCCTATGCCGTACCCGAACCCCTCCCCGAACCCGTACCCTAAGCCGTACCGTAACCCTAACCCTAAGCCTAACCCTATCCCTAGGCTACCCTTGACTGTTTCTGCCTCCAATAGATTTCCTAAGCACTAGAGTTTTAAGGAACAGCTTAAAAAGAGAATCCTTATGTGATTTCTTTATAATGGGTGTGTTCCTTATCTTATCCTAGTGTCTAAACTCTTCTCCATGGCTGGACCCCCAAATAATATTCCTTTACGTGCTAAGGGGTATCTAGAGAGTGGGATAGGTTTAATAACTACCCTAACCCTAACGCGTACCCTAACCCTAAACCCTACCCTAACCCTAACACGTACCCTAATCCTAATCTGTACCCTAAACCGAGCCCTAACCCTAACACTAACCCTAACCCTAACCCTAACACATACCCTACGCCGTACCCAAACCCCTCCCCGAACCCGTACCCTAAGCCGTACCCTAAGCCTAACCCTAAGCCTAACCCTAAACCTAGGCTACCCTTGACTGCTTCTGCCTCCAATAGATTTCCTAAGCAATAGTGTTTTAAGGAACAGCTTAAAAATAGAATCCTAATGTGATTTCTTTATAATGGGTGTGTTCCTTATCTTATCCTAGTGTCTAAACTCTTCTCCATGGCTGCACCCCCAAATAATATTCCCTTACGTGCTAAGGGGTATCTAGAGAGTGGGATAGGTTTAATAACTACCCTAACCCTAACGCGTACCCTAACCCTAACCACTACCCTAACCCTAACACGTACCCTAATCCTAACACGTACCCTAAACCGAGCCCTAACCCTAACACTAAACCTAACCCTAACCCTAACCCATACCCTACGCCGTACCCGAACCCCTCCCCGAACCCGTACCCTAAGCCGTACCCTAACCCTATCCCTAAGCCTAACCCTAACCCTAGGCTACCCTTGACTGCTTCTGCCTCCAATAGATTTCCTAAGCACTAGTGTTTTAAGGAACAGCTTAAAAAGAGAATCCTAAAGTGATTTCTTTATAATGGGTGTGTTCCTTATCTTATCCTAGTGTCTAAACTCTTCTCCATGGCTGGACCCCCAAATAATATTCCTTTACGTGCTAAGGGGTATGTAGAGAGTGGGATAGGTTTAGTAACTACCCTAACCCTAACGCGTACCCTTACCCTAACCCCTACCCTAACACTAACACGTATCCTAATCCTAACCCGTACACTAAACCGAGCCCTAATCCTAACACTAACCCTAACCCTAACCCTAACCCTAACCCATACCCTACGCCGTACCCGAACCCCTCCCCGAACCCGTACCCTAAGCCGTACCGTAACCCTAACCCTAAGCCTAACGCTAACCCTACGCTACCCGTGACTGCTTCTGCCTCCAATAGATTTTCTAAGCACTAGTGTTTTAAGGAACGGCTTAAAAAGAGAATCCTAATGTGATTTCTTTATAATGGGTGTGTTCCTTGTCTTATCCTTGTGTCTAAACTCTTCTCCATGGCTGGACCCCCAAATAATATTCCTTTACGTGCTAAGGGGTATCTAGAGAGTGGGATAGGTTAATAACTACCCTAACCCTAACGCATTCCCTAACCCTAACCCCTACCCTAACCCTAACACGTACCCTAATCCTAACCCGTACCCTTAACCGAGCCCTAACCCTAACACTAAACCTAACACTAACCCTAACCCATACCCTACGCCGTACCCGAACCCCTCCCCGAACCCGTACCCTAAGCCGTACCGTAACCCTAACCCTAAGCCTAACCCTAACCCTAGGCTACCCTTGACTGTTTCTGCCTCCAATAGATTTCCTAAGCACTAGTGTTTTAAGGAATGGCTTAAAAAGGGAATCCTAATGTGATTTCTTTATAATGGGTGTGTTCCTTATCTTATCCTAGTGTCTAAACTCTTCTCCATGGCTGGACACCCAAATAATATTCCTTTACGTGCTAAGGGGTATCTAGAGAGTGGGATAGGTTTAATAACTACCCTAACCCTAAACCCTACCCTAACCCTAACACGTACCCTAATCCTAACCCGTACCCTAAACCGAGCACTAACCCTAACCCTAACCCTAACACATACCCTACGCCGTATCCGAACCCCTCCCCGAACCCGTACCCTAAGCCGTACCCTAAGCCTAACCCTAAGCCTAACCCTAACCCTAGGCTACCCTTGACTGCTTCTGCCTCCAATAGATTTCCTAAGCACTAGTGTTTTAAGGAACAGCTGAAAAAGAGAATCCTAATGTGATTTCTTTATAATGGGTGTGTTCCTTATCTTATCCTAGTGTCTAAACTCTTCTCCATGGCTGGACCCCCAAATAATATTCCTTTACGTGCTAAGGGGTATCTAGAGAGTGGGATAGGTTTAATAACTACCCTAATCCTAACGCGTACCCTAACCCTAACCCCTACCCTAACCCTAACACGTACCCTAATCCTAACCCGTACCCTAAACCGAGCCCTAACCCTAACACTAACCCTAACCCTAACCCTAACCCGAACCCGTACACTAAGCCGTACCCTAACCCTAACCCTAAGCCTAACCCTAACCTTAGGCTACCCTTGACTGCTTCTGCCTCCAATAGATTTCCTAAGCACTAGTGTTTTAAGGAACAGCTTAAAAAGAGAATCCTAATGTGATTTCTTTATAATGGGTGTGTTCCTTATCTTATCCTAGTGTCTAAACTCTTCTCCATGGCTGGACCCTCAAATAATATTCCTTTACGTGCTAAGGGGTATCTAGAGAGTGGGATAGGTTTAATAACTACCCTAACCCGAACGCGTACCCTAACCCTAACCCCTACCCTAACCCTAACACGTACCCTAATCCTAACCCGTACCCTAAACCGAGCCCTAACCCTAACACTAACCCTAACCCTAACCCTAACCCATACCCTACGCCGTACCCGCACCCCTCCCCGAACCCGTAACCTAAGCCGTACCCTAAGCCTAACCCTAAGCCTAACCCTAACCCTAGGCTACCCTTGACTGCTTCTGCCTCCAATAGATTTCCTAAGCACTACTGTTTTAAGGAACAGCTTAAAAAGAGAATCCTAATGTGATTTCTTTATAATGGGTGTGTTCCTTATCTTATCCTAGTGTCTAAACTCTTCTCCATGGCTGCACCCCCAAATAATATTTCCTTACGTGCTAAGGGGTATCTAGAGAGTGGGATAGGTTTAATAACTACCCTAACCCTAACGCGTACCCTAACCCTAACCCCTACCCTAACCCTAACACGTACCCTAATCCTAACCCGTACCCTAAACCGAGCCCTAACCCTAACACTAAACCTAACCCTAACCCTAACCCATACCCTACGCCGTACCCGAACCCCTCACCGAACACGTACCCTAAGCCGTACCCTAACCCTATCCCTAAGCCTAACCCTAACCCTAGGCTACCCTTGACTGCTTCTGCCTCCAATAGATTTCCTAAGCACTAGTGTTTTAAGGAACAGCTTAAAAAGAGAATCCTAAAGTGATTTCTTTATAATGGGTGTGTTCCTTATCTTATCCTAGTGTCTAAACTCTTCTCCATGGCTGGACCCCCAAATAATATTCCTTTACGTGCTAAGGGGTATGTAGAGAGTGGGATAGGTTTAATAACTACCCTAACCCTAACGCGTACCCTTACCCTAACCCCTACCCTAACACTAACACGTATCCTAATCCTAACCCGTACATTAAACCGAGCCCTAATCCTAACACTAACCCTAACCCTAACCCTAACCCTAACCCATACCCTACGCCATACCCGAACCCCTCCCCGAACCCGTACCCTAAGCCGTACCGTAACCCTAACCCTAAGCCTAACGCTAACCCTACGCTACCCGTGACTGCTTCTGCCTCCAATAGATTTTCTAAGCACTAGTGTTTTAAGGAACGGCTTAAAAAGAGAATCCTAATGTGATTTCTTTATAATGGGTGTGTTCCTTATCTTATCCTTGTGTCTAAACTCTTCTCCATGGCTGGACACCCCAAATAATATTCCTTTACGTGCTAAGGGGTATCTAGAGAGTGGGATAGGTTTAATAACTACCCTAACCCTAACGCATTCCCTAACCCTAACCCCTACCCTAACCCTAACACGTACCCTAATCCTAACCCGTACCCTTAACCGAGCCCTAACCCTAACACTAAACCTAACACTAACCCTAACCCATACCCTACGCCGTACGCGAACCCCTCCCCGAACCCGTACCCTAAGCCGTACCGTAACCCTAACCCTAAGCCTAACCCTAACCCTAGGCTACCCTTGACTGTTTCTGCCTCCAATAGATTTCCTAAGCACTATTGTTTTAAGGAATGGCTTAAAAAGGGAATCCTAATGTGATTTCTTTATAATGGGTGTGTTCCTTATCTTATCCTAGTGTCTAAACTCTTCTCCATGGCTGGACACCCAAATAATATTCCTTTACGTGCTAAGGGGTATCTAGAGAGTGGGATAGGTTTAATAACTACCCTAACCCTAACGCGTACCCTAACCCTAAACCCTACCCTAACCCTAACACGTACCCTAATCCTAACCCGTACCCTAAACCGAGCACTAACCCTAACCCTAACCCTAACACATACCCTACGCCGTATCCGAACCCCTCCCCGAACCCGTACCCTAAGCCGTACCCTAAGCCTAACCCTAAGCCTAACCCTAACCCTAGGCTACCCTTGACTGCTTCTGCCTCCAATAGATTTCCTAAGCACTAGTGTTTTAAGGAACAGCTGAAAAAGAGAATCCTAATGTGATTTCTTTATAATGGGTGTGTTCCTTATCTTATCCTAGTGTCTAAACTCTTCTCCATGGCTGGACCCCCAAATAATATTCCTTTACGTGCTAAGGGGTATCTAGAGAGTGGGATAGGTTTAATAACTACCCTAATCCTAACGCGTACCCTAACCCTAACCCCTACCCTAACCCTAACACGTACCCTAATCCTAACCCGTACCCTAAACCGAGCCCTAACCCTAACACTAACCCTAACCCTAACCCTAACCCGAACCCGTACACTAAGCCGTACCCTAACCCTAACCCTAAGCCTAACCCTAACCTTAGGCTACCCTTGACTGCTTCTGCCTCCAATAGATTTCCTAAGCACTAGTGTTTTAAGGAACAGCTTAAAAAGAGAATCCTAATGTGATTTCTTTATAATAGGTGTGTTCCTTATCTTATCCTAGTGTCTAAACTCTTCTCCACGGGTGGACCTCCAACTAATATTCCTTTACGTGCTAAGGGGTATCTAGAGAGTGGGATAGGTTTAATAACTACCCTAACCCTAACGCGTACCCTAACCCTAACCCCTACCCTAACCCTAACACGTACCCTAATCCTAACCCGTTCCCTTAACCGAGCCCTAACCCTAACACTAAACCTAACCCTAACCCTAACCCATACCCTATGCCGTACCCGAACCCCTCCCCGAACCCGTACCCTAAGCCGTACCGTAACCCTAACCCTAAGCCTAACCCTATCCCTAGGCTACCCTTGACTGTTTCTGCCTCCAATAGATTTCCTAAGCACTAGAGTTTTAAGGAACAGCTTAAAAAGAGAATCCTTATGTGATTTCTTTATAATGGGTGTGTTCCTTATCTTATCCTAGTGTCTAAACTCTTCTCCATGGCTGGACCCCCAAATAATATTCCTTTACGTGCTAAGGGGTATCTAGAGAGTGGGATAGGTTTAATAACTACCCTAACCCTAACGCGTACCCTAACCCTAAACCCTACCCTAACCCTAACACGTACCCTAATCCTAATCTGTACCCTAAACCGAGCCCTAACCCTAACACTAACCCTAACCCTAACCCTAACACATACCCTACGCCGTACCCAAACCCCTCCCCGAACCCGTACCCTAAGCCGTACCCTAAGCCTAACCCTAAGCCTAACCCTAAACCTAGGCTACCCTTGACTGCTTCTGCCTCCAATAGATTTCCTAAGCAATAGTGTTTTAAGGAACAGCTTAAAAATAGAATCCTAATGTGATTTCTTTATAATGGGTGTGTTCCTTATCTTATCCTAGTGTCTAAACTCTTCTCCATGGCTGCACCCCCAAATAATATTCCCTTACGTGCTAAGGGGTATCTAGAGAGTGGGATAGGTTTAATAACTACCCTAACCCTAACGCGTACCCTAACCCTAACCACTACCCTAACCCTAACACGTACCCTAATCCTAACACGTACCCTAAACCGAGCCCTAACCCTAACACTAAACCTAACCCTAACCCTAACCCATACCCTACGCCGTACCCGAACCCCTCCCCGAACCCGTACCCTAAGCCGTACCCTAACCCTATCCCTAAGCCTAACCCTAACCCTAGGCTACCCTTGACTGCTTCTGCCTCCAATAGATTTCCTAAGCACTAGTGTTTTAAGGAACAGCTTAAAAAGAGAATCCTAAAGTGATTTCTTTATAATGGGTGTGTTCCTTATCTTATCCTAGTGTCTAAACTCTTCTCCATGGCTGAACCCCCAAATAATATTCCTTTACGTGCTAAGGGGTATGTAGAGAGTGGGATAGGTTTAATAACTACCCTAACCCTAACGCGTACCCTTACCCTAACCCCTACCCTAACACTAACACGTATCCTAATCCTAACCCGTACACTAAACCGAGCCCTAATCCTAACACTAACCCTAACCCTAACCCTAACCCTAACCCATACCCTACGCCGTACCCGAACCCCTCCCCGAACCCGTACCCTAAGCCGTACCGTAACCCGAACCCTAAGCCTAACGCTAACCCTACGCTACCCGTGACTGCTTCTGCCTCCAATAGATTTTCTAAGCACTAGTGTTTTAAGGAACGGCTTAAAAAGAGAATCCTAATGTGATTTCTTTATAATGGGTGTGTTCCTTATCTTATCCTTGTGTCTAAACTCTTCTCCATGGCTGGACCCCCAAATAATATTCCTTTACGTGCTAATGGGTATCTAGAGAGTGGGATAGGTTTAATAACTACCCTAACCCTAACGCATTCCCTAACCCTAACCCCTACCCTAACCCTAACACGTACCCTAATCCTAACCCGTACCCTTAACCGAGCCCTAACCCTAACACAAAACCTAACACTAACCCTAACCCATACCCTACGCCGTACCCGAACCCCTCCCCGAACCCGTACCCTAAGCCGTACCGTAACCCTAACCCTAAGCCTAACCCTAACCCTAGGCTACCCTTGACTGTTTCTGCCTCCAATAGATTTCCTAAGCACTAGTGTTTTAAGGAATGGCTTAAAAAGGGAATCCTAATGTGATTTCTTTATAATGGGTGTGTTCCTTATCTTATCCTAGTGTCTAAACTCTTCTCCATGGCAGGACACCCAAATAATATTCCTTTACGTGCTAAGGGGTATCTAGAGAGTGGGATAGGTTTAATAACTACCCTAACCCTAACGCGTACCCTAACCCTAAACCCTACCCTAACCCTAACACGTACCCTAATCCTAACCCGTACCCTAAACCGAGCACTAACCCTAACCCTAACCCTAACACATACCCTACGCCGTATCCGAACCCCTCCCCGAACCCGTACCCTAAGCCGTACCCTAAGCCTAACCCTAAGCCTAACCCTAACCCTAGGCTACCCTTGACTGCTTCTGCCTCCAATAGATTTCCTAAGCACTAGTGTTTTAAGGAACAGCTTAAAAAGAGAATCCTAATGTGATTTCTTTATAATGGGTGTGTTCCTTATCTTATCCTAGTGTCTAAACTCTTCTCCATGGCTGGACCCCCAAATAATATTCCTTTACGTGCTAAGGGGTATCTAGAGAGTGGGATAGGTTTAATAACTACCCTAATCCTAACGCGTACCCTAACCCTAACCCCTACCCTAACCCTAACACGTACCCTAATCCTAACCCGTACCCTAAACCGAGCCCTAACCCTAACACTAACCCTAACCCTACCCCTAACCCTAACCCGAACCCGTACACTAAGCCGTACCCTAACCCTAACCCTAAGCCTAACCCTAACCTTAGGCTACCCTTGACTGCTTCTGCCTCCAATAGATTTCCTAAGCACTAGTGTTTTAAGGAACAGCTTAAAAAGAGAATCCTAATGTGATTTCTTTATAATAGGTGTGTTCCTTATCTTATCCTAGTGTCTAAACTCTTCTCCACGGGTGGACCTCCAACTAATATTCCTTTACGTGCTAAGGGGTATCTAGAGAGTGGGATAGGTTTAATAACTACCCTAACCCTAACGCGTACCCTAACCCTAACCCCTACCCTAACCCTAACACGTACCCTAATCCTAACCCGTTCCCTTAACCGAGCCCTAACCCTAACACTAAACCTAACCCTAACCCTAACCCATACCCTATGCCGTACCCGAACCCCTTCCCGAACCCGTACCCTAAGCCGTACCGTAACCCTAACCCTAAGCCTAACCCTATCCCTAGGCTACCCTTGACTGTTTCTGCCTCCAATAGATTTCCTAAGCACTAGAGTTTCAAGGAACAGCTTAAAAAGAGAATCCTTATGTGATTTCTTTATAATGGGTGTGTTCCTTATCTTATCCTAGTGTCTAAACTCTTCTCCATGGCTGGACCCCCAAATAATATTCCTTTACGTGCTAAGGGGTATCTAGAGAGTGGGATAGGTTTAATAACTACCCTAACCCTAACGCGTACCCTAACCCTAAACCCTACCCTAACCCTAACACGTACCCTAATCCTAATCTGTACCCTAAACCGAGCCCTAACCCTAACACTAACCCTAACCCTAACCCTAACACATACCCTACGCCGTACCCGAACCCCTCCCCGAACCCGTACCCTAAGCCGTACCCTAAGCCTAACCCTAAGCCTAACCCTAACTCTAGGCTACCCTTGACTGCTTCTGCCTCCAATAGATTTCCTAAGCACTAGTGTTTTAAGGAACAGCTTAAAAAGAGAATCCTAATGTGATTTCTTTATAATGGGTGTGTTCCTTATCTTATCCTAGTGTCTAAACTCTTCTCCATGGCTGGACCCTCAAATAATATTCCTTTACGTGCTAAGGGGTATCTAGAGAGTGGGATAGGTTTAATAACTACCCTAACCCGAACGCGTACCCTAACCCTAACCCCTACCCTAACCCTAACACGTACCCTAATCCTAACCCGTACCCTAAACCGAGCCCTAACCCTAACACTAACCCTAACCCTAACCCTAACCCATACCCTACGCCGTACCCGCACCCCTCCCCGAACCCGTAACCTAAGCCGTACCCTAAGCCTAACCCTAAGCCTAACCCTAACCCTAGGCTACCCTTGACTGCTTCTGCCTCCAATAGATTTCCTAAGCACTACTGTTTTAAGGAACAGCTTAAAAAGAGAATCCTAATGTGATTTCTTTATAATGGGTGTGTTCCTTATTTTATCCTAGTGTCTAAACTCTTCTCCATGGCTGCACCCCCAAATAATATTTCCTTACGTGCTAAGGGGTATCTAGAGAGTGGGATAGGTTTAATAACTACCCTAACCCTAACGCGTACCCTAACCCTAACCCCTACCCTAACCCTAACACGTACCCTAATCCTAACCCGTACCCTAAACCGAGCCCTAACCCTAACACTAAACCTAACCCTAACCCTAACCCATACCCTACGCCGTACCCGAACCCCTCACCGAACACGTACCCTAAGCCGTACCCTAAACCTATCCCTAAGCCTAACCCTAACCCTAGGCTACCCTTGACTGCTTCTGCCTCCAATAGATTTCCTAAGCACTAGTGTTTTAAGGAACAGCTTAAAAAGAGAATCCTAAAGTGATTTCTTTATAATGGGTGTGTTCCTTATCTTATCCTAGTGTCTAAACTCTTCTCCATGGCTGGACACCCAAATAATATTCCTTTACGTGCTAAGGGGTATCTAGAGAGTGGGATAGGTTTAATAACTACCCTAACCCTAACGCGTACCCTAACCCTAAACCCTACCCTAACCCTAACACGTACCCTAATCCTAACCCGTACCCTAAACCGAGCACTAACCCTAACCCTAACCCTAACACATACCCTACGCCGTATCCGAACCCCTCCCCGAACCCGTACCCTAAGCCGTACCCTAAGCCTAACCCTAAGCCTAACCCTAACCCTAGGCTACCCTTGACTGCTTCTGCCTCCAATAGATTTCCTAAGCACTAGTGTTTTAAGGAACAGCTGAAAAAGAGAATCCTAATGTGATTTCTTTATAATGGGTGTGTTCCTTATCTTATCCTAGTGTCTAAACTCTTCTCCATGGCTGGACCCCCAAATAATATTCCTTTACGTGCTAAGGGGTATCTAGAGAGTGGGATAGGTTTAATAACTACCCTAATCCTAACGCGTACCCTAACCCTAACCCCTACCCTAACCCTAACACGTACCCTAATCCTAACCCGTACCCTAAACCGAGCCCTAACCCTAACACTAACCCTAACCCTAACCCTAACCCGAACCCGTACACTAAGCCGTACCCTAACCCTAACCCTAAGCCTAACCCTAACCTTAGGCTACCCTTGACTGCTTCTGCCTCCAATAGATTTCCTAAGCACTAGTGTTTTAAGGAACAGCTTAAAAAGAGAATCCTAATGTGATTTCTTTATAATAGGTGTGTTCCTTATCTTATCCTAGTGTCTAAACTCTTCTCCACGGGTGGACCTCCAACTAATATTCCTTTACGTGCTAAGGGGTATCTAGAGAGTGGGATAGGTTTAATAACTACCCTAACCCTAACGCGTACCCTAACCCTAACCCCTACCCTAACCCTAACACGTACCCTAATCCTAACCCGTTCCCTTAACCGAGCCCTAACCCTAACACTAAACCTAACCCTAACCCTAACCCATACCCTATGCCGTACCCGAACCCCTCCCCGAACCCGTACCCTAAGCCGTACCGTAACCCTAACCCTAAGCCTAACCCTATCCCTAGGCTACCCTTGACTGTTTCTGCCTCCAATAGATTTCCTAAGCACTAGAGTTTTAAGGAACAGCTTAAAAAGAGAATCCTTATGTGATTTCTTTATAATGGGTGTGTTCCTTATCTTATCCTAGTGTCTAAACTCTTCTCCATGGCTGGACCCCCAAATAATATTCCTTTACGTGCTAAGGGGTATCTAGAGAGTGGGATAGGTTTAATAACTACCCTAACCCTAACGCGTACCCTAACCCTAAACCCTACCCTAACCCTAACACGTACCCTAATCCTAATCTGTACCCTAAACCGAGCCCTAACCCTAACACTAACCCTAACCCTAACCCTAACACATACCCTACGCCGTACCCAAACCCCTCCCCGAACCCGTACCCTAAGCCGTACCCTAAGCCTAACCCTAAGCCTAACCCTAAACCTAGGCTACCCTTGACTGCTTCTGCCTCCAATAGATTTCCTAAGCAATAGTGTTTTAAGGAACAGCTTAAAAATAGAATCCTAATGTGATTTCTTTATAATGGGTGTGTTCCTTATCTTATCCTAGTGTCTAAACTCTTCTCCATGGCTGCACCCCCAAATAATATTCCCTTACGTGCTAAGGGGTATCTAGAGAGTGGGATAGGTTTAATAACTACCCTAACCCTAACGCGTACCCTAACCCTAACCACTACCCTAACCCTAACACGTACCCTAATCCTAACACGTACCCTAAACCGAGCCCTAACCCTAACACTAAACCTAACCCTAACCCTAACCCATACCCTACGCCGTACCCGAACCCCTCCCCGAACCCGTACCCTAAGCCGTACCCTAACCCTATCCCTAAGCCTAACCCTAACCCTAGGCTACCCTTGACTGCTTCTGCCTCCAATAGATTTCCTAAGCACTAGTGTTTTAAGGAACAGCTTAAAAAGAGAATCCTAAAGTGATTTCTTTATAATGGGTGTGTTCCTTATCTTATCCTAGTGTCTAAACTCTTCTCCATGGCTGAACCCCCAAATAATATTCCTTTACGTGCTAAGGGGTATGTAGAGAGTGGGATAGGTTTAATAACTACCCTAACCCTAACGCGTACCCTTACCCTAACCCCTACCCTAACACTAACACGTATCCTAATCCTAACCCGTACACTAAACCGAGCCCTAATCCTAACACTAACCCTAACCCTAACCCTAACCCTAACCCATACCCTACGCCGTACCCGAACCCCTCCCCGAACCCGTACCCTAAGCCGTACCGTAACCCGAACCCTAAGCCTAACGCTAACCCTACGCTACCCGTGACTGCTTCTGCCTCCAATAGATTTTCTAAGCACTAGTGTTTTAAGGAACGGCTTAAAAAGAGAATCCTAATGTGATTTCTTTATAATGGGTGTGTTCCTTATCTTATCCTTGTGTCTAAACTCTTCTCCATGGCTGGACCCCCAAATAATATTCCTTTACGTGCTAATGGGTATCTAGAGAGTGGGATAGGTTTAATAACTACCCTAACCCTAACGCATTCCCTAACCCTAACCCCTACCCTAACCCTAACACGTACCCTAATCCTAACCCGTACCCTTAACCGAGCCCTAACCCTAACACAAAACCTAACACTAACCCTAACCCATACCCTACGCCGTACCCGAACCCCTCCCCGAACCCGTACCCTAAGCCGTACCGTAACCCTAACCCTAAGCCTAACCCTAACCCTAGGCTACCCTTGACTGTTTCTGCCTCCAATAGATTTCCTAAGCACTAGTGTTTTAAGGAATGGCTTAAAAAGGGAATCCTAATGTGATTTCTTTATAATGGGTGTGTTCCTTATCTTATCCTAGTGTCTAAACTCTTCTCCATGGCTGGACACCCAAATAATATTCCTTTACGTGCTAAGGGGTATCTAGAGAGTGGGATAGGTTTAATAACTACCCTAACCCTAACGCGTACCCTAACCCTAAACCCTACCCTAACCCTAACACGTACCCTAATCCTAACCCGTACCCTAAACCGAGCACTAACCCTAACCCTAACCCTAACACATACCCTACGCCGTATCCGAACCCCTCCCCGAACCCGTACCCTAAGCCGTACCCTAAGCCTAACCCTAAGCCTAACCCTAACCCTAGGCTACCCTTGACTGCTTCTGCCTCCAATAGATTTCCTAAGCACTAGTGTTTTAAGGAACAGCTTAAAAAGAGAATCCTAATGTGATTTCTTTATAATGGGTGTGTTCCTTATCTTATCCTAGTGTCTAAACTCTTCTCCATGGCTGGACCCCCAAATAATATTCCTTTACGTGCTAAGGGGTATCTAGAGAGTGGGATAGGTTTAATAACTACCCTAATCCTAACGCGTACCCTAACCCTAACCCCTACCCTAACCCTAACACGTACCCTAATCCTAACCCGTACCCTAAACCGAGCCCTAACCCTAACACTAACCCTAACCCTACCCCTAACCCTAACCCGAACCCGTACACTAAGCCGTACCCTAACCCTAACCCTAAGCCTAACCCTAACCTTAGGCTACCCTTGACTGCTTCTGCCTCCAATAGATTTCCTAAGCACTAGTGTTTTAAGGAACAGCTTAAAAAGAGAATCCTAATGTGATTTCTTTATAATAGGTGTGTTCCTTATCTTATCCTAGTGTCTAAACTCTTCTCCACGGGTGGACCTCCAACTAATATTCCTTTACGTGCTAAGGGGTATCTAGAGAGTGGGATAGGTTTAATAACTACCCTAACCCTAACGCGTACCCTAACCCTAACCCCTACCCTAACCCTAACACGTACCCTAATCCTAACCCGTTCCCTTAACCGAGCCCTAACCCTAACACTAAACCTAACCCTAACCCTAACCCATACCCTATGCCGTACCCGAACCCCTTCCCGAACCCGTACCCTAAGCCGTACCGTAACCCTAACCCTAAGCCTAACCCTATCCCTAGGCTACCCTTGACTGTTTCTGCCTCCAATAGATTTCCTAAGCACTAGAGTTTCAAGGAACAGCTTAAAAAGAGAATCCTTATGTGATTTCTTTATAATGGGTGTGTTCCTTATCTTATCCTAGTGTCTAAACTCTTCTCCATGGCTGGACCCCCAAATAATATTCCTTTACGTGCTAAGGGGTATCTAGAGAGTGGGATAGGTTTAATAACTACCCTAACCCTAACGCGTACCCTAACCCTAAACCCTACCCTAACCCTAACACGTACCCTAATCCTAATCTGTACCCTAAACCGAGCCCTAACCCTAACACTAACCCTAACCCTAACCCTAACACATACCCTACGCCGTACCCGAACCCCTCCCCGAACCCGTACCCTAAGCCGTACCCTAAGCCTAACCCTAAGCCTAACCCTAACTCTAGGCTACCCTTGACTGCTTCTGCCTCCAATAGATTTCCTAAGCACTAGTGTTTTAAGGAACAGCTTAAAAAGAGAATCCTAATGTGATTTCTTTATAATGGGTGTGTTCCTTATCTTATCCTAGTGTCTAAACTCTTCTCCATGGCTGGACCCTCAAATAATATTCCTTTACGTGCTAAGGGGTATCTAGAGAGTGGGATAGGTTTAATAACTACCCTAACCCGAACGCGTACCCTAACCCTAACCCCTACCCTAACCCTAACACGTACCCTAATCCTAACCCGTACCCTAAACCGAGCCCTAACCCTAACACTAACCCTAACCCTAACCCTAACCCATACCCTACGCCGTACCCGCACCCCTCCCCGAACCCGTAACCTAAGCCGTACCCTAAGCCTAACCCTAAGCCTAACCCTAACCCTAGGCTACCCTTGACTGCTTCTGCCTCCAATAGATTTCCTAAGCACTACTGTTTTAAGGAACAGCTTAAAAAGAGAATCCTAATGTGATTTCTTTATAATGGGTGTGTTCCTTATTTTATCCTAGTGTCTAAACTCTTCTCCATGGCTGCACCCCCAAATAATATTTCCTTACGTGCTAAGGGGTATCTAGAGAGTGGGATAGGTTTAATAACTACCCTAACCCTAACGCGTACCCTAACCCTAACCCCTACCCTAACCCTAACACGTACCCTAATCCTAACCCGTACCCTAAACCGAGCCCTAACCCTAACACTAAACCTAACCCTAACCCTAACCCATACCCTACGCCGTACCCGAACCCCTCACCGAACACGTACCCTAAGCCGTACCCTAAACCTATCCCTAAGCCTAACCCTAACCCTAGGCTACCCTTGACTGCTTCTGCCTCCAATAGATTTCCTAAGCACTAGTGTTTTAAGGAACAGCTTAAAAAGAGAATCCTAAAGTGATTTCTTTATAATGGGTGTGTTCCTTATCTTATCCTAGTGTCTAAACTCTTCTCCATGGCTGGACCCCCAAATAATATTCCTTTACGTGCTAAGGGGTATGTAGAGAGTGGGATAGGTTTAATAACTACCCTAACCCTAACGCGTACCCTTACCCTAACCCCTACCCTAACACTAACACGTATCCTAATCCTAACCCGTACACTAAACCGAGCCCTAATCCTAACACTAACCCTAACCCTAACCCTAACCCTAACCCATACCCTACGCCGTACCCGAACCCCTCCCCGAACCCGTACCCTAAGCCGTACCGTAACCCTAACCCTAAGCCTAACGCTAACCCTACGCTACCCGTGACTGCTTCTGCCTCCAATAGATTTTCTAAGCACTAGTGTTTTAAGGAACGGCTTAAAAAGAGAATCCTAATGTGATTTCTTTATAATGGGTGTGTTCCTTATCTTATCCTTGTGTCTAAACTCTTCTCCATGGCTGGACACCCCAAATAATATTCCTTTACGTGCTAAGGGGTATCTAGAGAGTGGGATAGGTTTAATAACTACCCTAACCCTAACGCATTCCCTAACCCTAACCCCTACCCTAACCCTAACACGTACCCTAATCCTAACCCGTACCCTTAACCGAGCCCTAACCCTAACACTAAACCTAACACTAACCCTAACCCATACCCTACGCCGTACCCGAACCCCTCCCCGAACCCGTACCCTAAGCCGTACCGTAACCCTAACCCTAAGCCTAACCCTAACCCTAGGCTACCCTTGACTGTTTCTGCCTCCAATAGATTTCCTAAGCACTATTGTTTTAAGGAATGGCTTAAAAAGGGAATCCTAATGTGATTTCTTTATAATGGGTGTGTTCCTTATCTTATCCTAGTGTCTAAACTCTTCTCCATGGCTGGACACCCAAATAATATTCCTTTACGTGCTAAGGGGTATCTAGAGAGTGGGATAGGTTTAATAACTACCCTAACCCTAAACCCTACCCTAACCCTAACACGTACCCTAATCCTAACCCGTACCCTAAACCGAGCACTAACCCTAACCCTAACCCTAACACATACCCTACGCCGTATCCGAACCCCTCCCCGAACCCGTACCCTAAGCCGTACCCTAAGCCTAACCCTAAGCCTAACCCTAACCCTAGGCTACCCTTGACTGCTTCTGCCTCCAATAGATTTCCTAAGCACTAGTGTTTTAAGGAACAGCTGAAAAAGAGAATCCTAATGTGATTTCTTTATAATGGGTGTGTTCCTTATCTTATCCTAGTGTCTAAACTCTTCTCCATGGCTGGACCCCCAAATAATATTCCTTTACGTGCTAAGGGGTATCTAGAGAGTGGGATAGGTTTAATAACTACCCTAATCCTAACGCGTACCCTAACCCTAACCCCTACCCTAACCCTAACACGTACCCTAATCCTAACCCGTACCCTAAACCGAGCCCTAACCCTAACACTAACCCTAACCCTAACCCTAACCCGAACCCGTACACTAAGCCGTACCCTAACCCTAACCCTAAGCCTAACCCTAACCTTAGGCTACCCTTGACTGCTTCTGCCTCCAATAGATTTCCTAAGCACTAGTGTTTTAAGGAACAGCTTAAAAAGAGAATCCTAATGTGATTTCTTTATAATGGGTGTGTTCCTTATCTTATCCTAGTGTCTAAACTCTTCTCCATGGCTGGACCCTCAAATAATATTCCTTTACGTGCTAAGGGGTATCTAGAGAGTGGGATAGGTTTAATAACTACCCTAACCCGAACGCGTACCCTAACCCTAACCCCTACCCTAACCCTAACACGTACCCTAATCCTAACCCGTACCCTAAACCGAGCCCTAACCCTAACACTAACCCTAACCCTAACCCTAACCCATACCCTACGCCGTACCCGCACCCCTCCCCGAACCCGTAACCTAAGCCGTACCCTAAGCCTAACCCTAAGCCTAACCCTAACCCTAGGCTACCCTTGACTGCTTCTGCCTCCAATAGATTTCCTAAGCACTACTGTTTTAAGGAACAGCTTAAAAAGAGAATCCTAATGTGATTTCTTTATAATGGGTGTGTTCCTTATCTTATCCTAGTGTCTAAACTCTTCTCCATGGCTGCACCCCCAAATAATATTTCCTTACGTGCTAAGGGGTATCTAGAGAGTGGGATAGGTTTAATAACTACCCTAACCCTAACGCGTACCCTAACCCTAACCCCTACCCTAACCCTAACACGTACCCTAATCCTAACCCGTACCCTAAACCGAGCCCTAACCCTAACACTAAACCTAACCCTAACCCTAACCCATACCCTATGCCGTACCCGAACCCCTCACCGAACACGTACCCTAAGCCGTACCCTAACCCTATCCCTAAGCCTAACCCTAACCCTAGGCTACCCTTGACTGCTTCTGCCTCCAATAGATTTCCTAAGCACTAGTGTTTTAAGGAACAGCTTAAAAAGAGAATCCTAAAGTGATTTCTTTATAATGGGTGTGTTCCTTATCTTATCCTAGTGTCTAAACTCTTCTCCATGGCTGGACCCCCAAATAATATTCCTTTACGTGCTAAGGGGTATGTAGAGAGTGGGATAGGTTTAATAACTACCCTAACCCTAACGCGTACCCTTACCCTAACCCCTACCCTAACACTAACACGTATCCTAATCCTAACCCGTACACTAAACCGAGCCCTAATCCTAACACTAACCCTAACCCTAACCCTAACCCTAACCCATACCCTACGCCGTACCCGAACCCCTCCCCGAACCCGTACCCTAAGCCGTACCGTAACCCTAACCCTAAGCCTAACGCTAACCCTACGCTACCCGTGACTGCTTCTGCCTCCAATAGATTTTCTAAGCACTAGTGTTTTAAGGAACGGCTTAAAAAGAGAATCCTAATGTGATTTCTTTATAATGGGTGTGTTCCTTATCTTATCCTTGTGTCTAAACTCTTCTCCATGGCTGGACACCCCAAATAATATTCCTTTACGTGCTAAGGGGTATCTAGAGAGTGGGATAGGTTTAATAACTACCCTAACCCTAACGCATTCCCTAACCCTAACCCCTACCCTAACCCTAACACGTACCCTAATCCTAACCCGTACCCTTAACCGAGCCCTAACCCTAACACTAAACCTAACACTAACCCTAACCCATACCCTACGCCGTACCCGAGCCCCTCCCCGAACCCGTACCCTAAGCCGTACCGTAACCCTAACCCTAAGCCTAACCCTAACCCTAGGCTACCCTTGACTGTTTCTGCCTCCAATAGATTTGCTAAGCACTATTGTTTTAAGGAATGGCTTAAAAAGGGAATCCTAATGTGATTTCTTTATAATGGGTGTGTTCCTTATCTTATCCTAGTGTCTAAACTCTTCTCCATGGCTGGACACCCAAATAATATTCCTTTACGTGCTAAGGGGTATCTAGAGAGTGGGATAGGTTTAATAACTACCCTAACCCTAACGCGTACCCTAACCCTAAACCCTACCCTAACCCTAACACGTACCCTAATCCTAACCCGTACCCTAAACCGAGCACTAACCCTAACCCTAACCCTAACACATACCCTACGCCGTATCCGAACCCCTCCCCGAACCCGTACCCTAAGCCGTACCCTAAGCCTAACCCTAAGCCTAACCCTAACCCTAGGCTACCCTTGACTGCTTCTGCCTCCAATAGATTTCCTAAGCACTAGTGTTTTAAGGAACAGCTGAAAAAGAGAATCCTAATGTGATTTCTTTATAATGGGTGTGTTCCTTATCTTATCCTAGTGTCTAAACTCTTCTCCATGGCTGGACCCCCAAATAATATTCCTTTACGTGCTAAGGGGTATCTAGAGAGTGGGATAGGTTTAATAACTACCCTAATCCTAACGCGTACCCTAACCCTAACCCCTACCCTAACCCTAACACGTACCCTAATCCTAACCCGTACCCTAAACCGAGCCCTAACCCTAACACTAACCCTAACCCTAACCCTAACCCGAACCCGTACACTAAGCCGTACCCTAACCCTAACCCTAAGCCTAACCCTAACCTTAGGCTACCCTTGACTGCTTCTGCCTCCAATAGATTTCCTAAGCACTAGTGTTTTAAGGAACAGCTTAAAAAGAGAATCCTAATGTGATTTCTTTATAATAGGTGTGTTCCTTATCTTATCCTAGTGTCTAAACTCTTCTCCACGGGTGGACCTCCAACTAATATTCCTTTACGTGCTAAGGGGTATCTAGAGAGTGGGATAGGTTTAATAACTACCCTAACCCTAACGCGTACCCTAACCCTAACCCCTACCCTAACCCTAACACGTACCCTAATCCTAACCCGTTCCCTTAACCGAGCCCTAACCCTAACACTAAACCTAACCCTAACCCTAACCCATACCCTATGCCGTACCCGAACCCCTCCCCGAACCCGTACCCTAAGCCGTATCGTAACCCTAACCCTAAGCCTAACCCTATCCCTAGGCTACCCTTGACTGTTTCTGCCTCCAATAGATTTCCTAAGCACTAGAGTTTTAAGGAACAGCTTAAAAAGAGAATCCTTATGTGATTTCTTTATAATGGGTGTGTTCCTTATCTTATCCTAGTGTCTAAACTCTTCTCCATGGCTGGACCCCCAAATAATATTCCTTTACGTGCTAAGGGGTATCTAGAGAGTGGGATAGGTTTAATAACTACCCTAACCCTAACGCGTACCCTAACCCTAAACCCTACCCTAACCCTAACACGTACCCTAATCCTAATCTGTACCCTAAACCGAGCCCTAACCCTAACACTAACCCTAACCCTAACCCTAACACATACCCTACGCCGTACCCAAACCCCTCCCCGAACCCGTACCCTAAGCCGTACCCTAAGCCTAACCCTAAGCCTAACCCTAAACCTAGGCTACCCTTGACTGCTTCTGCCTCCAATAGATTTCCTAAGCAATAGTGTTTTAAGGAACAGCTTAAAAATAGAATCCTAATGTGATTTCTTTATAATGGGTGTGTTCCTTATCTTATCCTAGTGTCTAAACTCTTCTCCATGGCTGCACCCCCAAATAATATTCCCTTACGTGCTAAGGGGTATCTAGAGAGTGGGATAGGTTTAATAACTACCCTAACCCTAACGCGTACCCTAACCCTAACCCCTACCCTAACCCTAACACGTACCCTAATCCTAACACGTACCCTAAACCGAGCCCTAACCCTAACACTAAACCTAACCCTAACCCTAACCCATACCCTACGCCGTACCCGAACCCCTCCCCGAACCCGTACCCTAAGCCGTACCCTAACCCTATCCCTAAGCCTAACCCTAACCCTAGGCTACCCTTGACTGCTTCTGCCTCCAATAGATTTCCTAAGCACTAGTGTTTTAAGGAACAGCTTAAAAAGAGAATCCTAAAGTGATTTCTTTATAATGGGTGTGTTCCTTATCTTATCCTAGTGTCTAAACTCTTCTCCATGGCTGAACCCCCAAATAATATTCCTTTACGTGCTAAGGGGTATGTAGAGAGTGGGATAGGTTTAATAACTACCCTAACCCTAACGCGTACCCTTACCCTAACCCCTACCCTAACACTAACACGTATCCTAATCCTAACCCGTACACTAAACCGAGCCCTAATCCTAACACTAACCCTAACCCTAACCCTAACCCTAACCCATACCCTACGCCGTACCCGAACCCCTCCCCGAACCCGTACCCTAAGCCGTACCGTAACCCGAACCCTAAGCCTAACGCTAACCCTACGCTACCCGTGACTGCTTCTGCCTCCAATAGATTTTCTAAGCACTAGTGTTTTAAGGAACGGCTTAAAAAGAGAATCCTAATGTGATTTCTTTATAATGGGTGTGTTCCTTATCTTATCCTTGTGTCTAAACTCTTCTCCATGGCTGGACCCCCAAATAATATTCCTTTACGTGCTAATGGGTATCTAGAGAGTGGGATAGGTTTAATAACTACCCTAACCCTAACGCATTCCCTAACACTAACCCCTACCCTAACCATAACACGTACCCTAATCCTAACCCGTACCCTTAACCGAGCCCTAACCCTAACACAAAACCTAACACTAACCCTAACCCATACCCTACGCCGTACCCGAACCCCTCCCCGAACCCGTACCCTAAGCCGTACCGTAACCCTAACCCTAAGCCTAACCCTAACCCTAGGCTACCCTTGACTGTTTCTGCCTCCAATAGATTTCCTAAGCACTAGTGTTTTAAGGAATGGCTTAAAAAGGGAATCCTAATGTGATTTCTTTATAATGGGTGTGTTCCTTATCTTATCCTAGTGTCTAAACTCTTCTCCATGGCTGGACACCCAAATAATATTCCTTTACGTGCTAAGGGGTATCTAGAGAGTGGGATAGGTTTAATAACTACCCTAACCCTAACGCGTACCCTAACCCTAAACCCTACCCTAACCCTAACACGTACCCTAATCCTAACCCGTACCCTAAACCGAGCACTAACCCTAACCCTAACCCTAACACATACCCTACGCCGTATCCGAACCCCTCCCCGAACCCGTACCCTAAGCCGTACCCTAAGCCTAACCCTAAGCCTAACCCTAACCCTAGGCTACCCTTGACTGCTTCTGCCTCCAATAGATTTCCTAAGCACTAGTGTTTTAAGGAACAGCTTAAAAAGAGAATCCTAATGTGATTTCTTTATAATGGGTGTGTTCCTTATCTTATCCTAGTGTCTAAACTCTTCTCCATGGCTGGACCCCCAAATAATATTCCTTTACGTGCTAAGGGGTATCTAGAGAGTGGGATAGGTTTAATAACTACCCTAATCCTAACGCGTACCCTAACCCTAACCCCTACCCTAACCCTAACACGTACCCTAATCCTAACCCGTACCCTAAACCGAGCCCTAACCCTAACACTAACCCTAACCCTAACCCTAACCCTAACCCGAACCCGTACACTAACCCGTACCCTAACCCTAACCCTAAGCCTAACCCTAACCTTAGGCTACCCTTGACTGCTTCTGCCTCCAATAGATTTCCTAAGCACTAGTGTTTTAAGGAACAGCTTAAAAAGAGAATCCTAATGTGATTTCTTTATAATAGGTGTGTTCCTTATCTTATCCTAGTGTCTAAACTCTTCTCCACGGGTGGACCTCCAACTAATATTCCTTTACGTGCTAAGGGGTATCTAGAGAGTGGGATAGGTTTAATAACTACCCTAACCCTAACGCGTACCCTAACCCTAACCCCTACCCTAACCCTAACACGTACCCTAATCCTAACCCGTTCCCTTAACCGAGCCCTAACCCTAACACTAAACCTAACCCTAACCCTAACCCATACCCTATGCCGTACCCGAACCCCTCCCCCAACTTGTACCCTAAGCCGTACCGTAACCCTAACCCTAAGCCTAACCCTATCCCTAGGCTACCCTTGACTGTTTCTGCCTCCAATAGATTTCCTAAGCACTAGAGTTTTAAGGAACAGCTTAAAAAGAGAATCCTTATGTGATTTCTTTATAATGGGTGTGTTCCTTATCTTATCCTAGTGTCTAAACTCTTCTCCATGGCTGGACCCCCAAATAATATTCCTTTACGTGCTAAGGGGTATCTAGAGAGTGGGATAGGTTTAATAACTACCCTAACCCTAACGCGTACCCTAACCCTAAACCCTACCCTAACCCTAACACGTACCCTAATCCTAATCTGTACCCTAAACCGAGCCCTAACCCTAACACTAACCCTAACCCTAACCCTAACACATACCCTACGCCGTACCCGAACCCCTCCCCGAACCCGTACCCTAAGCCGTACCCTAAGCCTAACCCTAAGCCTAACCCTAAACCTAGGCTACCCTTGACTGCTTCTGCCTCCAATAGATTTCCTAAGCACTAGTGTTTTAAGGAACAGCTTAAAAATAGAATCCTAATGTGATTTCTTTATAATGGGTGTGTTCCTTATCTTATCCTAGTGTCTAAACTCTTCTCCATGGCTGGACCCCCAAATAATATTCCTTTACGTGCTAAGGGGTATCTAGAGAGTGGGATAGGTTTACTAACTACCCTAACCCTAACGCGTACCCTAACCCTAACCCCTACCCTAACCCTAACACGTACCCTAATCCTAACCGTACCCTAAACCGAGCCCTAAAGCTAAAACTAAACCTAACCCTAACCCTAACCCATACCCTACGCCGTACCCGAACCCCTCCCCGAACCCGTACCCTAAGCCGTACCCTAAGCCTAACCCTAAGCCTAACCCTAACCCTAGGCTACCCTTGACTGCTTCTGCCTCCAATAGATTTCCTAAGCACTAGTGTTTTAAGGAACAGCTTAAAAAGAGAATCCTAATGTGATTTCTTTATAATGGGTGTGTTCCTTATCTTATCCTAGTGTCTAAACTCTTCTCCATGGCTGGACCCTGAAATAATATTCCTTTGCGTGCTAAGGGGTATCTAGAGAGTGGGATAGGTTTAATAACTACCCTAACCCGAACGCGTACCCTAACCCTAACCCCTACCCTAACCCTAACACGTACCCTAATCCTAACCCGTACCCTAAACCGAGCCCTAACCCTAACACTAACCCTAACCCTAACCCTAACCCATACCCTACGCCGTACCCGCACCCCTCCCCGAACCCGTAACCTAAGCCGTACCCTAAGCCTAACCCTAAGCCTAACCCTAACCCTAGGCTACCCTTGACTGCTTCTGCCTCCAATAGATTTCCTAAGCACTACTGTTTTAAGGAACAGCTTAAAAAGAGAATCCTAATGTGATTTCTTTATAATGGGTGTGTTCCTTATCTTATCCTAGTGTCTAAACTCTTCTCCATGGCTGCACCCCCAAATAATATTTCCTTACGTGCTAAGGGGTATCTAGAGAGTGGGATAGGTTTAATAACTACCCTAACCCTAACGCGTACCCTAACCCTAACCCCTACCCTAACCCTAACACGTACCCTAATCCTAACCCGTACCCTAAACCGAGCCCTAACCCTAACACTAAACCTAACCCTAACCCTAACCCATACCCTACGCCGTACCCGAACCCCTCACCGAACACGTACCCTAAGCCGTACCCTAACCCTATCCCTAAGCCTAACCCTAACCCTAGGCTACCCTTGACTGCTTCTGCCTCCAATAGATTTCCTAAGCACTAGTGTTTTAAGGAACAGCTTAAAAAGAGAATCCTAAAGTGATTTCTTTATAATGGGTGTGTTCCTTATCTTATCCTAGTGTCTAAACTCTTCTCCATGGCTGGACCCCCAAATAATATTCCTTTACGTGCTAAGGGGTATGTAGAGAGTGGGATAGGTTTAATAACTACCCTAACCCTAACGCGTACCCTTACCCTAACCCCTACCCTAACACTAACACGTATCCTAATCCTAACCCGTACACTAAACCGAGCCCTAATCCTAACACTAACCCTAACCCTAACCCTAACCCTAACCCATACCCTACGCCGTACCCGAACCCCTCCCCGAACCCGTACCCTAAGCCGTACCGTAACCCTAACCCTAAGCCTAACGCTAACCCTACGCTACCCGTGACTGCTTCTGCCTCCAATAGATTTTCTAAGCACTAGTGTTTTAAGGAACGGCTTAAAAAGAGAATCCTAATGTGATTTCTTTATAATGGGTGTGTTCCTTATCTTATCCTTGTGTCTAAACTCTTCTCCATGGCTGGACACCCCAAATAATATTCCTTTACGTGCTAAGGGGTATCTAGAGAGTGGGATAGGTTTAATAACTACCCTAACCCTAATGCATTCCCTAACCCTAACCCCTACCCTAACCCTAACACGTACCCTAATCCTAACCCGTACCCTTAACCGAGCCCTAACCCTAACACTAAACCTAACACTAACCCTAACCCATACCCTACGCCGTACCCGAACCCCTCCCCGAACCCGTACCCTAAGCCGTACCGTAACCCTAACCCTAAGCCTAACCCTAACCCTAGGCTACCCTTGACTGTTTCTGCCTCCAATAGATTTCCTAAGCACTATTGTTTTAAGGAATGGCTTAAAAAGGGAATCCTAATGTGATTTCTTTATAATGGGTGTGTTCCTTATCTTATCCTAGTGTCTAAACTCTTCTCCATGGCTGGACACCCAAATAATATTCCTTTACGTGCTAAGGGGTATCTAGAGAGTGGGATAGGTTTAATAACTACCCTAACCCTAACGCGTACCCTAACCCTAAACCCTACCCTAACCCTAACACGTACCCTAATCCTAACCCGTACCCTAAACCGAGCACTAACCCTAACCCTAACCCTAACACATACCCTACGCCGTATCCGAACCCCTCCCCGAACCCGTACCCTAAGCCGTACCCTAAGCCTAACCCTAAGCCTAACCCTAACCCTAGGCTACCCTTGACTGCTTCTGCCTCCAATAGATTTCCTAAGCACTAGTGTTTTAAGGAACAGCTGAAAAAGAGAATCCTAATGTGATTTCTTTATAATGGGTGTGTTCCTTATCTTATCCTAGTGTCTAAACTCTTCTCCATGGCTGGACCCCCAAATAATATTCCTTTACGTGCTAAGGGGTATCTAGAGAGTGGGATAGGTTTAATAACTACCCTAATCCTAACGCGTACCCTAACCCTAACCCCTACCCTAACCCTAACACGTACCCTAATCCTAACCCGTACCCTAAACCGAGCCCTAACCCTAACACTAACCCTAACCCTAACCCTAACCCGAACCCGTACACTAAGCCGTACCCTAACCCTAACCCTAAGCCTAACCCTAACCTTAGGCTACCCTTGACTGCTTCTGCCTCCAATAGATTTCCTAAGCACTAGTGTTTTAAGGAACAGCTTAAAAAGAGAATCCTAATGTGATTTCTTTATAATGGGTGTGTTCCTTATCTTATCCTAGTGTCTAAACTCTTCTCCATGGCTGGACCCTCAAATAATATTCCTTTACGTGCTAAGGGGTATCTAGAGAGTGGGATAGGTTTAATAACTACCCTAACCCGAACGCGTACCCTAACCCTAACCCCTACCCTAACCCTAACACGTACCCTAATCCTAACCCGTACCCTAAACCGAGCCCTAACCCTAACACTAACCCTAACCCTAACCCTAACCCATACCCTACGCCGTACCCGCACCCCTCCCCGAACCCGTAACCTAAGCCGTACCCTAAGCCTAACCCTAAGCCTAACCCTAACCCTAGGCTACCCTTGACTGCTTCTGCCTCCAATAGATTTCCTAAGCACTACTGTTTTAAGGAACAGCTTAAAAAGAGAATCCTAATGTGATTTCTTTATAATGGGTGTGTTCCTTATCTTATCCTAGTGTCTAAACTCTTCTCCATGGCTGCACCCCCAAATAATATTTCCTTACGTGCTAAGGGGTATCTAGAGAGTGGGATAGGTTTAATAACTACCCTAACCCTAACGCGTACCCTAACCCTAACCCCTACCCTAACCCTAACACGTACCCTAATCCTAACCCGTACCCTAAACCGAGCCCTAACCCTAACACTAAACCTAACCCTAACCCTAACCCATACCCTACGCCGTACCCGAACCCCTCACCGAACACGTACCCTAAGCCGTACCCTAACCCTATCCCTAAGCCTAACCCTAACCCTAGGCTACCCTTGACTGCTTCTGCCTCCAATAGATTTCCTAAGCACTAGTGTTTTAAGGAACAGCTTAAAAAGAGAATCCTAAAGTGATTTCTTTATAATGGGTGTGTTCCTTATCTTATCCTAGTGTCTAAACTCTTCTCCATGGCTGGACCCCCAAATAATATTCCTTTACGTGCTAAGGGGTATGTAGAGAGTGGGATAGGTTTAATAACTACCCTAACCCTAACGCGTACCCTTACCCTAACCCCTACCCTAACACTAACACGTATCCTAATCCTAACCCGTACACTAAACCGAGCCCTAATCCTAACACTAACCCTAACCCTAACCCTAACCCTAACCCATACCCTACGCCGTACCCGAACCCCTCCCCGAACCCGTACCCTAAGCCGTACCGTAACCCTAACCCTAAGCCTAACGCTAACCCTACGCTACCCGTGACTGCTTCTGCCTCCAATAGATTTTCTAAGCACTAGTGTTTTAAGGAACGGCTTAAAAAGAGAATCCTAATGTGATTTCTTTATAATGGGTGTGTTCCTTATCTTATCCTTGTGTCTAAACTCTTCTCCATGGCTGGACACCCCAAATAATATTCCTTTACGTGCTAAGGGGTATCTAGAGAGTGGGATAGGTTTAATAACTACCCTAACCCTAACGCATTCCCTAACCCTAACCCCTACCCTAACCCTAACACGTACCCTAATCCTAACCCGTACCCTTAACCGAGCCCTAACCCTAACACTAAACCTAACACTAACCCTAACCCATACCCTACGCCGTACCCGAACCCCTCCCCGAACCCGTACCCTAAGCCGTACCGTAACCCTAACCCTAAGCCTAACCCTAACCCTAGGCTACCCTTGACTGTTTCTGCCTCCAATAGATTTCCTAAGCACTATTGTTTTAAGGAATGGCTTAAAAAGGGAATCCTAATGTGATTTCTTTATAATGGGTGTGTTCCTTATCTTATCCTAGTGTCTAAACTCTTCTCCATGGCTGGACACCCAAATAATATTCCTTTACGTGCTAAGGGGTATCTAGAGAGTGGGATAGGTTTAATAACTACCCTAACCCTAACGCGTACCCTAACCCTAAACCCTACCCTAACCCTAACACGTACCCTAATCCTAACCCGTACCCTAAACCGAGCACTAACCCTAACCCTAACCCTAACACATACCCTACGCCGTATCCGAACCCCTCCCCGAACCCGTACCCTAAGCCGTACCCTAAGCCTAACCCTAAGCCTAACCCTAACCCTAGGCTACCCTTGACTGCTTCTGCCTCCAATAGATTTCCTAAGCACTAGTGTTTTAAGGAACAGCTGAAAAAGAGAATCCTAATGTGATTTCTTTATAATGGGTGTGTTCCTTATCTTATCCTAGTGTCTAAACTCTTCTCCATGGCTGGACCCCCAAATAATATTCCTTTACGTGCTAAGGGGTATCTAGAGAGTGGGATAGGTTTAATAACTACCCTAATCCTAACGCGTACCCTAACCCTAACCCCTACCCTAACCCTAACACGTACCCTAATCCTAACCCGTACCCTAAACCGAGCCCTAACCCTAACACTAACCCTAACCCTAACCCTAACCCGAACCCGTACACTAAGCCGTACCCTAACCCTAACCCTAAGCCTAACCCTAACCTTAGGCTACCCTTGACTGCTTCTGCCTCCAATAGATTTCCTAAGCACTAGTGTTTTAAGGAACAGCTTAAAAAGAGAATCCTAATGTGATTTCTTTATAATAGGTGTGTTCCTTATCTTATCCTAGTGTCTAAACTCTTCTCCACGGGTGGACCTCCAACTAATATTCCTTTACGTGCTAAGGGGTATCTAGAGAGTGGGATAGGTTTAATAACTACCCTAACCCTAACGCGTACCCTAACCCTAACCCCTACCCTAACCCTAACACGTACCCTAATCCTAACCCGTTCCCTTAACCGAGCCCTAACCCTAACACTAATCCTAACCCTAACCCTAACCCATACCCTATGCCGTACCCGAACCCCTCCCCGAACCCGTACCCTAAGCCGTACCGTAACCCTAACCCTAAGCCTAACCCTATCCCTAGGCTACCCTTGACTGTTTCTGCCTCCAATAGATTTCCTAAGCACTAGAGTTTTAAGGAACAGCTTAAAAAGAGAATCCTTATGTGATTTCTTTATAATGGGTGTGTTCCTTATCTTATCCTAGTGTCTAAACTCTTCTCCATGGCTGGACCCCCAAATAATATTCCTTTACGTGCTAAGGGGTATCTAGAGAGTGGGATAGGTTTAATAACTACCCTAACCCTAACGCGTACCCTAACCCTAAACCCTACCCTAACCCTAACACGTACCCTAATCCTAATCTGTACCCTAAACCGAGCCCTAACCCTATCACTAACCCTAACCCTAACCCTAACACATACCCTACGCTGTACCCAAACCCCTCCCCGAACCCGTACCCTAAGCCGTACCCTAAGCCTAACCCTAAGCCTAACCCTAAACCTAGGCTACCCTTGACTGCTTCTGCCTCCAATAGATTTCCTAAGCAATAGTGTTTTAAGGAACAGCTTAAAAATAGAATCCTAATGTGATTTCTTTATAATGGGTGTGTTCCTTATCTTATCCTAGTGTCTAAACTCTTCTCCATGGCTGCACCCCCAAATAATATTCCCTTACGTGCTAAGGGGTATCTAGAGAGTGGGATAGGTTTAATAACTACCCTAACCCTAACGCGTACCCTAACCCTAACCCCTACCCTAACCCTAACACGTACCCTAATCCTAACACGTACCCTAAACCGAGCCCTAACCCTAACACTAAACCTAACCCTAACCCTAACCCATACCCTACGCCGTACCCGAACCCCTCCCCGAACCCGTACCCTAAGCCGTACCCTAACCCTATCCCTAAGCCTAACCCTAACCCTAGGCTACCCTTGACTGCTTCTGCCTCCAATAGATTTCCTAAGCACTAGTGTTTTAAGGAACAGCTTAAAAAGAGAATCCTAAAGTGATTTCTTTATAATGGGTGTGTTCCTTATCTTATCCTAGTGTCTAAACTCTTCTCCATGGCTGAACCCCCAAATAATATTCCTTTACGTGCTAAGGGGTATGTAGAGAGTGGGATAGGTTTAATAACTACCCTAACCCTAACGCGTACCCTTACCCTAACCCCTACCCTAACACTAACACGTATCCTAATCCTAACCCGTACACTAAACCGAGCCCTAATCCTAACACTAACCCTAACCCTAACCCTAACCCTAACCCATACCCTACGCCGTACCCGAACCCCTCCCCGAACCCGTACCCTAAGCCGTACAGTAACCCGAACCCTAAGCCTAACGCTAACCCTACGCTACCCGTGACTGCTTCTGCCTCCAATAGATTTTCTAAGCACTAGTGTTTTAAGGAACGGCTTAAAAAGAGAATCCTAATGTGATTTCTTTATAATGGGTGTGTTCCTTATCTTATCCTTGTGTCTAAACTCTTCTCCATGGCTGGACCCCCAAATAATATTCCTTTACGTGCTAATGGGTATCTAGAGAGTGGGATAGGTTTAATAACTACCCTAACCCTAACGCATTCCCTAACCCTAACCCCTACCCTAACCCTAACACGTACCCTAATCCTAACCCGTACCCTTAACCGAGCCCTAACCCTAACACAAAACCTAACACTAACCCTAACCCATACCCTACGCCGTACCCGAACCCCTCCCCGAACCCGTACCCTAAGCCGTACCGTAACCCTAACCCTAAGCCTAACCCTAACCCTAGGCTACCCTTGACTGTTTCTGCCTCCAATAGATTTCCTAAGCATTAGTGTTTTAAGGAATGGCTTAAAAAGGGAATCCTAATGTGATTTCTTTATAATGGGTGTGTTCCTTATCTTATCCTAGTGTCTAAACTCTTCTCCATGGCTGGACACCCAAATAATATTCCTTTACGTGCTAAGGGGTATCTAGAGAGTGGGATAGGTTTAATAACTACCCTAACCCTAACGCGTACCCTAACCCTAAACCCTACCCTAACCCTAACACGTACCCTAATCCTAACCCGTACCCTAAACCGAGCACTAACCCTAACCCTAACCCTAACACATACCCTACGCCGTATCCGAACCCCTCCCCGAACCCGTACCCTAAGCCGTACCCTAAGCCTAACCCTAAGACTAACCCTAACCCTAGGCTACCCTTGACTGCTTCTGCCTCCAATAGATTTCCTAAGCACTAGTGTTTTAAGGAACAGCTTAAAAAGAGAATCCTAATGTGATTTCTTTATAATGGGTGTGTTCCTTATCTTATCCTAGTGTCTAAACTCTTCTCCATGGCTGGACCCCCAAATAATATTCCTTTACGTGCTAAGGGGTATCTAGAGAGTGGGATAGGTTTAATAACTACCCTAATCCTAACGCGTACCCTAACCCTAACCCCTACCCTAACCCTAACACGTACCCTAATCCTAACCCGTACCCTAAACCGAGCCCTAACCCTAACATTAACCCTAACCCTAACCCTAACCCTAACCCGAACCCGTACACTAACCCGTACCCTAACCCTAACCCTAAGCCTAACCCTAACCTTAGGCTACCCTTGACTGCTTCTGCCTCCAATAGATTTCCTAAGCACTAGTGTTTTAAGGAACAGCTTAAAAAGAGAATCCTAATGTGATTTCTTTATAATAGGTGTGTTCCTTATCTTATCCTAGTGTCTAAACTCTTCTCCACGGGTGGACCTCCAACTAATATTCCTTTACGTGCTAAGGGGTATCTAGAGAGTGGGATAGGTTTAATAACTACCCTAACCCTAACGCGTACCCTAACCCTAACCCCTACCCTAACCCTAACACGTACCCTAATCCTAACCCGTTCCCTTAACCGAGCCCTAACCCTAACACTAAACCTAACCCTAACCCTAACCCATACCCTATGCCGTACCCGAACCCCTCCCCCAACCCGTACCCTAAGCCGTACCGTAACCCTAACCCTAAGCCTAACCCTATCCCTAGGCTACCCTTGACTGTTTCTGCCTCCAATAGATTTCCTAAGCACTAGAGTTTTAAGGAACAGCTTAAAAAGAGAATCCTTATGTGATTTCTTTATAATGGGTGTGTTCCTTATCTTATCCTAGTGTCTAAACTCTTCTCCATGGCTGGACCCCCAAATAATATTCCTTTACGTGCTAAGGGGTATCTAGAGAGTGGGATAGGTTTAATAACTACCCTAACCCTAACGCGTACCCTAACCCTAAACCCTACCCTAACCCTAACACGTACCCTAATCCTAATCTGTACCCTAAACCGAGCCCTAACCCTAACACTAACCCTAACCCTAACCCTAACACATACCCTACGCCGTACCCGAACCCCTCCCCGAACCCGTACCCTAAGCCGTACCCTAAGCCTAACCCTAAGCCTAACCCTAAACCTAGGCTACCCTTGACTGCTTCTGCCTCCAATAGATTTCCTAAGCACTAGTGTTTTAAGGAACAGCTTAAAAATAGAATCCTAATGTGATTTCTTTATAATGGGTGTGTTCCTTATCTTATCCTAGTGTCTAAACTCTTCTCCATGGCTGGACCCCCAAATAATATTCCTTTACGTGCTAAGGGGTATCTAGAGAGTGGGATAGGTTTACTAACTACCCTAACCCTAACGCGTACCCTAACCCTAACCCCTACCCTAACCCTAACACGTACCCTAATCCTAACCGTACCCTAAACCGAGCCCTAAAGCTAAAACTAAACCTAACCCTAACCCTAACCCATACCCTACGCCGTACCCGAACCCCTCCCCGAACCCGTACCCTAAGCCGTACCCTAAGCCTAACCCTAAGCCTAACCCTAACCCTAGGCTACCCTTGACTGCTTCTGCCTCCAATAGATTTCCTAAGCACTAGTGTTTTAAGGAACAGTTTAAAAAGAGAATCCTAATGTGATTTCTTTATAATGGGTGTGTTCCTTATCTTATCCTAGTGTCTAAACTCTTCTCCATGGCTGGACCCTCAAATAATATTCCTTTACGTGCTAAGGGGTATCTAGAGAGTGGGATAGGTTTAATAACTACCCTAACCCGAACGCGTACCCTAACCCTAACCCCTACCCTAACCCTAACACGTACCCTAATCCTAACCCGTACCCTAAACCGAGCCCTAACCCTAACACTAACCCTAACCCTAACCCTAACCCATACCCTACGCCGTACCCGCACCCCTCCCCGAACCCGTAACCTAAGCCGTACCCTAAGCCTAACCCTAAGCCTAACCCTAACCCTAGGCTACCCTTGACTGCTTCTGCCTCCAATAGATTTCCTAAGCACTACTGTTTTAAGGAACAGCTTAAAAATAGAATCCTAATGTGATTTCTTTATAATGGGTGTGTTCCTTATCTTATCCTAGTGTCTAAACTCTTCTCCATGGCTGCACCCCCAAATAATATTTCCTTACGTGCTAAGGGGTATCTAGAGAGTGGGATAGGTTTAATAACTACCCTAACCCTAACGCGTACCCTAACCCTAACCCCTACCCTAACCCTAACACGTACCCTAATCCTAACCCGTACCCTAAACCGAGCCCTAACCCTAACACTAAACCTAACCCTAACCCTAACCCATACCCTACGCCGTACCCGAACCCCTCACCGAACACGTACCCTAAGCCGTACCCTAACCCTATCCCTAAGCCTAACCCTAACCCTAGGCTACCCTTGACTGCTTCTGCCTCCAATAGATTTCCTAAGCACTAGTGTTTTAAGGAACAGCTTAAAAAGAGAATCCTAAAGTGATTTCTTTATAATGGGTGTGTTCCTTATCTTATCCTAGTGTCTAAACTCTTCTCCATGGCTGGACCCCCAAATAATATTCCTTTACGTGCTAAGGGGTATGTAGAGAGTGGGATAGGTTTAATAACTACCCTAACCCTAACGCGTACCCTTACCCTAACCCCTACCCTAACACTAACACGTATCCTAATCCTAACCCGTACACTAAACCGAGCCCTAATCCTAACACTAACCCTAACCCTAACCCTAACCCTAACCCATACCCTACGCCGTACCCGAACCCCTCACCGAACACGTACCCTAAGCCGTACCCTAACCCTATCCCTAAGCCTAACCCTAACCCTAGGCTACCCTTGACTGCTTCTGCCTCCAATTGATTTCCTAAGCAGTAGTGTTTTAAGGAACAGCTTAAAAAGAGAATCCTAATGTGATTTCTTTATAATGGGTGTGTTCCTTATCTTATCCTAGTGTCTAAACTCTTCTCCATGGCTGGACCCCCAAATAATATTCCTTTACGTGCTAAGGGGTATCTAGAGAGTGGGATAGGTTTAATAACTACCCTAACCCTAACGCGTACCCTAACCCTAAACCCTACCCTAACCCTAACACGTACCCTAATCCTAATCTGTACCCTAAACCGAGCCCTAACCCTAACACTAACCCTAACCCTAACCCTAACACATACCCTACGCCGTACCCGAACCCCTCCCCGAACCCGTACCCTAAGCCGTACCCTAAGCCTAACCCTAAGCCTAACCCTAAACCTAGGCTACCCTTGACTGCTTCTGCCTCCAATAGATTTCCTAAGCAATAGTGTTTTAAGGAACAGCTTAAAAATAGACTCCTAATGTGATTTCTTTATAATGGGTGTGTTCCTTATCTTATCCTAGTGTCTAAACTCTTCTCCATGGCTGCACCCCCAAATAATATTCCCTTACGTGCTAAGGGGTATCTAGAGAGTGGGATAGGTTTAATAACTACCCTAACCCTAACGCGTACCCTAACCCTAACCCCTACCCTAACCCTAACACGTACCCTAATCCTAACACGTACCCTAAACCGAGCCCTAACCCTAACACTAAACCTAACCCTAACCCTAACCCATACCCTACGCCGTACCCGAACCCCTCCCCGAACCCGTACCCTAAGCCGTACCCTAACCCTATCCCTAAGCCTAACCCTAACCCTAGGCTACCCTTGACTGCTTCTGCCTCCAATAGATTTCCTAAGCACTAGTGTTTTAAGGAACAGCTTAAAAAGAGAATCCTAAAGTGATTTCTTTATAATGGGTGTGTTCCTTATCTTATCCTAGTGTCTAAACTCTTCTCCATGGCTGAACCCCCAAATAATATTCCTTTACGTGCTAAGGGGTATGTAGAGGGTGGGATAGGTTTAATAACTACCCTAACCCTAACGCGTACCCTTACCCTAACCCCTACCCTAACACTAACACGTATCCTAATCCTAACCCGTACACTAAACCGAGCCCTAATCCTAACACTAACCCTAACCCTAACCCTAACCCTAACCCATACCCTACGCCGTACCCGAACCCCTCCCCGAACCCGTACCCTAAGCCGTACCGTAACCCGAACCCTAAGCCTAACGCTAACCCTACGCTACCCGTGACTGCTTCTGCCTCCAATAGATTTTCTAAGCACTAGTGTTTTAAGGAACGGCTTAAAAAGAGAATCCTAATGTGATTTCTTTATAATGGGTGTGTTCCTTATCTTATCCTTGTGTCTAAACTCTTCTCCATGGCTGGACCCCCAAATAATATTCCTTTACGTGCTAATGGGTATCTAGAGAGTGGGATAGGTTTAATAACTACCCTAACCCTAACGCATTCCCTAACCCTAACCCCTACCCTAACCCTAACACGTACCCTAATCCTAACCCGTACCCTTAACCGAGCCCTAACCCTAACACAAAACCTAACACTAACCCTAACCCATACCCTACGCCGTACCCGAACCCCTCCCCGAACCCGTACCCTAAGCCGTACCGTAACCCTAACCCTAAGCCTAACCCTAACCCTAGGCTACCCTTGACTGTTTCTGCCTCCAATAGATTTCCTAAGCACTAGTGTTTTAAGGAATGGCTTAAAAAGGGAATCCTAATGTGATTTCTTTATAATGGGTGTGTTCCTTATCTTATCCTAGTGTCTAAACTCTTCTCCATGGCTGGACCCCCAAATAATATTCCTTTACGTGCTAAGGGGTATCTAGAGAGTGGGATAGGTTTAATAACTACCCTAATCCTAACGCGTACCCTAACCCTAACCCCTACCCTAACCCTAACACGTACCCTAATCCTAACCCGTACCCTAAACCGAGCCCTAACCCTAACACTAACCCTAACCCTAAACCTAACCCTAACCCGAACCCGTACACTAACCCGTACCCTAACCCTAACCCTAAGCCTAACCCTAACCTTAGGCTACCCTTGACTGCTTCTGCCTCCAATAGATTTCCTAAGCACTAGTGTTTTAAGGAACAGCTTAAAAAGAGAATCCTAATGTGATTTCTTTATAATAGGTGTGTTCCTTATCTTATCCTAGTGTCTAAACTCTTCTCCACGGGTGGACCTCCAACTAATATTCCTTTACGTGCTAAGGGGTATCTAGAGAGTGGGATAGGTTTAATAACTACCCTAACCCTAACGCGTACCCTAACCCTAACCCCTACCCTAACCCTAACACGTACCCTAATCCTAACCCGTTCCCTTAACCGAGCCCTAACCCTAACACTAAACCTAACCCTAACCCTAACCCATACCCTATGCCGTACCCGAACCCCTCCCCCAACCCGTACCCTAAGCCGTACCGTAACCCTAACCCTAAGCCTAACCCTATCCCTAGGCTACCCTTGACTGTTTCTGCCTCCAATAGATTTCCTAAGCACTAGAGTTTTAAGGAACAGCTTAAAAAGAGAATCCTTATGTGATTTCTTTATAATGGGTGTGTTCCTTATCTTATCCTAGTGTCTAAACTCTTCTCCATGGCTGGACCCCCAAATAATATTCCTTTACGTGCTAAGGGGTATCTAGAGAGTGGGATAGGTTTAATAACTACCCTAACCCTAACGCGTACCCTAACCCTAAACCCTACCCTAACCCTAACACGTACCCTAATCCTAATCTGTACCCTAAACCGAGCCCTAACCCTAACACTAACCCTAACCCTAACCCTAACCCATACCCTACGCCGTACCCGAACCCCTCCCCGAACCCGTACCCTAAGCCGTACCCTAAGCCTAACCCTAAGCCTAACCCTAACCCTAGGCTACCCTTGACTGCTTCTGCCTCCAATAGATTTCCTAAGCACTAGTGTTTTAAGGAACAGCTTAAAAAGAGAATCCTAATGTGATTTCTTTATAATGGGTGTGTTCCTTATCTTATCCTAGTGTCTAAACTCTTCTCCATGGCTGGACCCTCAAATAATATTCCTTTACGTGCTAAGGGGTATCTAGAGAGTGGGATAGGTTTAATAACTACCCTAACCCTAACGCGTACCCTAACCCTAACCCCTACCCTAACCCTAACACGTACCCTAATCCTAACCCGTACCCTAAACCGAGCCCTAACCCTAACACTAACCCTAACCCTAACCCTAACCCATACCCTACGCCGTACCCGCACCCCTCCCCGAACCCGTAACCTAAGCCGTACCCTAAGCCTAACCCTAAGCCTAACCCTAACCCTAGGCTACCCTTGACTGCTTCTGCCTCCAATAGATTTCCTAAGCACTAGTGTTTTAAGGAACAGCTTAAAAAGAGAATCCTAATGTGATTTCTTTATAATGGGTGTGTTCCTTATCTTATCCTAGTGTCTAAACTCTTCTCCATGGCTGCACCCCCAAATCATATTCCCTTACGTGCTAAGGGGTATCTAGAGAGTGGGATAGGTTTAATAACTACCCTAACCCTAATGCGTACCCTAACCCTAACCCCTACCCTAACCCTAACACGTACCCTAATCCTAACCTGTACCCTAAACCGAGCCCTAACCCTAACACTAACCCTAACCCTAACCCTAACCCATACCCTACGCCGTACCCGCACCCCTCCCCGAACCCGTACCCTAAGCCATACCCTAAACCTAACCCTAAGCCTAACCCTAACCCTAGGCTACCCTTGACTGCTTCTGCCTCCAATTGATTTCCTAAGCAGTAGTGTTTTAAGGAACAGCTTAAAAAGAGAATCCTAATGTGATTTCTTTATAATGGGTGTGTTCCTTATCTTATCCTAGTGTCTAAACTCTTCTCCATGGCTGGACCCCCAAATAATATTCCTTTACGTGCTAAGGGGGAGCTAGAGAGTGGGATAGGTTTACTAACTACCCTAGCCCTAACGCGTAACCTAACCCTAACCCCTACCCTAACCCTAACACGTACCCTAATCCTAACCCGTACCCTAAACCGAGCCCTAACCCTAACACTAACCCAAACCCTAACCCTAACCCATACCCTACGCCGTACACGAACACCTCCCCGAACCCATACCCCAAGCCGTACCCTAACCCTAACCCTAAGCCTAACCCTAACCCTAGGCTACCCTTGACTGCTTCTGCCTCCAATAGATTTCCTAAGCACTAGTGTTTTAAGGAACAGCTTAAAAAGAGAATCCTAAAGTGATTTCTTTATAATGGGTGTGTTCCTTATCTTATCCTAGTGTCTAAACTCTTCTCCATGGCTGGACCCCCAAATAATATTCCTTTACATGCTAAGGGGTATCTAGAGAGTGGGATAGGTTTAATAACTACCCTAACCCTAATGCGTACCCTAACCCTAACCCCTACCCTAACCCTAACACGTACCCTAATCCTAACCCGTACCCTAAACCGAGCCCTAACCCTAACACTAACCCTAACCCTAACCCATACCCTACGCCGTACCCGAAACCCTCCCCGAACCCGTACCCTAAGCCGTACCCTAAGCCTAACCCTAAGCCTAACCTTACCCTAGGCTACCCTTGACTGCTTCTGCCTCCAATAGATTTCCTAAGCACTAGTGTTTTAAGGAACAGCTTAAAAAGAGAATCCTAATGTGATTTCTTTATAATGGGTGTGTTCCTTATCTTATCCTAGTGTCTAAACTCTTCTCCATGGCTGGACCCCCAAATAATATTCCTTTACGTGCTAAGGGGTATGTAGAGAGTGGGATAGGTTTAATAACTACCCTAAACCTAACGCGTACCCTTACCCTAACCCCTACCCTAACACTAACACGTATCCTAATCCTAACCCGTACACTAAACCGAGCCCTAATCCTAACACTAACCCTAACCCTAACCCTAACCCTAACCCATACCCTACGCCGTACCCGAACCCCTCCCCGAACCCGTACCCTAAGCCGTACCGTAACCCTAACCCTAAGCCTAACGCTAACCCTACGCTACCCGTGACTGCTTCTGCCTCCAATAGATTTTCTAAGCACTAGTGTTTTAAGGAACGGCTTAAAAAGAGAATCCTAATGTGATTTCTTTATAATGGGTGTGTTCCTTGTCTTATCCTTGTGTCTAAACCCTTCTCCATGGCTGGACCCCCAAATAATATTCCTTTACGTGCTAAGGGGTATCTAGAGAGTGGGATAGGTTTAATAACTACCCTAACCCTAACGCATTCCCTAACCCTAACCCCTACCCTAACCCTAACACGTACCCTAATCCTAACCCGTACCCTTAACCGAGCCCTAACCCTAACACTAAACCTAACACTAACCCTAACCCATACCCTACGCCGTACCCGAACCCCTCCCCGAACCCGTACCCTAAGCCGTACCGTAACCCTAACCCTAAGCCTAACCCTAACCCTAGGCTACCCTTGACTGTTTCTGCCTCCAATAGATTTCCTAAGCACTAGTGTTTTAAGGAATGGCTTAAAAAGGGAATCCTAATGTGATTTCTTTATAATGGGTGTGTTCCTTATCTTATCCTAGTGTCTAAACTCTTCTCCATGGCTGGACACCCAAATAATATTCCTTTACGTGCTAAGGGGTATCTAGAGAGTGGGATAGGTTTAATAACTACCCTAACCCTAACGCGTACCCTAACCCTAAACCCTACCCTAACCCTAACACGTACCCTAATCCTAACCCGTACCCTAAACCGAGCACTAACCCTAACCCTAACCCTAACACATACCCTACGCCGTATCCGAACCCCTCCCCGAACCCGTACCCTAAGCCGTACCCTAAGCCTAACCCTAAGCCTTACCCTAACCCTAGGCTACCCTTGACTGCTTCTGCCTCCAATAGATTTCCTAAGCACTAGTGTTTTAAGGAACAGCTTAAAAAGAGAATCCTAATGTGATTTCTTTATAATGGGTGTGTTCCTTATCTTATCCTAGTGTCTAAACTCTTCTCCATGGCTGGACCCCCAAATAATATTCCTTTACGTGCTAAGGGGTATCTAGAGAGTGGGATAGGTTTAATAACTACCCTAATCCTAACGCGTACCCTAACCCTAACCCCTACCCTAACCCTAACACGTACCCTAATCCTAACCCGTACCCTAAACCGAGCCCTAACCCTAACACTAACCCTAACCCTAACCCTAACCCTAACCCGAACCCGTACACTAACCCGTACCCTAACCCTAACCCTAAGCCTAACCCTAACCTTAGGCTACCCTTGACTGCTTCTGCCTCCAATAGATTTCCTAAGCACTAGTGTTTTAAGGAACAGCTTAAAAAGAGAATCCTAATGTGATTTCTTTATAATAGGTGTGTTCCTTATCTTATCCTAGTGTCTAAACTCTTCTCCACGGGTGGACCTCGAACTAATATTCCTTTACGTGCTAAGGGGTATCTAGAGAGTGGGATAGGTTTAATAACTACCCTAACCCTAACGCGTACCCTAACCCTAACCCCTACCCTAACCCTAACACGTACCCTAATCCTAACCCGTTCCCTTAACCGAGACCTAACCCTAACACTAAACTTAACCCTAACCCTAACCCATACCCTATGCCGTACCCGAACCCCTTCCCGAACCCGTACCCTAAGCCGTACCGTAACCCTAACCCTAAGCCTAACCCTATCCCTAGGCTACCCTTGACTGCTTCTGCCTCCTATAGATTTCCTAAGCACTAGAGTTTTAAGGAACAGCTTAAAAAGAGAATCCTTATGTGATTTCTTTATAATGGGTGTGTTCCTTATCTTATCCTAGTGTCTAAACTCTTCTCCATGGCTGGACCCCCAAATAATATTCCTTTACGTGCTAAGGGGTATCTAGAGAGTGGGATAGGTTTAATAACTACCCTAACCCTAACGCGTACCCTAACCCTAAACCCTACCCTAACCCTAACACGTACCCTAATCCTAATCTGTACCCTAAACCGAGCCCTAACCCTAACACTAACCCTAACCCTAACCCTAACCCATACCCTACGCCGTACCCGAACCCCTCCCCGAACCCGTACCCTAAGCCGTACCCTAAGCCTAACCCTAAGCCTAACCCTAACCCTAGGCTACCCTTGACTGCTTCTGCCTCCAATAGATTTCCTAAGCACTAGTGTTTTAAGGAACAGCTTAAAAAGAGAATCCTAATGTGATTTCTTTATAATGGGTGTGTTCCTTATCTTATCCTAGTGTCTAAACTCTTCTCCATGGCTGGACCCTCAAATAATATTCCTTTACGTGCTAAGGGGTATCTAGAGAGTGGGATAGGTTTAATAACTACCCTAACCCTAACGCGTACCCTAACCCTAACCCCTACCCTAACCCTAACACGTACCCTAATCCTAACCCGTACCCTAAACCGAGCCCTAACCCTAACACTAACCCTAACCCTAACCCTAACCCATACCCTACGCCGTACCCGCACCCCTCCCCGAACCCGTAACCTAAGCCGTACCCTAAGCCTAACCCTAAGCCTAACCCTAACCCTAGGCTACCCTTGACTGCTTCTGCCTCCAATAGATTTCCTAAGCACTAGTGTTTTAAGGAACAGCTTAAAAAGAGAATCCTAATGTGATTTCTTTATAATGGGTGTGTTCCTTATCTTATCCTAGTGTCTAAACTCTTCTCCATGGCTGCACCCCCAAATCATATTCCCTTACGTGCTAAGGGGTATCTAGAGAGTGGGATAGGTTTAATAACTACCCTAACCCTAATGCGTACCCTAACCCTAACCCCTACCCTAACCCTAACACGTACCCTAATCCTAACCTGTACCCTAAACCGAGCCCTAACCCTAACACTAACCCTAACCCTAACCCTAACCCATACCCTACGCCGTACCCGCACCCCTCCCCGAACCCGTACCCTAAGCCATACCCTAAACCTAACCCTAAGCCTAACCCTAACCCTAGGCTACCCTTGACTGCTTCTGCCTCCAATTGATTTCCTAAGCAGTAGTGTTTTAAGGAACAGCTTAAAAAGAGAATCCTAATGTGATTTCTTTATAATGGGTGTGTTCCTTATCTTATCCTAGTGTCTAAACTCTTCTCCATGGCTGGACCCCCAAATAATATTCCTTTACGTGCTAAGGGGGAGCTAGAGAGTGGGATAGGTTTACTAACTACCCTAGCCCTAACGCGTAACCTAACCCTAACCCCTACCCTAACCCTAACACGTACCCTAATCCTAACCCGTACCCTAAACCGAGCCCTAACCCTAACACTAACCCAAACCCTAACCCTAACCCATACCCTACGCCGTACACGAACACCTCCCCGAACCCATACCCCAAGCCGTACCCTAACCCTAACCCTAAGCCTAACCCTAACCCTAGGCTACCCTTGACTGCTTCTGCCTCCAATAGATTTCCTAAGCACTAGTGTTTTAAGGAACAGCTTAAAAAGAGAATCCTAAAGTGATTTCTTTATAATGGGTGTGTTCCTTATCTTATCCTAGTGTCTAAACTCTTCTCCATGGCTGGACCCCCAAATAATATTCCTTTACATGCTAAGGGGTATCTAGAGAGTGGGATAGGTTTAATAACTACCCTAACCCTAATGCGTACCCTAACCCTAACCCCTACCCTAACCCTAACACGTACCCTAATCCTAACCCGTACCCTAAACCGAGCCCTAACCCTAACACTAACCCTAACCCTAACCCATACCCTACGCCGTACCCGAAACCCTCCCCGAACCCGTACCCTAAGCCGTACCCTAAGCCTAACCCTAAGCCTAACCTTACCCTAGGCTACCCTTGACTGCTTCTGCCTCCAATAGATTTCCTAAGCACTAGTGTTTTAAGGAACAGCTTAAAAAGAGAATCCTAATGTGATTTCTTTATAATGGGTGTGTTCCTTATCTTATCCTAGTGTCTAAACTCTTCTCCATGGCTGGACCCCCAAATAATATTCCTTTACGTGCTAAGGGGTATGTAGAGAGTGGGATAGGTTTAATAACTACCCTAAACCTAACGCGTACCCTTACCCTAACCCCTACCCTAACACTAACACGTATCCTAATCCTAACCCGTACACTAAACCGAGCCCTAATCCTAACACTAACCCTAACCCTAACCCTAACCCTAACCCATACCCTACGCCGTACCCGAACCCCTCCCCGAACCCGTACCCTAAGCCGTACCGTAACCCTAACCCTAAGCCTAACGCTAACCCTACGCTACCCGTGACTGCTTCTGCCTCCAATAGATTTTCTAAGCACTAGTGTTTTAAGGAACGGCTTAAAAAGAGAATCCTAATGTGATTTCTTTATAATGGGTGTGTTCCTTGTCTTATCCTTGTGTCTAAACCCTTCTCCATGGCTGGACCCCCAAATAATATTCCTTTACGTGCTAAGGGGTATCTAGAGAGTGGGATAGGTTTAATAACTACCCTAACCCTAACGCATTCCCTAACCCTAACCCCTACCCTAACCCTAACACGTACCCTAATCCTAACCCGTACCCTTAACCGAGCCCTAACCCTAACACTAAACCTAACACTAACCCTAACCCATACCCTACGCCGTACCCGAACCCCTCCCCGAACCCGTACCCTAAGCCGTACCGTAACCCTAACCCTAAGCCTAACCCTAACCCTAGGCTACCCTTGACTGTTTCTGCCTCCAATAGATTTCCTAAGCACTAGTGTTTTAAGGAATGGCTTAAAAAGGGAATCCTAATGTGATTTCTTTATAATGGGTGTGTTCCTTATCTTATCCTAGTGTCTAAACTCTTCTCCATGGCTGGACACCCAAATAATATTCCTTTACGTGCTAAGGGGTATCTAGAGAGTGGGATAGGTTTAATAACTACCCTAACCCTAACGCGTACCCTAACCCTAAACCCTACCCTAACCCTAACACGTACCCTAATCCTAACCCGTACCCTAAACCGAGCACTAACCCTAACCCTAACCCTAACACATACCCTACGCCGTATCCGAACCCCTCCCCGAACCCGTACCCTAAGCCGTACCCTAAGCCTAACCCTAAGCCTTACCCTAACCCTAGGCTACCCTTGACTGCTTCTGCCTCCAATAGATTTCCTAAGCACTAGTGTTTTAAGGAACAGCTTAAAAAGAGAATCCTAATGTGATTTCTTTATAATGGGTGTGTTCCTTATCTTATCCTAGTGTCTAAACTCTTCTCCATGGCTGGACCCCCAAATAATATTCCTTTACGTGCTAAGGGGTATCTAGAGAGTGGGATAGGTTTAATAACTACCCTAATCCTAACGCGTACCCTAACCCTAACCCCTACCCTAACCCTAACACGTACCCTAATCCTAACCCGTACCCTAAACCGAGCCCTAACCCTAACACTAACCCTAACCCTAACCCTAACCCTAACCCGAACCCGTACACTAACCCGTACCCTAACCCTAACCCTAAGCCTAACCCTAACCTTAGGCTACCCTTGACTGCTTCTGCCTCCAATAGATTTCCTAAGCACTAGTGTTTTAAGGAACAGCTTAAAAAGAGAATCCTAATGTGATTTCTTTATAATAGGTGTGTTCCTTATCTTATCCTAGTGTCTAAACTCTTCTCCACGGGTGGACCTCGAACTAATATTCCTTTACGTGCTAAGGGGTATCTAGAGAGTGGGATAGGTTTAATAACTACCCTAACCCTAACGCGTACCCTAACCCTAACCCCTACCCTAACCCTAACACGTACCCTAATCCTAACCCGTTCCCTTAACCGAGACCTAACCCTAACACTAAACCTAACCCTAACCCTAACCCATACCCTATGCCGTACCCGAACCCCTTCCCGAACCCGTACCCTAAGCCGTACCGTAACCCTAACCCTAAGCCTAACCCTATCCCTAGGCTACCCTTGACTGCTTCTGCCTCCTATAGATTTCCTAAGCACTAGAGTTTTAAGGAACAGCTTAAAAAGAGAATCCTTATGTGATTTCTTTATAATGGGTGTGTTCCTTATCTTATCCTAGTGTCTAAACTCTTCTCCATGGCTGGACCCCCAAATAATATTCCTTTACGTGCTAAGGGGTATCTAGAGAGTGGGATAGGTTTAATAACTACCCTAACCCTAACGCGTACCCTAACCCTAAACCCTACCCTAACCCTAACACGTACCCTAATCCTAATCTGTACCCTAAACCGAGCCCTAACCCTAACACTAACCCTAACCCTAACCCTAACCCATACCCTACGCCGTACCCGAACCCCTCCCCGAACCCGTACCCTAAGCCGTACCCTAAGCCTAACCCTAAGCCTAACCCTAACCCTAGGCTACCCTTGACTGCTTCTGCCTCCAATAGATTTCCTAAGCACTAGTGTTTTAAGGAACAGCTTAAAAAGAGAATCCTAATGTGATTTCTTTATAATGGGTGTGTTCCTTATCTTATCCTAGTGTCTAAACTCTTCTCCATGGCTGGACCCTCAAATAATATTCCTTTACGTGCTAAGGGGTATCTAGAGAGTGGGATAGGTTTAATAACTACCCTAACCCTAACGCGTACCCTAACCCTAACCCCTACCCTAACCCTAACACGTACCCTAATCCTAACCCGTACCCTAAACCGAGCCCTAACCCTAACACTAACCCTAACCCTAACCCTAACCCATACCCTACGCCGTACCCGCACCCCTCCCCGAACCCGTAACCTAAGCCGTACCCTAAGCCTAACCCTAAGCCTAACCCTAACCCTAGGCTACCCTTGACTGCTTCTGCCTCCAATAGATTTCCTAAGCACTAGTGTTTTAAGGAACAGCTTAAAAAGAGAATCCTAATGTGATTTCTTTATAATGGGTGTGTTCCTTATCTTATCCTAGTGTCTAAACTCTTCTCCATGGCTGCACCCCCAAATCATATTCCCTTACGTGCTAAGGGGTATCTAGAGAGTGGGATAGGTTTAATAACTACCCTAACCCTAATGCGTACCCTAACCCTAACCCCTACCCTAACCCTAACACGTACCCTAATCCTAACCTGTACCCTAAACCGAGCCCTAACCCTAACACTAACCCTAACCCTAACCCTAACCCATACCCTACGCCGTACCCGCACCCCTCCCCGAACCCGTACCCTAAGCCATACCCTAAACCTAACCCTAAGCCTAACCCTAACCCTAGGCTACCCTTGACTGCTTCTGCCTCCAATTGATTTCCTAAGCAGTAGTGTTTTAAGGAACAGCTTAAAAAGAGAATCCTAATGTGATTTCTTTATAATGGGTGTGTTCCTTATCTTATCCTAGTGTCTAAACTCTTCTCCATGGCTGGACCCCCAAATAATATTCCTTTACGTGCTAAGGGGGAGCTAGAGAGTGGGATAGGTTTACTAACTACCCTAGCCCTAACGCGTAACCTAACCCTAACCCCTACCCTAACCCTAACACGTACCCTAATCCTAACCCGTACCCTAAACCGAGCCCTAACCCTAACACTAACCCAAACCCTAACCCTAACCCATACCCTACGCCGTACACGAACACCTCCCCGAACCCATACCCCAAGCCGTACCCTAACCCTAACCCTAAGCCTAACCCTAACCCTAGGCTACCCTTGACTGCTTCTGCCTCCAATAGATTTCCTAAGCACTAGTGTTTTAAGGAACAGCTTAAAAAGAGAATCCTAAAGTGATTTCTTTATAATGGGTGTGTTCCTTATCTTATCCTAGTGTCTAAACTCTTCTCCATGGCTGGACCCCCAAATAATATTCCTTTACATGCTAAGGGGTATCTAGAGAGTGGGATAGGTTTAATAACTACCCTAACCCTAATGCGTACCCTAACCCTAACCCCTACCCTAACCCTAACACGTACCCTAATCCTAACCCGTACCCTAAACCGAGCCCTAACCCTAACACTAACCCTAACCCTAACCCATACCCTACGCCGTACCCGAAACCCTCCCCGAACCCGTACCCTAAGCCGTACCCTAAGCCTAACCCTAAGCCTAACCTTACCCTAGGCTACCCTTGACTGCTTCTGCCTCCAATAGATTTCCTAAGCACTAGTGTTTTAAGGAACAGCTTAAAAAGAGAATCCTAAAGTGATTTCTTTATAATGGGTGTGTTCCTTATCTTATCCTAGTGTCTAAACTCTTCTCCATGGCTGAACCCCCAAATAATATTCCTTTACGTGCTAAGGGGTATGTAGAGGGTGGGATAGGTTTAATAACTACCCTAACCCTAACGCGTACCCTTACCCTAACCCCTACCCTAACACTAACACGTATCCTAATCCTAACCCGTACACTAAACCGAGCCCTAATCCTAACACTAACCCTAACCCTAACCCTAACCCTAACCCATACCCTACGCCGTACCCGAACCCCTCCCCGAACCCGTACCCTAAGCCGTACCGTAACCCGAACCCTAAGCCTAACGCTAACCCTACGCTACCCGTGACTGCTTCTGCCTCCAATAGATTTTCTAAGCACTAGTGTTTTAAGGAACGGCTTAAAAAGAGAATCCTAATGTGATTTCTTTATAATGGGTGTGTTCCTTGTCTTATCCTTGTGTCTAAACCCTTCTCCATGGCTGGACCCCCAAATAATATTCCTTTACGTGCTAAGGGGTATCTAGAGAGTGGGATAGGTTTAATAACTACCCTAACCCTAACGCATTCCCTAACCCTAACCCCTACCCTAACCCTAACACGTACCCTAATCCTAATCCGTACCCTTAACCGAGCCCTAACCCTAACACTAAACCTAACACTAACCCTAACCCATACCCTACGCCGTACCCGAACCCCTCCCCGAACCCGTACCCTAAGCCGTACCGTAACCCTAACCCTAAGCCTAACCCTAACCCTAGGCTACCCTTGACTGTTTCTGCCTCCAATAGATTTCCTAAGCACTAGTGTTTTAAGGAATGGCTTAAAAAGGGAATCCTAATGTGATTTCTTTATAATGGGTGTGTTCCTTATCTTATCCTAGTGTCTAAACTCTTCTCCATGGCTGGACCCCCAAATAATATTCCTTTACGTGCTAAGGGGTATCTAGAGAGTGGGATAGGTTTAATAACTACCCTAACCCTAACGCGTACCCTAACCCTAAACCCTACCCTAACCCTAACACGTACCCTAATCCTAATCTGTACCCTAAACCGAGCCCTAACCCTAACACTAACCCTAACCCTAACCCTAACACATACCCTACGCCGTACCCGAACCCCTCCCCGAACCCGTACCCTAAGCCGTACCCTAAGCCTAACCCTAAGCCTAACCCTAAACCTAGGCTACCCTTGACTGCTTCTGCCTCCAATAGATTTCCTAAGCAATAGTGTTTTAAGGAACAGCTTAAAAATAGACTCCTAATGTGATTTCTTTATAATGGGTGTGTTCCTTATCTTATCCTAGTGTCTAAACTCTTCTCCATGGCTGCACCCCCAAATAATATTCCCTTACGTGCTAAGGGGTATCTAGAGAGTGGGATAGGTTTAATAACTACCCTAACCCTAACGCGTACCCTAACCCTAACCCCTACCCTAACCCTAACACGTACCCTAATCCTAACACGTACCCTAAACCGAGCCCTAACCCTAACACTAAACCTAACCCTAACCCTAACCCATACCCTACGCCGTACCCGAACCCCTCCCCGAACCCGTACCCTAAGCCGTACCCTAACCCTATCCCTAAGCCTAACCCTAACCCTAGGCTACCCTTGACTGCTTCTGCCTCCAATAGATTTCCTAAGCACTAGTGTTTTAAGGAACAGCTTAAAAAGAGAATCCTAAAGTGATTTCTTTATAATGGGTGTGTTCCTTATCTTATCCTAGTGTCTAAACTCTTCTCCATGGCTGAACCCCCAAATAATATTCCTTTACGTGCTAAGGGGTATGTAGAGGGTGGGATAGGTTTAATAACTACCCTAACCCTAACGCGTACCCTTACCCTAACCCCTACCCTAACACTAACACGTATCCTAATCCTAACCCGTACACTAAACCGAGCCCTAATCCTAACACTAACCCTAACCCTAACCCTAACCCTAACCCATACCCTACGCCGTACCCGAACCCCTCCCCGAACCCGTACCCTAAGCCGTACCGTAACCCGAACCCTAAGCCTAACGCTAACCCTACGCTACCCGTGACTGCTTCTGCCTCCAATAGATTTTCTAAGCACTAGTGTTTTAAGGAACGGCTTAAAAAGAGAATCCTAATGTGATTTCTTTATAATGGGTGTGTTCCTTATCTTATCCTTGTGTCTAAACTCTTCTCCATGGCTGGACCCCCAAATAATATTCCTTTACGTGCTAATGGGTATCTAGAGAGTGGGATAGGTTTAATAACTACCCTAACCCTAACGCATTCCCTAACCCTAACCCCTACCCTAACCCTAACACGTACCCTAATCCTAACCCGTACCCTTAACCGAGCCCTAACCCTAACACAAAACCTAACACTAACCCTAACCCATACCCTACGCCGTACCCGAACCCCTCCCCGAACCCGTACCCTAAGCCGTACCGTAACCCTAACCCTAAGCCTAACCCTAACCCTAGGCTACCCTTGACTGTTTCTGCCTCCAATAGATTTCCTAAGCACTAGTGTTTTAAGGAATGGCTTAAAAAGGGAATCCTAATGTGATTTCTTTATAATGGGTGTGTTCCTTATCTTATCCTAGTGTCTAAACTCTTCTCCATGGCTGGACCCCCAAATAATATTCCTTTACGTGCTAAGGGGTATCTAGAGAGTGGGATAGGTTTAATAACTACCCTAATCCTAACGCGTACCCTAACCCTAACCCCTACCCTAACCCTAACACGTACCCTAATCCTAACCCGTACCCTAAACCGAGCCCTAACCCTAACACTAACCCTAACCCTAAACCTAACCCTAACCCGAACCCGTACACTAACCCGTACCCTAACCCTAACCCTAAGCCTAACCCTAACCTTAGGCTACCCTTGACTGCTTCTGCCTCCAATAGATTTCCTAAGCACTAGTGTTTTAAGGAACAGCTTAAAAAGAGAATCCTAATGTGATTTCTTTATAATAGGTGTGTTCCTTATCTTATCCTAGTGTCTAAACTCTTCTCCACGGGTGGACCTCCAACTAATATTCCTTTACGTGCTAAGGGGTATCTAGAGAGTGGGATAGGTTTAATAACTACCCTAACCCTAACGCGTACCCTAACCCTAACCCCTACCCTAACCCTAACACGTACCCTAATCCTAACCCGTTCCCTTAACCGAGCCCTAACCCTAACACTAAACCTAACCCTAACCCTAACCCATACCCTATGCCGTACCCGAACCCCTCCCCCAACCCGTACCCTAAGCCGTACCGTAACCCTAACCCTAAGCCTAACCCTATCCCTAGGCTACCCTTGACTGTTTCTGCCTCCAATAGATTTCCTAAGCACTAGAGTTTTAAGGAACAGCTTAAAAAGAGAATCCTTATGTGATTTCTTTATAATGGGTGTGTTCCTTATCTTATCCTAGTGTCTAAACTCTTCTCCATGGCTGGACCCCCAAATAATATTCCTTTACGTGCTAAGGGGTATCTAGAGAGTGGGATAGGTTTAATAACTACCCTAACCCTAACGCGTACCCTAACCCTAAACCCTACCCTAACCCTAACACGTACCCTAATCCTAATCTGTACCCTAAACCGAGCCCTAACCCTAACACTAACCCTAACCCTAACCCTAACCCATACCCTACGCCGTACCCGAACCCCTCCCCGAACCCGTACCCTAAGCCGTACCCTAAGCCTAACCCTAAGCCTAACCCTAACCCTAGGCTACCCTTGACTGCTTCTGCCTCCAATAGATTTCCTAAGCACTAGTGTTTTAAGGAACAGCTTAAAAAGAGAATCCTAATGTGATTTCTTTATAATGGGTGTGTTCCTTATCTTATCCTAGTGTCTAAACTCTTCTCCATGGCTGGACCCTCAAATAATATTCCTTTACGTGCTAAGGGGTATCTAGAGAGTGGGATAGGTTTAATAACTACCCTAACCCTAACGCGTACCCTAACCCTAACCCCTACCCTAACCCTAACACGTACCCTAATCCTAACCCGTACCCTAAACCGAGCCCTAACCCTAACACTAACCCTAACCCTAACCCTAACCCATACCCTACGCCGTACCCGCACCCCTCCCCGAACCCGTAACCTAAGCCGTACCCTAAGCCTAACCCTAAGCCTAACCCTAACCCTAGGCTACCCTTGACTGCTTCTGCCTCCAATAGATTTCCTAAGCACTAGTGTTTTAAGGAACAGCTTAAAAAGAGAATCCTAATGTGATTTCTTTATAATGGGTGTGTTCCTTATCTTATCCTAGTGTCTAAACTCTTCTCCATGGCTGCACCCCCAAATCATATTCCCTTACGTGCTAAGGGGTATCTAGAGAGTGGGATAGGTTTAATAACTACCCTAACCCTAATGCGTACCCTAACCCTAACCCCTACCCTAACCCTAACACGTACCCTAATCCTAACCTGTACCCTAAACCGAGCCCTAACCCTAACACTAACCCTAACCCTAACCCTAACCCATACCCTACGCCGTACCCGCACCCCTCCCCGAACCCGTACCCTAAGCCATACCCTAAACCTAACCCTAAGCCTAACCCTAACCCTAGGCTACCCTTGACTGCTTCTGCCTCCAATTGATTTCCTAAGCAGTAGTGTTTTAAGGAACAGCTTAAAAAGAGAATCCTAATGTGATTTCTTTATAATGGGTGTGTTCCTTATCTTATCCTAGTGTCTAAACTCTTCTCCATGGCTGGACCCCCAAATAATATTCCTTTACGTGCTAAGGGGGAGCTAGAGAGTGGGATAGGTTTACTAACTACCCTAGCCCTAACGCGTAACCTAACCCTAACCCCTACCCTAACCCTAACACGTACCCTAATCCTAACCCGTACCCTAAACCGAGCCCTAACCCTAACACTAACCCAAACCCTAACCCTAACCCATACCCTACGCCGTACACGAACACCTCCCCGAACCCATACCCCAAGCCGTACCCTAACCCTAACCCTAAGCCTAACCCTAACCCTAGGCTACCCTTGACTGCTTCTGCCTCCAATAGATTTCCTAAGCACTAGTGTTTTAAGGAACAGCTTAAAAAGAGAATCCTAAAGTGATTTCTTTATAATGGGTGTGTTCCTTATCTTATCCTAGTGTCTAAACTCTTCTCCATGGCTGGACCCCCAAATAATATTCCTTTACATGCTAAGGGGTATCTAGAGAGTGGGATAGGTTTAATAACTACCCTAACCCTAATGCGTACCCTAACCCTAACCCCTACCCTAACCCTAACACGTACCCTAATCCTAACCCGTACCCTAAACCGAGCCCTAACCCTAACACTAACCCTAACCCTAACCCTAACCCTAACCCGAACCCGTACACTAACCCGTACCCTAACCCTAACCCTAAGCCTAACCCTAACCTTAGGCTACCCTTGACTGCTTCTGCCTCCAATAGATTTCCTAAGCACTAGTGTTTTAAGGAACAGCTTAAAAAGAGAATCCTAATGTGATTTCTTTATAATAGGTGTGTTCCTTATCTTATCCTAGTGTCTAAACTCTTCTCCACGGGTGGACCTCGAACTAATATTCCTTTACGTGCTAAGGGGTATCTAGAGAGTGGGATAGGTTTAATAACTACCCTAACCCTAACGCGTACCCTAACCCTAACCCCTACCCTAACCCTAACACGTACCCTAATCCTAACCCGTTCCCTTAACCGAGACCTAACCCTAACACTAAACCTAACCCTAACCCTAACCCATACCCTATGCCGTACCCGAACCCCTTCCCGAACCCGTACCCTAAGCCGTACCGTAACCCTAACCCTAAGCCTAACCCTATCCCTAGGCTACCCTTGACTGCTTCTGCCTCCTATAGATTTCCTAAGCACTAGAGTTTTAAGGAACAGCTTAAAAAGAGAATCCTTATGTGATTTCTTTATAATGGGTGTGTTCCTTATCTTATCCTAGTGTCTAAACTCTTCTCCATGGCTGGACCCCCAAATAATATTCCTTTACGTGCTAAGGGGTATCTAGAGAGTGGGATAGGTTTAATAACTACCCTAACCCTAACGCGTACCCTAACCCTAAACCCTACCCTAACCCTAACACGTACCCTAATCCTAATCTGTACCCTAAACCGAGCCCTAACCCTAACACTAACCCTAACCCTAACCCTAACCCATACCCTACGCCGTACCCGAACCCCTCCCCGAACCCGTACCCTAAGCCGTACCCTAAGCCTAACCCTAAGCCTAACCCTAACCCTAGGCTACCCTTGACTGCTTCTGCCTCCAATAGATTTCCTAAGCACTAGTGTTTTAAGGAACAGCTTAAAAAGAGAATCCTAATGTGATTTCTTTATAATGGGTGTGTTCCTTATCTTATCCTAGTGTCTAAACTCTTCTCCATGGCTGGACCCTCAAATAATATTCCTTTACGTGCTAAGGGGTATCTAGAGAGTGGGATAGGTTTAATAACTACCCTAACCCTAACGCGTACCCTAACCCTAACCCCTACCCTAACCCTAACACGTACCCTAATCCTAACCCGTACCCTAAACCGAGCCCTAACCCTAACACTAACCCTAACCCTAACCCTAACCCATACCCTACGCCGTACCCGCACCCCTCCCCGAACCCGTAACCTAAGCCGTACCCTAAGCCTAACCCTAAGCCTAACCCTAACCCTAGGCTACCCTTGACTGCTTCTGCCTCCAATAGATTTCCTAAGCACTAGTGTTTTAAGGAACAGCTTAAAAAGAGAATCCTAATGTGATTTCTTTATAATGGGTGTGTTCCTTATCTTATCCTAGTGTCTAAACTCTTCTCCATGGCTGCACCCCCAAATCATATTCCCTTACGTGCTAAGGGGTATCTAGAGAGTGGGATAGGTTTAATAACTACCCTAACCCTAATGCGTACCCTAACCCTAACCCCTACCCTAACCCTAACACGTACCCTAATCCTAACCTGTACCCTAAACCGAGCCCTAACCCTAACACTAACCCTAACCCTAACCCTAACCCATACCCTACGCCGTACCCGCACCCCTCCCCGAACCCGTACCCTAAGCCATACCCTAAACCTAACCCTAAGCCTAACCCTAACCCTAGGCTACCCTTGACTGCTTCTGCCTCCAATTGATTTCCTAAGCAGTAGTGTTTTAAGGAACAGCTTAAAAAGAGAATCCTAATGTGATTTCTTTATAATGGGTGTGTTCCTTATCTTATCCTAGTGTCTAAACTCTTCTCCATGGCTGGACCCCCAAATAATATTCCTTTACGTGCTAAGGGGGAGCTAGAGAGTGGGATAGGTTTACTAACTACCCTAGCCCTAACGCGTAACCTAACCCTAACCCCTACCCTAACCCTAACACGTACCCTAATCCTAACCCGTACCCTAAACCGAGCCCTAACCCTAACACTAACCCAAACCCTAACCCTAACCCATACCCTACGCCGTACACGAACACCTCCCCGAACCCATACCCCAAGCCGTACCCTAACCCTAACCCTAAGCCTAACCCTAACCCTAGGCTACCCTTGACTGCTTCTGCCTCCAATAGATTTCCTAAGCACTAGTGTTTTAAGGAACAGCTTAAAAAGAGAATCCTAAAGTGATTTCTTTATAATGGGTGTGTTCCTTATCTTATCCTAGTGTCTAAACTCTTCTCCATGGCTGGACCCCCAAATAATATTCCTTTACATGCTAAGGGGTATCTAGAGAGTGGGATAGGTTTAATAACTACCCTAACCCTAACGCGTACCCTAACCCTAACCCCTACCCTAACCCTAACACGTACCCTAATCCTAACCCGTACCCTAAACCGAGCCCTAACCCTAACACTAACCCTAACCCTAACCCATACCCTACGCCGTACCCGAAACCCTCCCCGAACCCGTACCCTAAGCCGTACCCTAAGCCTAACCCTAAGCCTAACCCTAACCCTAGGCTACCCTTGACTGCTTCTGCCTCCAATAGATTTCCTAAGCACTAGTGTTTTAAGGAACAGCTGAAAAAGAGAATCCTAATGTGATTTCTTTATAATGGGTGTGTTCCTTATCTTATCCTAGTGTCTAAACTCTTCTCCATGGCTGGACCCCCAAATAATATTCCTTTACGTGCTAAGGGGTATCTAGAGAGTGGGATAGGTTTAATAACTACCCTAATCCTAACGCGTACCCTAACCCTAACCCCTACCCTAACCCTAACACGTACCCTAATCCTAACCCGTACCCTAAACCGAGCCCTAACCCTAACACTAACCCTAACCCTAACCCTAACCCGAACCCGTACACTAAGCCGTACCCTAACCCTAACCCTAAGCCTAACCCTAACCTTAGGCTACCCTTGACTGCTTCTGCCTCCAATAGATTTCCTAAGCACTAGTGTTTTAAGGAACAGCTTAAAAAGAGAATCCTAATGTGATTTCTTTATAATAGGTGTGTTCCTTATCTTATCCTAGTGTCTAAACTCTTCTCCACGGGTGGACCTCCAACTAATATTCCTTTACGTGCTAAGGGGTATCTAGAGAGTGGGATAGGTTTAATAACTACCCTAACCCTAACGCGTACCCTAACCCTAACCCCTACCCTAACCCTAACACGTACCCTAATCCTAACCCGTTCCCTTAACCGAGCCCTAACCCTAACACTAAACCTAACCCTAACCCTAACCCATACCCTATGCCGTACCCGAACCCCTCCCCGAACCCGTACCCTAAGCCGTACCGTAACCCTAACCCTAAGCCTAACCCTATCCCTAGGCTACCCTTGACTGTTTCTGCCTCCAATAGATTTCCTAAGCACTAGAGTTTTAAGGAACAGCTTAAGAAGAGAATCCTTATGTGATTTCTTTATAATGGGTGTGTTCCTTATCTTATCCTAGTGTCTAAACTCTTCTCCATGGCTGGACCCCCAAATAATATTCCTTTACGTGCTAAGGGGTATCTAGAGAGTGGGATAGGTTTAATAACTACCCTAACCCTAACGCGTACCCTAACCCTAAACCCTACCCTAACCCTAACACGTACCCTAATCCTAATCTGTACCCTAAACCGAGCCCTAACCCTAACACTAACCCTAACCCTAACCCTAACACATACCCTACGCCGTACCCGAACCCCTCCCCGAACCCGTACCCTAAGCCGTACCCTAAGCCTAACCCTAAGCCTAACCCTAAACCTAGGCTACCCTTGACTGCTTCTGCCTCCAATAGATTTCCTAAGCAATAGTGTTTTAAGGAACAGCTTAAAAATAGACTCCTAATGTGATTTCTTTATAATGGGTGTGTTCCTTATCTTATCCTAGTGTCTAAACTCTTCTCCATGGCTGCACCCCCAAATAATATTCCCTTACGTGCTAAGGGGTATCTAGAGAGTGGGATAGGTTTAATAACTACCCTAACCCTAACGCGTACCCTAACCCTAACCCCTACCCTAACCCTAACACGTACCCTAATCCTAACACGTACCCTAAACCGAGCCCTAACCCTAACACTAAACCTAACCCTAACCCTAACCCATACCCTACGCCGTACCCGAACCCCTCCCCGAACCCGTACCCTAAGCCGTACCCTAACCCTATCCCTAAGCCTAACCCTAACCCTAGGCTACCCTTGACTGCTTCTGCCTCCAATAGATTTCCTAAGCACTAGTGTTTTAAGGAACAGCTTAAAAAGAGAATCCTAAAGTGATTTCTTTATAATGGGTGTGTTCCTTATCTTATCCTAGTGTCTAAACTCTTCTCCATGGCTGAACCCCCAAATAATATTCCTTTACGTGCTAAGGGGTATGTAGAGGGTGGGATAGGTTTAATAACTACCCTAACCCTAACGCGTACCCTTACCCTAACCCCTACCCTAACACTAACACGTATCCTAATCCTAACCCGTACACTAAACCGAGCCCTAATCCTAACACTAACCCTAACCCTAACCCTAACCCTAACCCATACCCTACGCCGTACCCGAACCCCTCCCCGAACCCGTACCCTAAGCCGTACCGTAACCCGAACCCTAAGCCTAACGCTAACCCTACGCTACCCGTGACTGCTTCTACCTCCAATAGATTTTCTAAGCACTAGTGTTTTAAGGAACGGCTTAAAAAGAGAATCCTAATGTGATTTCTTTATAATGGGTGTGTTCCTTATCTTATCCTTGTGTCTAAACTCTTCTCCATGGCTGGACCCCCAAATAATATTCCTTTACGTGCTAATGGGTATCTAGAGAGTGGGATAGGTTTAATAACTACCCTAACCCTAACGCATTCCCTAACCCTAACCCCTACCCTAACCCTAACACGTACCCTAATCCTAACCCGTACCCTTAACCGAGCCCTAACCCTAACACAAAACCTAACACTAACCCTAACCCATACCCTACGCCGTACCCGAACCCCTCCCCGAACCCGTACCCTAAGCCGTACCGTAACCCTAACCCTAAGCCTAACCCTAACCCTAGGCTACCCTTGACTGTTTCTGCCTCCAATAGATTTCCTAAGCACTAGTGTTTTAAGGAATGGCTTAAAAAGGGAATCCTAATGTGATTTCTTTATAATGGGTGTGTTCCTTATCTTATCCTAGTGTCTAAACTCTTCTCCATGGCTGGACCCCCAAATAATATTCCTTTACGTGCTAAGGGGTATCTAGAGAGTGGGATAGGTTTAATAACTACCCTAATCCTAACGCGTACCCTAACCCTAACCCCTACCCTAACCCTAACACGTACCCTAATCCTAACCCGTACCCTAAACCGAGCCCTAACCCTAACACTAACCCTAACCCTAAACCTAACCCTAACCCGAACCCGTACACTAACCCGTACCCTAACCCTAACCCTAAGCCTAACCCTAACCTTAGGCTACCCTTGACTGCTTCTGCCTCCAATAGATTTCCTAAGCACTAGTGTTTTAAGGAACAGCTTAAAAAGAGAATCCTAATGTGATTTCTTTATAATAGGTGTGTTCCTTATCTTATCCTAGTGTCTAAACTCTTCTCCACGGGTGGACCTCCAACTAATATTCCTTTACGTGCTAAGGGGTATCTAGAGAGTGGGATAGGTTTAATAACTACCCTAACCCTAACGCGTACCCTAACCCTAACCCCTACCCTAACCCTAACACGTACCCTAATCCTAACCCGTTCCCTTAACCGAGCCCTAACCCTAACACTAAACCTAACCCTAACCCTAACCCATACCCTATGCCGTACCCGAACCCCTCCCCCAACCCGTACCCTAAGCCGTACCGTAACCCTAACCCTAAGCCTAACCCTATCCCTAGGCTACCCTTGACTGTTTCTGCCTCCAATAGATTTCCTAAGCACTAGAGTTTTAAGGAACAGCTTAAAAAGAGAATCCTTATGTGATTTCTTTATAATGGGTGTGTTCCTTATCTTATCCTAGTGTCTAAACTCTTCTCCATGGCTGGACCCCCAAATAATATTCCTTTACGTGCTAAGGGGTATCTAGAGAGTGGGATAGGTTTAATAACTACCCTAACCCTAACGCGTACCCTAACCCTAAACCCTACCCTAACCCTAACACGTACCCTAATCCTAATCTGTACCCTAAACCGAGCCCTAACCCTAACACTAACCCTAACCCTAACCCTAACCCATACCCTACGCCGTACCCGAACCCCTCCCCGAACCCGTACCCTAAGCCGTACCCTAAGCCTAACCCTAAGCCTAACCCTAACCCTAGGCTACCCTTGACTGCTTCTGCCTCCAATAGATTTCCTAAGCACTAGTGTTTTAAGGAACAGCTTATAAAGAGAATCCTAATGTGATTTCTTTATAATGGGTGTGTTCCTTATCTTATCCTAGTGTCTAAACTCTTCTCCATGGCTGGACCCTCAAATAATATTCCTTTACGTGCTAAGGGGTATCTAGAGAGTGGGATAGGTTTAATAACTACCCTAACCCTAACGCGTACCCTAACCCTAACCCCTACCCTAACCCTAACACGTACCCTAATCCTAACCCGTACCCTAAACCGAGCCCTAACCCTAACACTAACCCTAACCCTAACCCTAACCCATACCCTACGCCGTACCCGCACCCCTCCCCGAACCCGTAACCTAAGCCGTACCCTAAGCCTAACCCTAAGCCTAACCCTAACCCTAGGCTACCCTTGACTGCTTCTGCCTCCAATAGATTTCCTAAGCACTAGTGTTTTAAGGAACAGCTTAAAAAGAGAATCCTAATGTGATTTCTTTATAATGGGTGTGTTCCTTATCTTATCCTAGTGTCTAAACTCTTCTCCATGGCTGCACCCCCAAATCATATTCCCTTACGTGCTAAGGGGTATCTAGAGAGTGGGATAGGTTTAATAACTACCCTAACCCTAATGCGTACCCTAACCCTAACCCCTACCCTAACCCTAACACGTACCCTAATCCTAACCTGTACCCTAAACCGAGCCCTAACCCTAACACTAACCCTAACCCTAACCCTAACCCATACCCTACGCCGTACCCGCACCCCTCCCCGAACCCGTACCCTAAGCCATACCCTAAACCTAACCCTAAGCCTAACCCTAACCCTAGGCTACCCTTGACTGCTTCTGCCTCCAATTGATTTCCTAAGCAGTAGTGTTTTAAGGAACAGCTTAAAAAGAGAATCCTAATGTGATTTCTTTATAATGGGTGTGTTCCTTATCTTATCCTAGTGTCTAAACTCTTCTCCATGGCTGGACCCCCAAATAATATTCCTTTACGTGCTAAGGGGGAGCTAGAGAGTGGGATAGGTTTACTAACTACCCTAGCCCTAACGCGTAACCTAACCCTAACCCCTACCCTAACCCTAACACGTACCCTAATCCTAACCCGTACCCTAAACCGAGCCCTAACCCTAACACTAACCCAAACCCTAACCCTAACCCATACCCTACGCCGTACACGAACACCTCCCCGAACCCATACCCCAAGCCGTACCCTAACCCTAACCCTAAGCCTAACCCTAACCCTAGGCTACCCTTGACTGCTTCTGCCTCCAATAGATTTCCTAAGCACTAGTGTTTTAAGGAACAGCTTAAAAAGAGAATCCTAAAGTGATTTCTTTATAATGGGTGTGTTCCTTATCTTATCCTAGTGTCTAAACTCTTCTCCATGGCTGGACCCCCAAATAATATTCCTTTACATGCTAAGGGGTATCTAGAGAGTGGGATAGGTTTAATAACTACCCTAACCCTAATGCGTACCCTAACCCTAACCCCTACCCTAACCCTAACACGTACCCTAATCCTAACCCGTACCCTAAACCGAGCCCTAACCCTAACACTAACCCTAACCCTAACCCATACCCTACGCCGTACCCGAAACCCTCCCCGAACCCGTACCCTAAGCCGTACCCTAAGCCTAACCCTAAGCCTAACCTTACCCTAGGCTACCCTTGACTGCTTCTGCCTCCAATAGATTTCCTAAGCACTAGTGTTTTAAGGAACAGCTTAAAAAGAGAATCCTAATGTGATTTCTTTATAATGGGTGTGTTCCTTATCTTATCCTAGTGTCTAAACTCTTCTCCATGGCTGGACCCCCAAATAATATTCCTTTACGTGCTAAGGGGTATGTAGAGAGTGGGATAGGTTTAATAACTACCCTAAACCTAACGCGTACCCTTACCCTAACCCCTACCCTAACACTAACACGTATCCTAATCCTAACCCGTACACTAAACCGAGCCCTAATCCTAACACTAACCCTAACCCTAACCCTAACCCTAACCCATACCCTACGCCGTACCCGAACCCCTCCCCGAACCCGTACCCTAAGCCGTACCGTAACCCTAACCCTAAGCCTAACGCTAACCCTACGCTACCCGTGACTGCTTCTGCCTCCAATAGATTTTCTAAGCACTAGTGTTTTAAGGAACGGCTTAAAAAGAGAATCCTAATGTGATTTCTTTATAATGGGTGTGTTCCTTGTCTTATCCTTGTGTCTAAACCCTTCTCCATGGCTGGACCCCCAAATAATATTCCTTTACGTGCTAAGGGGTATCTAGAGAGTGGGATAGGTTTAATAACTACCCTAACCCTAACGCATTCCCTAACCCTAACCCCTACCCTAACCCTAACACGTACCCTAATCCTAACCCGTACCCTTAACCGAGCCCTAACCCTAACACTAAACCTAACACTAACCCTAACCCATACCCTACGCCGTACCCGAACCCCTCCCCGAACCCGTACCCTAAGCCGTACCGTAACCCTAACCCTAAGCCTAACCCTAACCCTAGGCTACCCTTGACTGTTTCTGCCTCCAATAGATTTCCTAAGCACTAGTGTTTTAAGGAATGGCTTAAAAAGGGAATCCTAATGTGATTTCTTTATAATGGGTGTGTTCCTTATCTTATCCTAGTGTCTAAACTCTTCTCCATGGCTGGACACCCAAATAATATTCCTTTACGTGCTAAGGGGTATCTAGAGAGTGGGATAGGTTTAATAACTACCCTAACCCTAACGCGTACCCTAACCCTAAACCCTACCCTAACCCTAACACGTACCCTAATCCTAACCCGTACCCTAAACCGAGCACTAACCCTAACCCTAACCCTAACACATACCCTACGCCGTATCCGAACCCCTCCCCGAACCCGTACCCTAAGCCGTACCCTAAGCCTAACCCTAAGCCTTACCCTAACCCTAGGCTACCCTTGACTGCTTCTGCCTCCAATAGATTTCCTAAGCACTAGTGTTTTAAGGAACAGCTTAAAAAGAGAATCCTAATGTGATTTCTTTATAATGGGTGTGTTCCTTATCTTATCCTAGTGTCTAAACTCTTCTCCATGGCTGGACCCCCAAATAATATTCCTTTACGTGCTAAGGGGTATCTAGAGAGTGGGATAGGTTTAATAACTACCCTAATCCTAACGCGTACCCTAACCCTAACCCCTACCCTAACCCTAACACGTACCCTAATCCTAACCCGTACCCTAAACCGAGCCCTAACCCTAACACTAACCCTAACCCTAACCCTAACCCTAACCCGAACCCGTACACTAACCCGTACCCTAACCCTAACCCTAAGCCTAACCCTAACCTTAGGCTACCCTTGACTGCTTCTGCCTCCAATAGATTTCCTAAGCACTAGTGTTTTAAGGAACAGCTTAAAAAGAGAATCCTAATGTGATTTCTTTATAATAGGTGTGTTCCTTATCTTATCCTAGTGTCTAAACTCTTCTCCACGGGTGGACCTCGAACTAATATTCCTTTACGTGCTAAGGGGTATCTAGAGAGTGGGATAGGTTTAATAACTACCCTAACCCTAACGCGTACCCTAACCCTAACCCCTACCCTAACCCTAACACGTACCCTAATCCTAACCCGTTCCCTTAACCGAGACCTAACCCTAACACTAAACTTAACCCTAACCCTAACCCATACCCTATGCCGTACCCGAACCCCTTCCCGAACCCGTACCCTAAGCCGTACCGTAACCCTAACCCTAAGCCTAACCCTATCCCTAGGCTACCCTTGACTGCTTCTGCCTCCTATAGATTTCCTAAGCACTAGAGTTTTAAGGAACAGCTTAAAAAGAGAATCCTTATGTGATTTCTTTATAATGGGTGTGTTCCTTATCTTATCCTAGTGTCTAAACTCTTCTCCATGGCTGGACCCCCAAATAATATTCCTTTACGTGCTAAGGGGTATCTAGAGAGTGGGATAGGTTTAATAACTACCCTAACCCTAACGCGTACCCTAACCCTAAACCCTACCCTAACCCTAACACGTACCCTACTCCTAATCTGTACCCTAAACCGAGCCCTAACCCTAACACTAACCCTAACCCTAACCCTAACCCATACCCTACGCCGTACCCGAACCCCTCCCCGAACCCGTACCCTAAGCCGTACCCTAAGCCTAACCCTAAGCCTAACCCTAACCCTAGGCTACCCTTGACTGCTTCTGCCTCCAATAGATTTCCTAAGCACTAGTGTTTTAAGGAACAGCTTAAAAAGAGAATCCTAATGTGATTTCTTTATAATGGGTGTGTTCCTTATCTTATCCTAGTGTCTAAACTCTTCTCCATGGCTGGACCCTCAAATAATATTCCTTTACGTGCTAAGGGGTATCTAGAGAGTGGGATAGGTTTAATAACTACCCTAACCCTAACGCGTACCCTAACCCTAACCCCTACCCTAACCCTAACACGTACCCTAATCCTAACCCGTACCCTAAACCGAGCCCTAACCCTAACACTAACCCTAACCCTAACCCTAACCCATACCCTACGCCGTACCCGCACCCCTCCCCGAACCCGTAACCTAAGCCGTACCCTAAGCCTAACCCTAAGCCTAACCCTAACCCTAGGCTACCCTTGACTGCTTCTGCCTCCAATAGATTTCCTAAGCACTAGTGTTTTAAGGAACAGCTTAAAAAGAGAATCCTAATGTGATTTCTTTATAATGGGTGTGTTCCTTATCTTATCCTAGTGTCTAAACTCTTCTCCATGGCTGCACCCCCAAATCATATTCCCTTACGTGCTAAGGGGTATCTAGAGAGTGGGATAGGTTTAATAACTACCCTAACCCTAATGCGTACCCTAACCCTAACCCCTACCCTAACCCTAACACGTACCCTAATCCTAACCTGTACCCTAAACCGAGCCCTAACCCTAACACTAACCCTAACCCTAACCCTAACCCATACCCTACGCCGTACCCGCACCCCTCCCCGAACCCGTACCCTAAGCCATACCCTAAACCTAACCCTAAGCCTAACCCTAACCCTAGGCTACCCTTGACTGCTTCTGCCTCCAATTGATTTCCTAAGCAGTAGTGTTTTAAGGAACAGCTTAAAAAGAGAATCCTAATGTGATTTCTTTATAATGGGTGTGTTCCTTATCTTATCCTAGTGTCTAAACTCTTCTCCATGGCTGGACCCCCAAATAATATTCCTTTACGTGCTAAGGGGGAGCTAGAGAGTGGGATAGGTTTACTAACTACCCTAGCCCTAACGCGTAACCTAACCCTAACCCCTACCCTAACCCTAACACGTACCCTAATCCTAACCCGTACCCTAAACCGAGCCCTAACCCTAACACTAACCCAAACCCTAACCCTAACCCATACCCTACGCCGTACACGAACACCTCCCCGAACCCATACCCCAAGCCGTACCCTAACCCTAACCCTAAGCCTAACCCTAACCCTAGGCTACCCTTGACTGCTTCTGCCTCCAATAGATTTCCTAAGCACTAGTGTTTTAAGGAACAGCTTAAAAAGAGAATCCTAAAGTGATTTCTTTATAATGGGTGTGTTCCTTATCTTATCCTAGTGTCTAAACTCTTCTCCATGGCTGGACCCCCAAATAATATTCCTTTACATGCTAAGGGGTATCTAGAGAGTGGGATAGGTTTAATAACTACCCTAACCCTAATGCGTACCCTAACCCTAACCCCTACCCTAACCCTAACACGTACCCTAATCCTAACCCGTACCCTAAACCGAGCCCTAACCCTAACACTAACCCTAACCCTAACCCATACCCTACGCCGTACCCGAAACCCTCCCCGAACCCGTACCCTAAGCCGTACCCTAAGCCTAACCCTAAGCCTAACCTTACCCTAGGCTACCCTTGACTGCTTCTGCCTCCAATAGATTTCCTAAGCACTAGTGTTTTAAGGAACAGCTTAAAAAGAGAATCCTAATGTGATTTCTTTATAATGGGTGTGTTCCTTATCTTATCCTAGTGTCTAAACTCTTCTCCATGGCTGGACCCCCAAATAATATTCCTTTACGTGCTAAGGGGTATGTAGAGAGTGGGATAGGTTTAATAACTACCCTAAACCTAACGCGTACCCTTACCCTAACCCCTACCCTAACACTAACACGTATCCTAATCCTAACCCGTACACTAAACCGAGCCCTAATCCTAACACTAACCCTAACCCTAACCCTAACCCTAACCCATACCCTACGCCGTACCCGAACCCCTCCCCGAACCCGTACCCTAAGCCGTACCGTAACCCTAACCCTAAGCCTAACGCTAACCCTACGCTACCCGTGACTGCTTCTGCCTCCAATAGATTTTCTAAGCACTAGTGTTTTAAGGAACGGCTTAAAAAGAGAATCCTAATGTGATTTCTTTATAATGGGTGTGTTCCTTGTCTTATCCTTGTGTCTAAACCCTTCTCCATGGCTGGACCCCCAAATAATATTCCTTTACGTGCTAAGGGGTATCTAGAGAGTGGGATAGGTTTAATAACTACCCTAACCCTAACGCATTCCCTAACCCTAACCCCTACCCTAACCCTAACACGTACCCTAATCCTAACCCGTACCCTTAACCGAGCCCTAACCCTAACACTAAACCTAACACTAACCCTAACCCATACCCTACGCCGTACCCGAACCCCTCCCCGAACCCGTACCCTAAGCCGTACCGTAACCCTAACCCTAAGCCTAACCCTAACCCTAGGCTACCCTTGACTGTTTCTGCCTCCAATAGATTTCCTAAGCACTAGTGTTTTAAGGAATGGCTTAAAAAGGGAATCCTAATGTGATTTCTTTATAATGGGTGTGTTCCTTATCTTATCCTAGTGTCTAAACTCTTCTCCATGGCTGGACACCCAAATAATATTCCTTTACGTGCTAAGGGGTATCTAGAGAGTGGGATAGGTTTAATAACTACCCTAACCCTAACGCGTACCCTAACCCTAAACCCTACCCTAACCCTAACACGTACCCTAATCCTAACCCGTACCCTAAACCGAGCACTAACCCTAACCCTAACCCTAACACATACCCTACGCCGTATCCGAACCCCTCCCCGAACCCGTACCCTAAGCCGTACCCTAAGCCTAACCCTAAGCCTTACCCTAACCCTAGGCTACCCTTGACTGCTTCTGCCTCCAATAGATTTCCTAAGCACTAGTGTTTTAAGGAACAGCTTAAAAAGAGAATCCTAATGTGATTTCTTTATAATGGGTGTGTTCCTTATCTTATCCTAGTGTCTAAACTCTTCTCCATGGCTGGACCCCCAAATAATATTCCTTTACGTGCTAAGGGGTATCTACAGAGTGGGATAGGTTTAATAACTACCCTAATCCTAACGCGTACCCTAACCCTAACCCCTACCCTAACCCTAACACGTACCCTAATCCTAACCCGTACCCTAAACCGAGCCCTAACCCTAACACTAACCCTAACCCTAACCCTAACCCTAACCCGAACCCGTACACTAACCCGTACCCTAACCCTAACCCTAAGCCTAACCCTAACCTTAGGCTACCCTTGACTGCTTCTGCCTCCAATAGATTTCCTAAGCACTAGTGTTTTAAGGAACAGCTTAAAAAGAGAATCCTAATGTGATTTCTTTATAATAGGTGTGTTCCTTATCTTATCCTAGTGTCTAAACTCTTCTCCACGGGTGGACCTCGAACTAATATTCCTTTACGTGCTAAGGGGTATCTAGAGAGTGGGATAGGTTTAATAACTACCCTAACCCTAACGCGTACCCTAACCCTAACCCCTACCCTAACCCTAACACGTACCCTAATCCTAACCCGTTCCCTTAACCGAGACCTAACCCTAACACTAAACCTAACCCTAACCCTAACCCATACCCTATGCCGTACCCGAACCCCTTCCCGAACCCGTACCCTAAGCCGTACCGTAACCCTAACCCTAAGCCTAACCCTATCCCTAGGCTACCCTTGACTGCTTCTGCCTCCTATAGATTTCCTAAGCACTAGAGTTTTAAGGAACAGCTTAAAAAGAGAATCCTTATGTGATTTCTTTATAATGGGTGTGTTCCTTATCTTATCCTAGTGTCTAAACTCTTCTCCATGGCTGGACCCCCAAATAATATTCCTTTACGTGCTAAGGGGTATCTAGAGAGTGGGATAGGTTTAATAACTACCCTAACCCTAACGCGTACCCTAACCCTAAACCCTACCCTAACCCTAACACGTACCCTAATCCTAATCTGTACCCTAAACCGAGCCCTAACCCTAACACTAACCCTAACCCTAACCCTAACCCATACCCTACGCCGTACCCGAACCCCTCCCCGAACCCGTACCCTAAGCCGTACCCTAAGCCTAACCCTAAGCCTAACCCTAACCCTAGGCTACCCTTGACTGCTTCTGCCTCCAATAGATTTCCTAAGCACTAGTGTTTTAAGGAACAGCTTAAAAAGAGAATCCTAATGTGATTTCTTTATAATGGGTGTGTTCCTTATCTTATCCTAGTGTCTAAACTCTTCTCCATGGCTGGACCCTCAAATAATATTCCTTTACGTGCTAAGGGGTATCTAGAGAGTGGGATAGGTTTAATAACTACCCTAACCCTAACGCGTACCCTAACCCTAACCCCTACCCTAACCCTAACACGTACCCTAATCCTAACCCGTACCCTAAACCGAGCCCTAACCCTAACACTAACCCTAACCCTAACCCTAACCCATACCCTACGCCGTACCCGCACCCCTCCCCGAACCCGTAACCTAAGCCGTACCCTAAGCCTAACCCTAAGCCTAACCCTAACCCTAGGCTACCCTTGACTGCTTCTGCCTCCAATAGATTTCCTAAGCACTAGTGTTTTAAGGAACAGCTTAAAAAGAGAATCCTAATGTGATTTCTTTATAATGGGTGTGTTCCTTATCTTATCCTAGTGTCTAAACTCTTCTCCATGGCTGCACCCCCAAATCATATTCCCTTACGTGCTAAGGGGTATCTAGAGAGTGGGATAGGTTTAATAACTACCCTAACCCTAATGCGTACCCTAACCCTAACCCCTACCCTAACCCTAACACGTACCCTAATCCTAACCTGTACCCTAAACCGAGCCCTAACCCTAACACTAACCCTAACCCTAACCCTAACCCATACCCTACGCCGTACCCGCACCCCTCCCCGAACCCGTACCCTAAGCCATACCCTAAACCTAACCCTAAGCCTAACCCTAACCCTAGGCTACCCTTGACTGCTTCTGCCTCCAATTGATTTCCTAAGCAGTAGTGTTTTAAGGAACAGCTTAAAAAGAGAATCCTAATGTGATTTCTTTATAATGGGTGTGTTCCTTATCTTATCCTAGTGTCTAAACTCTTCTCCATGGCTGGACCCCCAAATAATATTCCTTTACGTGCTAAGGGGGAGCTAGAGAGTGGGATAGGTTTACTAACTACCCTAGCCCTAACGCGTAACCTAACCCTAACCCCTACCCTAACCCTAACACGTACCCTAATCCTAACCCGTACCCTAAACCGAGCCCTAACCCTAACACTAACCCAAACCCTAACCCTAACCCATACCCTACGCCGTACACGAACACCTCCCCGAACCCATACCCCAAGCCGTACCCTAACCCTAACCCTAAGCCTAACCCTAACCCTAGGCTACCCTTGACTGCTTCTGCCTCCAATAGATTTCCTAAGCACTAGTGTTTTAAGGAACAGCTTAAAAAGAGAATCCTAAAGTGATTTCTTTATAATGGGTGTGTTCCTTATCTTATCCTAGTGTCTAAACTCTTCTCCATGGCTGGACCCCCAAATAATATTCCTTTACATGCTAAGGGGTATCTAGAGAGTGGGATAGGTTTAATAACTACCCTAACCCTAATGCGTACCCTAACCCTAACCCCTACCCTAACCCTAACACGTACCCTAATCCTAACCCGTACCCTAAACCGAGCCCTAACCCTAACACTAACCCTAACCCTAACCCATACCCTACGCCGTACCCGAAACCCTCCCCGAACCCGTACCCTAAGCCGTACCCTAAGCCTAACCCTAAGCCTAACCTTACCCTAGGCTACCCTTGACTGCTTCTGCCTCCAATAGATTTCCTAAGCACTAGTGTTTTAAGGAACAGCTTAAAAAGAGAATCCTAATGTGATTTCTTTATAATGGGTGTGTTCCTTATCTTATCCTAGTGTCTAAACTCTTCTCCATGGCTGGACCCCCAAATAATATTCCTTTACGTGCTAAGGGGTATGTAGAGAGTGGGATAGGTTTAATAACTACCCTAAACCTAACGCGTACCCTTACCCTAACCCCTACCCTAACACTAACACGTATCCTAATCCTAACCCGTACACTAAACCGAGCCCTAATCCTAACACTAACCCTAACCCTAACCCTAACCCTAACCCATACCCTACGCCGTACCCGAACCCCTCCCCGAACCCGTACCCTAAGCCGTACCGTAACCCTAACCCTAAGCCTAACGCTAACCCTACGCTACCCGTGACTGCTTCTGCCTCCAATAGATTTTCTAAGCACTAGTGTTTTAAGGAACGGCTTAAAAAGAGAATCCTAATGTGATTTCTTTATAATGGGTGTGTTCCTTGTCTTATCCTTGTGTCTAAACCCTTCTCCATGGCTGGACCCCCAAATAATATTCCTTTACGTGCTAAGGGGTATCTAGAGAGTGGGATAGGTTTAATAACTACCCTAACCCTAACGCATTCCCTAACCCTAACCCCTACCCTAACCCTAACACGTACCCTAATCCTAATCCGTACCCTTAACCGAGCCCTAACCCTAACACTAAACCTAACACTAACCCTAACCCATACCCTACGCCGTACCCGAACCCCTCCCCGAACCCGTACCCTAAGCCGTACCGTAACCCTAACCCTAAGCCTAACCCTAACCCTAGGCTACCCTTGACTGTTTCTGCCTCCAATAGATTTCCTAAGCACTAGTGTTTTAAGGAATGGCTTAAAAAGGGAATCCTAATGTGATTTCTTTATAATGGGTGTGTTCCTTATCTTATCCTAGTGTCTAAACTCTTCTCCATGGCTGGACCCCCAAATAATATTCCTTTACGTGCTAAGGGGTATCTAGAGAGTGGGATAGGTTTAATAACTACCCTAACCCTAACGCGTACCCTAACCCTAAACCCTACCCTAACCCTAACACGTACCCTAATCCTAATCTGTACCCTAAACCGAGCCCTAACCCTAACACTAACCCTAACCCTAACCCTAACACATACCCTACGCCGTACCCGAACCCCTCCCCGAACCCGTACCCTAAGCCGTACCCTAAGCCTAACCCTAAGCCTAACCCTAAACCTAGGCTACCCTTGACTGCTTCTGCCTCCAATAGATTTCCTAAGCAATAGTGTTTTAAGGAACAGCTTAAAAATAGACTCCTAATGTGATTTCTTTATAATGGGTGTGTTCCTTATCTTATCCTAGTGTCTAAACTCTTCTCCATGGCTGCACCCCCAAATAATATTCCCTTACGTGCTAAGGGGTATCTAGAGAGTGGGATAGGTTTAATAACTACCCTAACCCTAACGCGTACCCTAACCCTAACCCCTACCCTAACCCTAACACGTACCCTAATCCTAACACGTACCCTAAACCGAGCCCTAACCCTAACACTAAACCTAACCCTAACCCTAACCCATACCCTACGCCGTACCCGAACCCCTCCCCGAACCCGTACCCTAAGCCGTACCCTAACCCTATCCCTAAGCCTAACCCTAACCCTAGGCTACCCTTGACTGCTTCTGCCTCCAATAGATTTCCTAAGCACTAGTGTTTTAAGGAACAGCTTAAAAAGAGAATCCTAAAGTGATTTCTTTATAATGGGTGTGTTCCTTATCTTATCCTAGTGTCTAAACTCTTCTCCATGGCTGAACCCCCAAATAATATTCCTTTACGTGCTAAGGGGTATGTAGAGGGTGGGATAGGTTTAATAACTACCCTAACCCTAACGCGTACCCTTACCCTAACCCCTACCCTAACACTAACACGTATCCTAATCCTAACCCGTACACTAAACCGAGCCCTAATCCTAACACTAACCCTAACCCTAACCCTAACCCTAACCCATACCCTACGCCGTACCCGAACCCCTCCCCGAACCCGTACCCTAAGCCGTACCCTAAGCCTAACCCTAAGCCTAACCCTAACCCTAGGCTACCCTTGACTGCTTCTGCCTCCAATAGATTTCCTAAGCACTAGTGTTTTAAGGAACAGCTGAAAAAGAGAATCCTAATGTGATTTCTTTATAATGGGTGTGTTCCTTATCTTATCCTAGTGTCTAAACTCTTCTCCATGGCTGGACCCCCAAATAATATTCCTTTACGTGCTAAGGGGTATCTAGAGAGTGGGATAGGTTTAATAACTACCCTAATCCTAACGCGTACCCTAACCCTAACCCCTACCCTAACCCTAACACGTACCCTAATCCTAACCCGTACCCTAAACCGAGCCCTAACCCTAACACTAACCCTAACCCTAACCCTAACCCGAACCCGTACACTAAGCCGTACCCTAACCCTAACCCTAAGCCTAACCCTAACCTTAGGCTACCCTTGACTGCTTCTGCCTCCAATAGATTTCCTAAGCACTAGTGTTTTAAGGAACAGCTTAAAAAGAGAATCCTAATGTGATTTCTTTATAATAGGTGTGTTCCTTATCTTATCCTAGTGTCTAAACTCTTCTCCACGGGTGGACCTCCAACTAATATTCCTTTACGTGCTAAGGGGTATCTAGAGAGTGGGATAGGTTTAATAACTACCCTAACCCTAACGCGTACCCTAACCCTAACCCCTACCCTAACCCTAACACGTACCCTAATCCTAACCCGTTCCCTTAACCGAGCCCTAACCCTAACACTAAACCTAACCCTAACCCTAACCCATACCCTATGCCGTACCCGAACCCCTCCCCGAACCCGTACCCTAAGCCGTACCGTAACCCTAACCCTAAGCCTAACCCTATCCCTAGGCTACCCTTGACTGTTTCTGCCTCCAATAGATTTCCTAAGCACTAGAGTTTTAAGGAACAGCTTAAAAAGAGAATCCTTATGTGATTTCTTTATAATGGGTGTGTTCCTTATCTTATCCTAGTGTCTAAACTCTTCTCCATGGCTGGACCCCCAAATAATATTCCTTTACGTGCTAAGGGGTATCTAGAGAGTGGGATAGGTTTAATAACTACCCTAACCCTAACGCGTACCCTAACCCTAAACCCTACCCTAACCCTAACACGTACCCTAATCCTAATCTGTACCCTAAACCGAGCCCTAACCCTAACACTAACCCTAACCCTAACCCTAACACATACCCTACGCCGTACCCAAACCCCTCCCCGAACCCGTACCCTAAGCCGTACCCTAAGCCTAACCCTAAGCCTAACCCTAAACCTAGGCTACCCTTGACTGCTTCTGCCTCCAATAGATTTCCTAAGCAATAGTGTTTTAAGGAACAGCTTAAAAATAGAATCCTAATGTGATTTCTTTATAATGGGTGTGTTCCTTATCTTATCCTAGTGTCTAAACTCTTCTCCATGGCTGCACCCCCAAATAATATTCCCTTACGTGCTAAGGGGTATCTAGAGAGTGGGATAGGTTTAATAACTACCCTAACCCTAACGCGTACCCTAACCCTAACCACTACCCTAACCCTAACACGTACCCTAATCCTAACACGTACCCTAAACCGAGCCCTAACCCTAACACTAAACCTAACCCTAACCCTAACCCATACCCTACGCCGTACCCGAACCCCTCCCCGAACCCGTACCCTAAGCCGTACCCTAACCCTATCCCTAAGCCTAACCCTAACCCTAGGCTACCCTTGACTGCTTCTGCCTCCAATAGATTTCCTAAGCACTAGTGTTTTAAGGAACAGCTTAAAAAGAGAATCCTAAAGTGATTTCTTTATAATGGGTGTGTTCCTTATCTTATCCTAGTGTCTAAACTCTTCTCCATGGCTGAACCCCCAAATAATATTCCTTTACGTGCTAAGGGGTATGTAGAGAGTGGGATAGGTTTAATAACTACCCTAACCCTAACGCGTACCCTTACCCTAACCCCTACCCTAACACTAACACGTATCCTAATCCTAACCCGTACACTAAACCGAGCCCTAATCCTAACACTAACCCTAACCCTAACCCTAACCCTAACCCATACCCTACGCCGTACCCGAACCCCTCCCCGAACCCGTACCCTAAGCCGTACCGTAACCCGAACCCTAAGCCTAACGCTAACCCTACGCTACCCGTGACTGCTTCTGCCTCCAATAGATTTTCTAAGCACTAGTGTTTTAAGGAACGGCTTAAAAAGAGAATCCTAATGTGATTTCTTTATAATGGGTGTGTTCCTTATCTTATCCTTGTGTCTAAACTCTTCTCCATGGCTGGACCCCCAAATAATATTCCTTTACGTGCTAATGGGTATCTAGAGAGTGGGATAGGTTTAATAACTACCCTAACCCTAACGCATTCCCTAACCCTAACCCCTACCCTAACCCTAACACGTACCCTAATCCTAACCCGTACCCTTAACCGAGCCCTAACCCTAACACAAAACCTAACACTAACCCTAACCCATACCCTACGCCGTACCCGAACCCCTCCCCGAACCCGTACCCTAAGCCGTACCGTAACCCTAACCCTAAGCCTAACCCTAACCCTAGGCTACCCTTGACTGTTTCTGCCTCCAATAGATTTCCTAAGCACTAGTGTTTTAAGGAATGGCTTAAAAAGGGAATCCTAATGTGATTTCTTTATAATGGGTGTGTTCCTTATCTTATCCTAGTGTCTAAACTCTTCTCCATGGCTGGACACCCAAATAATATTCCTTTACGTGCTAAGGGGTATCTAGAGAGTGGGATAGGTTTAATAACTACCCTAACCCTAACGCGTACCCTAACCCTAAACCCTACCCTAACCCTAACACGTACCCTAATCCTAACCCGTACCCTAAACCGAGCACTAACCCTAACCCTAACCCTAACACATACCCTACGCCGTATCCGAACCCCTCCCCGAACCCGTACCCTAAGCCGTACCCTAAGCCTAACCCTAAGCCTAACCCTAACCCTAGGCTACCCTTGACTGCTTCTGCCTCCAATAGATTTCCTAAGCACTAGTGTTTTAAGGAACAGCTTAAAAAGAGAATCCTAATGTGATTTCTTTATAATGGGTGTGTTCCTTATCTTATCCTAGTGTCTAAACTCTTCTCCATGGCTGGACCCCCAAATAATATTCCTTTACGTGCTAAGGGGTATCTAGAGAGTGGGATAGGTTTAATAACTACCCTAATCCTAACGCGTACCCTAACCCTAACCCCTACCCTAACCCTAACACGTACCCTAATCCTAACCCGTACCCTAAACCGAGCCCTAACCCTAACACTAACCCTAACCCTACCCCTAACCCTAACCCGAACCCGTACACTAAGCCGTACCCTAACCCTAACCCTAAGCCTAACCCTAACCTTAGGCTACCCTTGACTGCTTCTGCCTCCAATAGATTTCCTAAGCACTAGTGTTTTAAGGAACAGCTTAAAAAGAGAATCCTAATGTGATTTCTTTATAATAGGTGTGTTCCTTATCTTATCCTAGTGTCTAAACTCTTCTCCACGGGTGGACCTCCAACTAATATTCCTTTACGTGCTAAGGGGTATCTAGAGAGTGGGATAGGTTTAATAACTACCCTAACCCTAACGCGTACCCTAACCCTAACCCCTACCCTAACCCTAACACGTACCCTAATCCTAACCCGTTCCCTTAACCGAGCCCTAACCCTAACACTAAACCTAACCCTAACCCTAACCCATACCCTATGCCGTACCCGAACCCCTTCCCGAACCCGTACCCTAAGCCGTACCGTAACCCTAACCCTAAGCCTAACCCTATCCCTAGGCTACCCTTGACTGTTTCTGCCTCCAATAGATTTCCTAAGCACTAGAGTTTCAAGGAACAGCTTAAAAAGAGAATCCTTATGTGATTTCTTTATAATGGGTGTGTTCCTTATCTTATCCTAGTGTCTAAACTCTTCTCCATGGCTGGACCCCCAAATAATATTCCTTTACGTGCTAAGGGGTATCTAGAGAGTGGGATAGGTTTAATAACTACCCTAACCCTAACGCGTACCCTAACCCTAAACCCTACCCTAACCCTAACACGTACCCTAATCCTAATCTGTACCCTAAACCGAGCCCTAACCCTAACACTAACCCTAACCCTAACCCTAACACATACCCTACGCCGTACCCGAACCCCTCCCCGAACCCGTACCCTAAGCCGTACCCTAAGCCTAACCCTAAGCCTAACCCTAACTCTAGGCTACCCTTGACTGCTTCTGCCTCCAATAGATTTCCTAAGCACTAGTGTTTTAAGGAACAGCTTAAAAAGAGAATCCTAATGTGATTTCTTTATAATGGGTGTGTTCCTTATCTTATCCTAGTGTCTAAACTCTTCTCCATGGCTGGACCCTCAAATAATATTCCTTTACGTGCTAAGGGGTATCTAGAGAGTGGGATAGGTTTAATAACTACCCTAACCCGAACGCGTACCCTAACCCTAACCCCTACCCTAACCCTAACACGTACCCTAATCCTAACCCGTACCCTAAACCGAGCCCTAACCCTAACACTAACCCTAACCCTAACCCTAACCCATACCCTACGCCGTACCCGCACCCCTCCCCGAACCCGTAACCTAAGCCGTACCCTAAGCCTAACCCTAAGCCTAACCCTAACCCTAGGCTACCCTTGACTGCTTCTGCCTCCAATAGATTTCCTAAGCACTACTGTTTTAAGGAACAGCTTAAAAAGAGAATCCTAATGTGATTTCTTTATAATGGGTGTGTTCCTTATTTTATCCTAGTGTCTAAACTCTTCTCCATGGCTGCACCCCCAAATAATATTTCCTTACGTGCTAAGGGGTATCTAGAGAGTGGGATAGGTTTAATAACTACCCTAACCCTAACGCGTACCCTAACCCTAACCCCTACCCTAACCCTAACACGTACCCTAATCCTAACCCGTACCCTAAACCGAGCCCTAACCCTAACACTAAACCTAACCCTAACCCTAACCCATACCCTACGCCGTACCCGAACCCCTCACCGAACACGTACCCTAAGCCGTACCCTAAACCTATCCCTAAGCCTAACCCTAACCCTAGGCTACCCTTGACTGCTTCTGCCTCCAATAGATTTCCTAAGCACTAGTGTTTTAAGGAACAGCTTAAAAAGAGAATCCTAAAGTGATTTCTTTATAATGGGTGTGTTCCTTATCTTATCCTAGTGTCTAAACTCTTCTCCATGGCTGGACCCCCAAATAATATTCCTTTACGTGCTAAGGGGTATGTAGAGAGTGGGATAGGTTTAATAACTACCCTAACCCTAACGCGTACCCTTACCCTAACCCCTACCCTAACACTAACACGTATCCTAATCCTAACCCGTACACTAAACCGAGCCCTAATCCTAACACTAACCCTAACCCTAACCCTAACCCTAACCCATACCCTACGCCGTACCCGAACCCCTCCCCGAACCCGTACCCTAAGCCGTACCGTAACCCTAACCCTAAGCCTAACGCTAACCCTACGCTACCCGTGACTGCTTCTGCCTCCAATAGATTTTCTAAGCACTAGTGTTTTAAGGAACGGCTTAAAAAGAGAATCCTAATGTGATTTCTTTATAATGGGTGTGTTCCTTATCTTATCCTTGTGTCTAAACTCTTCTCCATGGCTGGACACCCCAAATAATATTCCTTTACGTGCTAAGGGGTATCTAGAGAGTGGGATAGGTTTAATAACTACCCTAACCCTAACGCATTCCCTAACCCTAACCCCTACCCTAACCCTAACACGTACCCTAATCCTAACCCGTACCCTTAACCGAGCCCTAACCCTAACACTAAACCTAACACTAACCCTAACCCATACCCTACGCCGTACCCGAACCCCTCCCCGAACCCGTACCCTAAGCCGTACCGTAACCCTAACCCTAAGCCTAACCCTAACCCTAGGCTACCCTTGACTGTTTCTGCCTCCAATAGATTTCCTAAGCACTATTGTTTTAAGGAATGGCTTAAAAAGGGAATCCTAATGTGATTTCTTTATAATGGGTGTGTTCCTTATCTTATCCTAGTGTCTAAACTCTTCTCCATGGCTGGACACCCAAATAATATTCCTTTACGTGCTAAGGGGTATCTAGAGAGTGGGATAGGTTTAATAACTACCCTAACCCTAAACCCTACCCTAACCCTAACACGTACCCTAATCCTAACCCGTACCCTAAACCGAGCACTAACCCTAACCCTAACCCTAACACATACCCTACGCCGTATCCGAACCCCTCCCCGAACCCGTACCCTAAGCCGTACCCTAAGCCTAACCCTAAGCCTAACCCTAACCCTAGGCTACCCTTGACTGCTTCTGCCTCCAATAGATTTCCTAAGCACTAGTGTTTTAAGGAACAGCTGAAAAAGAGAATCCTAATGTGATTTCTTTATAATGGGTGTGTTCCTTATCTTATCCTAGTGTCTAAACTCTTCTCCATGGCTGGACCCCCAAATAATATTCCTTTACGTGCTAAGGGGTATCTAGAGAGTGGGATAGGTTTAATAACTACCCTAATCCTAACGCGTACCCTAACCCTAACCCCTACCCTAACCCTAACACGTACCCTAATCCTAACCCGTACCCTAAACCGAGCCCTAACCCTAACACTAACCCTAACCCTAACCCTAACCCGAACCCGTACACTAAGCCGTACCCTAACCCTAACCCTAAGCCTAACCCTAACCTTAGGCTACCCTTGACTGCTTCTGCCTCCAATAGATTTCCTAAGCACTAGTGTTTTAAGGAACAGCTTAAAAAGAGAATCCTAATGTGATTTCTTTATAATGGGTGTGTTCCTTATCTTATCCTAGTGTCTAAACTCTTCTCCATGGCTGGACCCTCAAATAATATTCCTTTACGTGCTAAGGGGTATCTAGAGAGTGGGATAGGTTTAATAACTACCCTAACCCGAACGCGTACCCTAACCCTAACCCCTACCCTAACCCTAACACGTACCCTAATCCTAACCCGTACCCTAAACCGAGCCCTAACCCTAACACTAACCCTAACCCTAACCCTAACCCATACCCTACGCCGTACCCGCACCCCTCCCCGAACCCGTAACCTAAGCCGTACCCTAAGCCTAACCCTAAGCCTAACCCTAACCCTAGGCTACCCTTGACTGCTTCTGCCTCCAATAGATTTCCTAAGCACTACTGTTTTAAGGAACAGCTTAAAAAGAGAATCCTAATGTGATTTCTTTATAATGGGTGTGTTCCTTATCTTATCCTAGTGTCTAAACTCTTCTCCATGGCTGCACCCCCAAATAATATTTCCTTACGTGCTAAGGGGTATCTAGAGAGTGGGATAGGTTTAATAACTACCCTAACCCTAACGCGTACCCTAACCCTAACCCCTACCCTAACCCTAACACGTACCCTAATCCTAACCCGTACCCTAAACCGAGCCCTAACCCTAACACTAACCCTAACCCTAACCCTAACCCATACCCTACGCCGTACCCGCACCCCTCCCCGAACCCGTAACCTAAGCCGTACCCTAAGCCTAACCCTAAGCCTAACCCTAACCCTAGGCTACCCTTGACTGCTTCTGCCTCCAATAGATTTCCTAAGCACTACTGTTTTAAGGAACAGCTTAAAAAGAGAATCCTAAAGTGATTTCTTTATAATGGGTGTGTTCCTTATCTTATCCTAGTGTCTAAACTCTTCTCCATGGCTGGACCCCCAAATAATATTCCTTTACGTGCTAAGGGGTATGTAGAGAGTGGGATAGGTTTAATAACTACCCTAACCCTAACGCGTACCCTTACCCTAACCCCTACCCTAACACTAACACGTATCCTAATCCTAACCCGTACACTAAACCGAGCCCTAATCCTAACACTAACCCTAACCCTAACCCTAACCCTAACCCATACCCTACGCCGTACCCGAACCCCTCCCCGAACCCGTACCCTAAGCCGTACCGTAACCCTAACCCTAAGCCTAACGCTAACCCTACGCTACCCGTGACTGCTTCTGCCTCCAATAGATTTTCTAAGCACTAGTGTTTTAAGGAACGGCTTAAAAAGAGAATCCTAATGTGATTTCTTTATAATGGGTGTGTTCCTTATCTTATCCTTGTGTCTAAACTCTTCTCCATGGCTGGACACCCCAAATAATATTCCTTTACGTGCTAAGGGGTATCTAGAGAGTGGGATAGGTTTAATAACTACCCTAACCCTAACGCATTCCCTAACCCTAACCCCTACCCTAACCCTAACACGTACCCTAATCCTAACCCGTACCCTTAACCGAGCCCTAACCCTAACACTAAACCTAACACTAACCCTAACCCATACCCTACGCCGTACCCGAGCCCCTCCCCGAACCCGTACCCTAAGCCGTACCGTAACCCTAACCCTAAGCCTAACCCTAACCCTAGGCTACCCTTGACTGTTTCTGCCTCCAATAGATTTGCTAAGCACTATTGTTTTAAGGAATGGCTTAAAAAGGGAATCCTAATGTGATTTCTTTATAATGGGTGTGTTCCTTATCTTATCCTAGTGTCTAAACTCTTCTCCATGGCTGGACACCCAAATAATATTCCTTTACGTGCTAAGGGGTATCTAGAGAGTGGGATAGGTTTAATAACTACCCTAACCCTAACGCGTACCCTAACCCTAAACCCTACCCTAACCCTAACACGTACCCTAATCCTAACCCGTACCCTAAACCGAGCACTAACCCTAACCCTAACCCTAACACATACCCTACGCCGTATCCGAACCCCTCCCCGAACCCGTACCCTAAGCCGTACCCTAAGCCTAACCCTAAGCCTAACCCTAACCCTAGGCTACCCTTGACTGCTTCTGCCTCCAATAGATTTCCTAAGCACTAGTGTTTTAAGGAACAGCTGAAAAAGAGAATCCTAATGTGATTTCTTTATAATGGGTGTGTTCCTTATCTTATCCTAGTGTCTAAACTCTTCTCCATGGCTGGACCCCCAAATAATATTCCTTTACGTGCTAAGGGGTATCTAGAGAGTGGGATAGGTTTAATAACTACCCTAATCCTAACGCGTACCCTAACCCTAACCCCTACCCTAACCCTAACACGTACCCTAATCCTAACCCGTACCCTAAACCGAGCCCTAACCCTAACACTAACCCTAACCCTAACCCTAACCCGAACCCGTACACTAAGCCGTACCCTAACCCTAACCCTAAGCCTAACCCTAACCTTAGGCTACCCTTGACTGCTTCTGCCTCCAATAGATTTCCTAAGCACTAGTGTTTTAAGGAACAGCTTAAAAAGAGAATCCTAATGTGATTTCTTTATAATAGGTGTGTTCCTTATCTTATCCTAGTGTCTAAACTCTTCTCCACGGGTGGACCTCCAACTAATATTCCTTTACGTGCTAAGGGGTATCTAGAGAGTGGGATAGGTTTAATAACTACCCTAACCCTAACGCGTACCCTAACCCTAACCCCTACCCTAACCCTAACACGTACCCTAATCCTAACCCGTTCCCTTAACCGAGCCCTAACCCTAACACTAAACCTAACCCTAACCCTAACCCATACCCTATGCCGTACCCGAACCCCTCCCCGAACCCGTACCCTAAGCCGTATCGTAACCCTAACCCTAAGCCTAACCCTATCCCTAGGCTACCCTTGACTGTTTCTGCCTCCAATAGATTTCCTAAGCACTAGAGTTTTAAGGAACAGCTTAAAAAGAGAATCCTTATGTGATTTCTTTATAATGGGTGTGTTCCTTATCTTATCCTAGTGTCTAAACTCTTCTCCATGGCTGGACCCCCAAATAATATTCCTTTACGTGCTAAGGGGTATCTAGAGAGTGGGATAGGTTTAATAACTACCCTAACCCTAACGCGTACCCTAACCCTAAACCCTACCCTAACCCTAACACGTACCCTAATCCTAATCTGTACCCTAAACCGAGCCCTAACCCTAACACTAACCCTAACCCTAACCCTAACACATACCCTACGCCGTACCCAAACCCCTCCCCGAACCCGTACCCTAAGCCGTACCCTAAGCCTAACCCTAAGCCTAACCCTAAACCTAGGCTACCCTTGACTGCTTCTGCCTCCAATAGATTTCCTAAGCAATAGTGTTTTAAGGAACAGCTTAAAAATAGAATCCTAATGTGATTTCTTTATAATGGGTGTGTTCCTTATCTTATCCTAGTGTCTAAACTCTTCTCCATGGCTGCACCCCCAAATAATATTCCCTTACGTGCTAAGGGGTATCTAGAGAGTGGGATAGGTTTAATAACTACCCTAACCCTAACGCGTACCCTAACCCTAACCCCTACCCTAACCCTAACACGTACCCTAATCCTAACACGTACCCTAAACCGAGCCCTAACCCTAACACTAAACCTAACCCTAACCCTAACCCATACCCTACGCCGTACCCGAACCCCTCCCCGAACCCGTACCCTAAGCCGTACCCTAACCCTATCCCTAAGCCTAACCCTAACCCTAGGCTACCCTTGACTGCTTCTGCCTCCAATAGATTTCCTAAGCACTAGTGTTTTAAGGAACAGCTTAAAAAGAGAATCCTAAAGTGATTTCTTTATAATGGGTGTGTTCCTTATCTTATCCTAGTGTCTAAACTCTTCTCCATGGCTGAACCCCCAAATAATATTCCTTTACGTGCTAAGGGGTATGTAGAGAGTGGGATAGGTTTAATAACTACCCTAACCCTAACGCGTACCCTTACCCTAACCCCTACCCTAACACTAACACGTATCCTAATCCTAACCCGTACACTAAACCGAGCCCTAATCCTAACACTAACCCTAACCCTAACCCTAACCCTAACCCATACCCTACGCCGTACCCGAACCCCTCCCCGAACCCGTACCCTAAGCCGTACCGTAACCCGAACCCTAAGCCTAACGCTAACCCTACGCTACCCGTGACTGCTTCTGCCTCCAATAGATTTTCTAAGCACTAGTGTTTTAAGGAACGGCTTAAAAAGAGAATCCTAATGTGATTTCTTTATAATGGGTGTGTTCCTTATCTTATCCTTGTGTCTAAACTCTTCTCCATGGCTGGACCCCCAAATAATATTCCTTTACGTGCTAATGGGTATCTAGAGAGTGGGATAGGTTTAATAACTACCCTAACCCTAACGCATTCCCTAACACTAACCCCTACCCTAACCATAACACGTACCCTAATCCTAACCCGTACCCTTAACCGAGCCCTAACCCTAACACAAAACCTAACACTAACCCTAACCCATACCCTACGCCGTACCCGAACCCCTCCCCGAACCCGTACCCTAAGCCGTACCGTAACCCTAACCCTAAGCCTAACCCTAACCCTAGGCTACCCTTGACTGTTTCTGCCTCCAATAGATTTCCTAAGCACTAGTGTTTTAAGGAATGGCTTAAAAAGGGAATCCTAATGTGATTTCTTTATAATGGGTGTGTTCCTTATCTTATCCTAGTGTCTAAACTCTTCTCCATGGCTGGACACCCAAATAATATTCCTTTACGTGCTAAGGGGTATCTAGAGAGTGGGATAGGTTTAATAACTACCCTAACCCTAACGCGTACCCTAACCCTAAACCCTACCCTAACCCTAACACGTACCCTAATCCTAACCCGTACCCTAAACCGAGCACTAACCCTAACCCTAACCCTAACACATACCCTACGCCGTATCCGAACCCCTCCCCGAACCCGTACCCTAAGCCGTACCCTAAGCCTAACCCTAAGCCTAACCCTAACCCTAGGCTACCCTTGACTGCTTCTGCCTCCAATAGATTTCCTAAGCACTAGTGTTTTAAGGAACAGCTTAAAAAGAGAATCCTAATGTGATTTCTTTATAATGGGTGTGTTCCTTATCTTATCCTAGTGTCTAAACTCTTCTCCATGGCTGGACCCCCAAATAATATTCCTTTACGTGCTAAGGGGTATCTAGAGAGTGGGATAGGTTTAATAACTACCCTAATCCTAACGCGTACCCTAACCCTAACCCCTACCCTAACCCTAACACGTACCCTAATCCTAACCCGTACCCTAAACCGAGCCCTAACCCTAACACTAACCCTAACCCTAACCCTAACCCTAACCCGAACCCGTACACTAACCCGTACCCTAACCCTAACCCTAAGCCTAACCCTAACCTTAGGCTACCCTTGACTGCTTCTGCCTCCAATAGATTTCCTAAGCACTAGTGTTTTAAGGAACAGCTTAAAAAGAGAATCCTAATGTGATTTCTTTATAATAGGTGTGTTCCTTATCTTATCCTAGTGTCTAAACTCTTCTCCACGGGTGGACCTCCAACTAATATTCCTTTACGTGCTAAGGGGTATCTAGAGAGTGGGATAGGTTTAATAACTACCCTAACCCTAACGCGTACCCTAACCCTAACCCCTACCCTAACCCTAACACGTACCCTAATCCTAACCCGTTCCCTTAACCGAGCCCTAACCCTAACACTAAACCTAACCCTAACCCTAACCCATACCCTATGCCGTACCCGAACCCCTCCCCCAACTTGTACCCTAAGCCGTACCGTAACCCTAACCCTAAGCCTAACCCTATCCCTAGGCTACCCTTGACTGTTTCTGCCTCCAATAGATTTCCTAAGCACTAGAGTTTTAAGGAACAGCTTAAAAAGAGAATCCTTATGTGATTTCTTTATAATGGGTGTGTTCCTTATCTTATCCTAGTGTCTAAACTCTTCTCCATGGCTGGACCCCCAAATAATATTCCTTTACGTGCTAAGGGGTATCTAGAGAGTGGGATAGGTTTAATAACTACCCTAACCCTAACGCGTACCCTAACCCTAAACCCTACCCTAACCCTAACACGTACCCTAATCCTAATCTGTACCCTAAACCGAGCCCTAACCCTAACACTAACCCTAACCCTAACCCTAACACATACCCTACGCCGTACCCGAACCCCTCCCCGAACCCGTACCCTAAGCCGTACCCTAAGCCTAACCCTAAGCCTAACCCTAAACCTAGGCTACCCTTGACTGCTTCTGCCTCCAATAGATTTCCTAAGCACTAGTGTTTTAAGGAACAGCTTAAAAATAGAATCCTAATGTGATTTCTTTAAAATGGGTGTGTTCCTTATCTTATCCTAGTGTCTAAACTCTTCTCCATGGCTGGACCCCCAAATAATATTCCTTTACGTGCTAAGGGGTATCTAGAGAGTGGGATAGGTTTACTAACTACCCTAACCCTAACGCGTACCCTAACCCTAACCCCTACCCTAACCCTAACACGTACCCTAATCCTAACCGTACCCTAAACCGAGCCCTAAAGCTAAAACTAAACCTAACCCTAACCCTAACCCATACCCTACGCCGTACCCGAACCCCTCCCCGAACCCGTACCCTAAGCCGTACCCTAAGCCTAACCCTAAGCCTAACCCTAACCCTAGGCTACCCTTGACTGCTTCTGCCTCCAATAGATTTCCTAAGCACTAGTGTTTTAAGGAACAGCTTAAAAAGAGAATCCTAATGTGATTTCTTTATAATGGGTGTGTTCCTTATCTTATCCTAGTGTCTAAACTCTTCTCCATGGCTGGACCCTGAAATAATATTCCTTTGCGTGCTAAGGGGTATCTAGAGAGTGGGATAGGTTTAATAACTACCCTAACCCGAACGCGTACCCTAACCCTAACCCCTACCCTAACCCTAACACGTACCCTAATCCTAACCCGTACCCTAAACCGAGCCCTAACCCTAACACTAACCCTAACCCTAACCCTAACCCATACCCTACGCCGTACCCGCACCCCTCCCCGAACCCGTAACCTAAGCCGTACCCTAAGCCTAACCCTAAGCCTAACCCTAACCCTAGGCTACCCTTGACTGCTTCTGCCTCCAATAGATTTCCTAAGCACTACTGTTTTAAGGAACAGCTTAAAAAGAGAATCCTAATGTGATTTCTTTATAATGGGTGTGTTCCTTATCTTATCCTAGTGTCTAAACTCTTCTCCATGGCTGCACCCCCAAATAATATTTCCTTACGTGCTAAGGGGTATCTAGAGAGTGGGATAGGTTTAATAACTACCCTAACCCTAACGCGTACCCTAACCCTAACCCCTACCCTAACCCTAACACGTACCCTAATCCTAACCCGTACCCTAAACCGAGCCCTAACCCTAACACTAAACCTAACCCTAACCCTAACCCATACCCTACGCCGTACCCGAACCCCTCACCGAACACGTACCCTAAGCCGTACCCTAACCCTATCCCTAAGCCTAACCCTAACCCTAGGCTACCCTTGACTGCTTCTGCCTCCAATAGATTTCCTAAGCACTAGTGTTTTAAGGAACAGCTTAAAAAGAGAATCCTAAAGTGATTTCTTTATAATGGGTGTGTTCCTTATCTTATCCTAGTGTCTAAACTCTTCTCCATGGCTGGACCCCCAAATAATATTCCTTTACGTGCTAAGGGGTATGTAGAGAGTGGGATAGGTTTAATAACTACCCTAACCCTAACGCGTACCCTTACCCTAACCCCTACCCTAACACTAACACGTATCCTAATCCTAACCCGTACACTAAACCGAGCCCTAATCCTAACACTAACCCTAACCCTAACCCTAACCCTAACCCATACCCTACGCCGTACCCGAACCCCTCCCCGAACCCGTACCCTAAGCCGTACCGTAACCCTAACCCTAAGCCTAACGCTAACCCTACGCTACCCGTGACTGCTTCTGCCTCCAATAGATTTTCTAAGCACTAGTGTTTTAAGGAACGGCTTAAAAAGAGAATCCTAATGTGATTTCTTTATAATGGGTGTGTTCCTTATCTTATCCTTGTGTCTAAACTCTTCTCCATGGCTGGACACCCCAAATAATATTCCTTTACGTGCTAAGGGGTATCTAGAGAGTGGGATAGGTTTAATAACTACCCTAACCCTAATGCATTCCCTAACCCTAACCCCTACCCTAACCCTAACACGTACCCTAATCCTAACCCGTACCCTTAACCGAGCCCTAACCCTAACACTAAACCTAACACTAACCCTAACCCATACCCTACGCCGTACCCGAACCCCTCCCCGAACCCGTACCCTAAGCCGTACCGTAACCCTAACCCTAAGCCTAACCCTAACCCTAGGCTACCCTTGACTGTTTCTGCCTCCAATAGATTTCCTAAGCACTATTGTTTTAAGGAATGGCTTAAAAAGGGAATCCTAATGTGATTTCTTTATAATGGGTGTGTTCCTTATCTTATCCTAGTGTCTAAACTCTTCTCCATGGCTGGACACCCAAATAATATTCCTTTACGTGCTAAGGGGTATCTAGAGAGTGGGATAGGTTTAATAACTACCCTAACCCTAACGCGTACCCTAACCCTAAACCCTACCCTAACCCTAACACGTACCCTAATCCTAACCCGTACCCTAAACCGAGCACTAACCCTAACCCTAACCCTAACACATACCCTACGCCGTATCCGAACCCCTCCCCGAACCCGTACCCTAAGCCGTACCCTAAGCCTAACCCTAAGCCTAACCCTAACCCTAGGCTACCCTTGACTGCTTCTGCCTCCAATAGATTTCCTAAGCACTAGTGTTTTAAGGAACAGCTGAAAAAGAGAATCCTAATGTGATTTCTTTATAATGGGTGTGTTCCTTATCTTATCCTAGTGTCTAAACTCTTCTCCATGGCTGGACCCCCAAATAATATTCCTTTACGTGCTAAGGGGTATCTAGAGAGTGGGATAGGTTTAATAACTACCCTAATCCTAACGCGTACCCTAACCCTAACCCCTACCCTAACCCTAACACGTACCCTAATCCTAACCCGTACCCTAAACCGAGCCCTAACCCTAACACTAACCCTAACCCTAACCCTAACCCGAACCCGTACACTAAGCCGTACCCTAACCCTAACCCTAAGCCTAACCCTAACCTTAGGCTACCCTTGACTGCTTCTGCCTCCAATAGATTTCCTAAGCACTAGTGTTTTAAGGAACAGCTTAAAAAGAGAATCCTAATGTGATTTCTTTATAATGGGTGTGTTCCTTATCTTATCCTAGTGTCTAAACTCTTCTCCATGGCTGGACCCTCAAATAATATTCCTTTACGTGCTAAGGGGTATCTAGAGAGTGGGATAGGTTTAATAACTACCCTAACCCGAACGCGTACCCTAACCCTAACCCCTACCCTAACCCTAACACGTACCCTAATCCTAACCCGTACCCTAAACCGAGCCCTAACCCTAACACTAACCCTAACCCTAACCCTAACCCATACCCTACGCCGTACCCGCACCCCTCCCCGAACCCGTAACCTAAGCCGTACCCTAAGCCTAACCCTAAGCCTAACCCTAACCCTAGGCTACCCTTGACTGCTTCTGCCTCCAATAGATTTCCTAAGCACTACTGTTTTAAGGAACAGCTTAAAAAGAGAATCCTAATGTGATTTCTTTATAATGGGTGTGTTCCTTATCTTATCCTAGTGTCTAAACTCTTCTCCATGGCTGCACCCCCAAATAATATTTCCTTACGTGCTAAGGGGTATCTAGAGAGTGGGATAGGTTTAATAACTACCCTAACCCTAACGCGTACCCTAACCCTAACCCCTACCCTAACCCTAACACGTACCCTAATCCTAACCCGTACCCTAAACCGAGCCCTAACCCTAACACTAAACCTAACCCTAACCCTAACCCATACCCTACGCCGTACCCGAACCCCTCACCGAACACGTACCCTAAGCCGTACCCTAACCCTATCCCTAAGCCTAACCCTAACCCTAGGCTACCCTTGACTGCTTCTGCCTCCAATAGATTTCCTAAGCACTAGTGTTTTAAGGAACAGCTTAAAAAGAGAATCCTAAAGTGATTTCTTTATAATGGGTGTGTTCCTTATCTTATCCTAGTGTCTAAACTCTTCTCCATGGCTGGACCCCCAAATAATATTCCTTTACGTGCTAAGGGGTATGTAGAGAGTGGGATAGGTTTAATAACTACCCTAACCCTAACGCGTACCCTTACCCTAACCCCTACCCTAACACTAACACGTATCCTAATCCTAACCCGTACACTAAACCGAGCCCTAATCCTAACACTAACCCTAACCCTAACCCTAACCCTAACCCATACCCTACGCCGTACCCGAACCCCTCCCCGAACCCGTACCCTAAGCCGTACCGTAACCCTAACCCTAAGCCTAACGCTAACCCTACGCTACCCGTGACTGCTTCTGCCTCCAATAGATTTTCTAAGCACTAGTGTTTTAAGGAACGGCTTAAAAAGAGAATCCTAATGTGATTTCTTTATAATGGGTGTGTTCCTTATCTTATCCTTGTGTCTAAACTCTTCTCCATGGCTGGACACCCCAAATAATATTCCTTTACGTGCTAAGGGGTATCTAGAGAGTGGGATAGGTTTAATAACTACCCTAACCCTAACGCATTCCCTAACCCTAACCCCTACCCTAACCCTAACACGTACCCTAATCCTAACCCGTACCCTTAACCGAGCCCTAACCCTAACACTAAACCTAACACTAACCCTAACCCATACCCTACGCCGTACCCGAACCCCTCCCCGAACCCGTACCCTAAGCCGTACCGTAACCCTAACCCTAAGCCTAACCCTAACCCTAGGCTACCCTTGACTGTTTCTGCCTCCAATAGATTTCCTAAGCACTATTGTTTTAAGGAATGGCTTAAAAAGGGAATCCTAATGTGATTTCTTTATAATGGGTGTGTTCCTTATCTTATCCTAGTGTCTAAACTCTTCTCCATGGCTGGACACCCAAATAATATTCCTTTACGTGCTAAGGGGTATCTAGAGAGTGGGATAGGTTTAATAACTACCCTAACCCTAACGCGTACCCTAACCCTAAACCCTACCCTAACCCTAACACGTACCCTAATCCTAACCCGTACCCTAAACCGAGCACTAACCCTAACCCTAACCCTAACACATACCCTACGCCGTATCCGAACCCCTCCCCGAACCCGTACCCTAAGCCGTACCCTAAGCCTAACCCTAAGCCTAACCCTAACCCTAGGCTACCCTTGACTGCTTCTGCCTCCAATAGATTTCCTAAGCACTAGTGTTTTAAGGAACAGCTGAAAAAGAGAATCCTAATGTGATTTCTTTATAATGGGTGTGTTCCTTATCTTATCCTAGTGTCTAAACTCTTCTCCATGGCTGGACCCCCAAATAATATTCCTTTACGTGCTAAGGGGTATCTAGAGAGTGGGATAGGTTTAATAACTACCCTAATCCTAACGCGTACCCTAACCCTAACCCCTACCCTAACCCTAACACGTACCCTAATCCTAACCCGTACCCTAAACCGAGCCCTAACCCTAACACTAACCCTAACCCTAACCCTAACCCGAACCCGTACACTAAGCCGTACCCTAACCCTAACCCTAAGCCTAACCCTAACCTTAGGCTACCCTTGACTGCTTCTGCCTCCAATAGATTTCCTAAGCACTAGTGTTTTAAGGAACAGCTTAAAAAGAGAATCCTAATGTGATTTCTTTATAATAGGTGTGTTCCTTATCTTATCCTAGTGTCTAAACTCTTCTCCACGGGTGGACCTCCAACTAATATTCCTTTACGTGCTAAGGGGTATCTAGAGAGTGGGATAGGTTTAATAACTACCCTAACCCTAACGCGTACCCTAACCCTAACCCCTACCCTAACCCTAACACGTACCCTAATCCTAACCCGTTCCCTTAACCGAGCCCTAACCCTAACACTAATCCTAACCCTAACCCTAACCCATACCCTATGCCGTACCCGAACCCCTCCCCGAACCCGTACCCTAAGCCGTACCGTAACCCTAACCCTAAGCCTAACCCTATCCCTAGGCTACCCTTGACTGTTTCTGCCTCCAATAGATTTCCTAAGCACTAGAGTTTTAAGGAACAGCTTAAAAAGAGAATCCTTATGTGATTTCTTTATAATGGGTGTGTTCCTTATCTTATCCTAGTGTCTAAACTCTTCTCCATGGCTGGACCCCCAAATAATATTCCTTTACGTGCTAAGGGGTATCTAGAGAGTGGGATAGGTTTAATAACTACCCTAACCCTAACGCGTACCCTAACCCTAAACCCTACCCTAACCCTAACACGTACCCTAATCCTAATCTGTACCCTAAACCGAGCCCTAACCCTATCACTAACCCTAACCCTAACCCTAACACATACCCTACGCTGTACCCAAACCCCTCCCCGAACCCGTACCCTAAGCCGTACCCTAAGCCTAACCCTAAGCCTAACCCTAAACCTAGGCTACCCTTGACTGCTTCTGCCTCCAATAGATTTCCTAAGCAATAGTGTTTTAAGGAACAGCTTAAAAATAGAATCCTAATGTGATTTCTTTATAATGGGTGTGTTCCTTATCTTATCCTAGTGTCTAAACTCTTCTCCATGGCTGCACCCCCAAATAATATTCCCTTACGTGCTAAGGGGTATCTAGAGAGTGGGATAGGTTTAATAACTACCCTAACCCTAACGCGTACCCTAACCCTAACCCCTACCCTAACCCTAACACGTACCCTAATCCTAACACGTACCCTAAACCGAGCCCTAACCCTAACACTAAACCTAACCCTAACCCTAACCCATACCCTACGCCGTACCCGAACCCCTCCCCGAACCCGTACCCTAAGCCGTACCCTAACCCTATCCCTAAGCCTAACCCTAACCCTAGGCTACCCTTGACTGCTTCTGCCTCCAATAGATTTCCTAAGCACTAGTGTTTTAAGGAACAGCTTAAAAAGAGAATCCTAAAGTGATTTCTTTATAATGGGTGTGTTCCTTATCTTATCCTAGTGTCTAAACTCTTCTCCATGGCTGAACCCCCAAATAATATTCCTTTACGTGCTAAGGGGTATGTAGAGAGTGGGATAGGTTTAATAACTACCCTAACCCTAACGCGTACCCTTACCCTAACCCCTACCCTAACACTAACACGTATCCTAATCCTAACCCGTACACTAAACCGAGCCCTAATCCTAACACTAACCCTAACCCTAACCCTAACCCTAACCCATACCCTACGCCGTACCCGAACCCCTCCCCGAACCCGTACCCTAAGCCGTACAGTAACCCGAACCCTAAGCCTAACGCTAACCCTACGCTACCCGTGACTGCTTCTGCCTCCAATAGATTTTCTAAGCACTAGTGTTTTAAGGAACGGCTTAAAAAGAGAATCCTAATGTGATTTCTTTATAATGGGTGTGTTCCTTATCTTATCCTTGTGTCTAAACTCTTCTCCATGGCTGGACCCCCAAATAATATTCCTTTACGTGCTAATGGGTATCTAGAGAGTGGGATAGGTTTAATAACTACCCTAACCCTAACGCATTCCCTAACCCTAACCCCTACCCTAACCCTAACACGTACCCTAATCCTAACCCGTACCCTTAACCGAGCCCTAACCCTAACACAAAACCTAACACTAACCCTAACCCATACCCTACGCCGTACCCGAACCCCTCCCCGAACCCGTACCCTAAGCCGTACCGTAACCCTAACCCTAAGCCTAACCCTAACCCTAGGCTACCCTTGACTGTTTCTGCCTCCAATAGATTTCCTAAGCATTAGTGTTTTAAGGAATGGCTTAAAAAGGGAATCCTAATGTGATTTCTTTATAATGGGTGTGTTCCTTATCTTATCCTAGTGTCTAAACTCTTCTCCATGGCTGGACACCCAAATAATATTCCTTTACGTGCTAAGGGGTATCTAGAGAGTGGGATAGGTTTAATAACTACCCTAACCCTAACGCGTACCCTAACCCTAAACCCTACCCTAACCCTAACACGTACCCTAATCCTAACCCGTACCCTAAACCGAGCACTAACCCTAACCCTAACCCTAACACATACCCTACGCCGTATCCGAACCCCTCCCCGAACCCGTACCCTAAGCCGTACCCTAAGCCTAACCCTAAGACTAACCCTAACCCTAGGCTACCCTTGACTGCTTCTGCCTCCAATAGATTTCCTAAGCACTAGTGTTTTAAGGAACAGCTTAAAAAGAGAATCCTAATGTGATTTCTTTATAATGGGTGTGTTCCTTATCTTATCCTAGTGTCTAAACTCTTCTCCATGGCTGGACCCCCAAATAATATTCCTTTACGTGCTAAGGGGTATCTAGAGAGTGGGATAGGTTTAATAACTACCCTAATCCTAACGCGTACCCTAACCCTAACCCCTACCCTAACCCTAACACGTACCCTAATCCTAACCCGTACCCTAAACCGAGCCCTAACCCTAACATTAACCCTAACCCTAACCCTAACCCTAACCCGAACCCGTACACTAACCCGTACCCTAACCCTAACCCTAAGCCTAACCCTAACCTTAGGCTACCCTTGACTGCTTCTGCCTCCAATAGATTTCCTAAGCACTAGTGTTTTAAGGAACAGCTTAAAAAGAGAATCCTAATGTGATTTCTTTATAATAGGTGTGTTCCTTATCTTATCCTAGTGTCTAAACTCTTCTCCACGGGTGGACCTCCAACTAATATTCCTTTACGTGCTAAGGGGTATCTAGAGAGTGGGATAGGTTTAATAACTACCCTAACCCTAACGCGTACCCTAACCCTAACCCCTACCCTAACCCTAACACGTACCCTAATCCTAACCCGTTCCCTTAACCGAGCCCTAACCCTAACACTAAACCTAACCCTAACCCTAACCCATACCCTATGCCGTACCCGAACCCCTCCCCCAACCCGTACCCTAAGCCGTACCGTAACCCTAACCCTAAGCCTAACCCTATCCCTAGGCTACCCTTGACTGTTTCTGCCTCCAATAGATTTCCTAAGCACTAGAGTTTTAAGGAACAGCTTAAAAAGAGAATCCTTATGTGATTTCTTTATAATGGGTGTGTTCCTTATCTTATCCTAGTGTCTAAACTCTTCTCCATGGCTGGACCCCCAAATAATATTCCTTTACGTGCTAAGGGGTATCTAGAGAGTGGGATAGGTTTAATAACTACCCTAACCCTAACGCGTACCCTAACCCTAAACCCTACCCTAACCCTAACACGTACCCTAATCCTAATCTGTACCCTAAACCGAGCCCTAACCCTAACACTAACCCTAACCCTAACCCTAACACATACCCTACGCCGTACCCGAACCCCTCCCCGAACCCGTACCCTAAGCCGTACCCTAAGCCTAACCCTAAGCCTAACCCTAAACCTAGGCTACCCTTGACTGCTTCTGCCTCCAATAGATTTCCTAAGCACTAGTGTTTTAAGGAACAGCTTAAAAATAGAATCCTAATGTGATTTCTTTATAATGGGTGTGTTCCTTATCTTATCCTAGTGTCTAAACTCTTCTCCATGGCTGGACCCCCAAATAATATTCCTTTACGTGCTAAGGGGTATCTAGAGAGTGGGATAGGTTTACTAACTACCCTAACCCTAACGCGTACCCTAACCCTAACCCCTACCCTAACCCTAACACGTACCCTAATCCTAACCGTACCCTAAACCGAGCCCTAAAGCTAAAACTAAACCTAACCCTAACCCTAACCCATACCCTACGCCGTACCCGAACCCCTCCCCGAACCCGTACCCTAAGCCGTACCCTAAGCCTAACCCTAAGCCTAACCCTAACCCTAGGCTACCCTTGACTGCTTCTGCCTCCAATAGATTTCCTAAGCACTAGTGTTTTAAGGAACAGCTTAAAAAGAGAATCCTAATGTGATTTCTTTATAATGGGTGTGTTCCTTATCTTATCCTAGTGTCTAAACTCTTCTCCATGGCTGGACCCTCAAATAATATTCCTTTACGTGCTAAGGGGTATCTAGAGAGTGGGATAGGTTTAATAACTACCCTAACCCGAACGCGTACCCTAACCCTAACCCCTACCCTAACCCTAACACGTACCCTAATCCTAACCCGTACCCTAAACCGAGCCCTAACCCTAACACTAACCCTAACCCTAACCCTAACCCATACCCTACGCCGTACCCGCACCCCTCCCCGAACCCGTAACCTAAGCCGTACCCTAAGCCTAACCCTAAGCCTAACCCTAACCCTAGGCTACCCTTGACTGCTTCTGCCTCCAATAGATTTCCTAAGCACTACTGTTTTAAGGAACAGCTTAAAAATAGAATCCTAATGTGATTTCTTTATAATGGGTGTGTTCCTTATCTTATCCTAGTGTCTAAACTCTTCTCCATGGCTGCACCCCCAAATAATATTTCCTTACGTGCTAAGGGGTATCTAGAGAGTGGGATAGGTTTAATAACTACCCTAACCCTAACGCGTACCCTAACCCTAACCCCTACCCTAACCCTAACACGTACCCTAATCCTAACCCGTACCCTAAACCGAGCCCTAACCCTAACACTAAACCTAACCCTAACCCTAACCCATACCCTACGCCGTACCCGAACCCCTCACCGAACACGTACCCTAAGCCGTACCCTAACCCTATCCCTAAGCCTAACCCTAACCCTAGGCTACCCTTGACTGCTTCTGCCTCCAATAGATTTCCTAAGCACTAGTGTTTTAAGGAACAGCTTAAAAAGAGAATCCTAAAGTGATTTCTTTATAATGGGTGTGTTCCTTATCTTATCCTAGTGTCTAAACTCTTCTCCATGGCTGGACCCCCAAATAATATTCCTTTACGTGCTAAGGGGTATGTAGAGAGTGGGATAGGTTTAATAACTACCCTAACCCTAACGCGTACCCTTACCCTAACCCCTACCCTAACACTAACACGTATCCTAATCCTAACCCGTACACTAAACCGAGCCCTAATCCTAACACTAACCCTAACCCTAACCCTAACCCTAACCCATACCCTACGCCGTACCCGAACCCCTCACCGAACACGTACCCTAAGCCGTACCCTAACCCTATCCCTAAGCCTAACCCTAACCCTAGGCTACCCTTGACTGCTTCTGCCTCCAATTGATTTCCTAAGCAGTAGTGTTTTAAGGAACAGCTTAAAAAGAGAATCCTAATGTGATTTCTTTATAATGGGTGTGTTCCTTATCTTATCCTAGTGTCTAAACTCTTCTCCATGGCTGGACCCCCAAATAATATTCCTTTACGTGCTAAGGGGTATCTAGAGAGTGGGATAGGTTTAATAACTACCCTAACCCTAACGCGTACCCTAACCCTAAACCCTACCCTAACCCTAACACGTACCCTAATCCTAATCTGTACCCTAAACCGAGCCCTAACCCTAACACTAACCCTAACCCTAACCCTAACACATACCCTACGCCGTACCCGAACCCCTCCCCGAACCCGTACCCTAAGCCGTACCCTAAGCCTAACCCTAAGCCTAACCCTAAACCTAGGCTACCCTTGACTGCTTCTGCCTCCAATAGATTTCCTAAGCAATAGTGTTTTAAGGAACAGCTTAAAAATAGACTCCTAATGTGATTTCTTTATAATGGGTGTGTTCCTTATCTTATCCTAGTGTCTAAACTCTTCTCCATGGCTGCACCCCCAAATAATATTCCCTTACGTGCTAAGGGGTATCTAGAGAGTGGGATAGGTTTAATAACTACCCTAACCCTAACGCGTACCCTAACCCTAACCCCTACCCTAACCCTAACACGTACCCTAATCCTAACACGTACCCTAAACCGAGCCCTAACCCTAACACTAAACCTAACCCTAACCCTAACCCATACCCTACGCCGTACCCGAACCCCTCCCCGAACCCGTACCCTAAGCCGTACCCTAACCCTATCCCTAAGCCTAACCCTAACCCTAGGCTACCCTTGACTGCTTCTGCCTCCAATAGATTTCCTAAGCACTAGTGTTTTAAGGAACAGCTTAAAAAGAGAATCCTAAAGTGATTTCTTTATAATGGGTGTGTTCCTTATCTTATCCTAGTGTCTAAACTCTTCTCCATGGCTGAACCCCCAAATAATATTCCTTTACGTGCTAAGGGGTATGTAGAGGGTGGGATAGGTTTAATAACTACCCTAACCCTAACGCGTACCCTTACCCTAACCCCTACCCTAACACTAACACGTATCCTAATCCTAACCCGTACACTAAACCGAGCCCTAATCCTAACACTAACCCTAACCCTAACCCTAACCCTAACCCATACCCTACGCCGTACCCGAACCCCTCCCCGAACCCGTACCCTAAGCCGTACCGTAACCCGAACCCTAAGCCTAACGCTAACCCTACGCTACCCGTGACTGCTTCTGCCTCCAATAGATTTTCTAAGCACTAGTGTTTTAAGGAACGGCTTAAAAAGAGAATCCTAATGTGATTTCTTTATAATGGGTGTGTTCCTTATCTTATCCTTGTGTCTAAACTCTTCTCCATGGCTGGACCCCCAAATAATATTCCTTTACGTGCTAATGGGTATCTAGAGAGTGGGATAGGTTTAATAACTACCCTAACCCTAACGCATTCCCTAACCCTAACCCCTACCCTAACCCTAACACGTACCCTAATCCTAACCCGTACCCTTAACCGAGCCCTAACCCTAACACAAAACCTAACACTAACCCTAACCCATACCCTACGCCGTACCCGAACCCCTCCCCGAACCCGTACCCTAAGCCGTACCGTAACCCTAACCCTAAGCCTAACCCTAACCCTAGGCTACCCTTGACTGTTTCTGCCTCCAATAGATTTCCTAAGCACTAGTGTTTTAAGGAATGGCTTAAAAAGGGAATCCTAATGTGATTTCTTTATAATGGGTGTGTTCCTTATCTTATCCTAGTGTCTAAACTCTTCTCCATGGCTGGACCCCCAAATAATATTCCTTTACGTGCTAAGGGGTATCTAGAGAGTGGGATAGGTTTAATAACTACCCTAATCCTAACGCGTACCCTAACCCTAACCCCTACCCTAACCCTAACACGTACCCTAATCCTAACCCGTACCCTAAACCGAGCCCTAACCCTAACACTAACCCTAACCCTAAACCTAACCCTAACCCGAACCCGTACACTAACCCGTACCCTAACCCTAACCCTAAGCCTAACCCTAACCTTAGGCTACCCTTGACTGCTTCTGCCTCCAATAGATTTCCTAAGCACTAGTGTTTTAAGGAACAGCTTAAAAAGAGAATCCTAATGTGATTTCTTTATAATAGGTGTGTTCCTTATCTTATCCTAGTGTCTAAACTCTTCTCCACGGGTGGACCTCCAACTAATATTCCTTTACGTGCTAAGGGGTATCTAGAGAGTGGGATAGGTTTAATAACTACCCTAACCCTAACGCGTACCCTAACCCTAACCCCTACCCTAACCCTAACACGTACCCTAATCCTAACCCGTTCCCTTAACCGAGCCCTAACCCTAACACTAAACCTAACCCTAACCCTAACCCATACCCTATGCCGTACCCGAACCCCTCCCCCAACCCGTACCCTAAGCCGTACCGTAACCCTAACCCTAAGCCTAACCCTATCCCTAGGCTACCCTTGACTGTTTCTGCCTCCAATAGATTTCCTAAGCACTAGAGTTTTAAGGAACAGCTTAAAAAGAGAATCCTTATGTGATTTCTTTATAATGGGTGTGTTCCTTATCTTATCCTAGTGTCTAAACTCTTCTCCATGGCTGGACCCCCAAATAATATTCCTTTACGTGCTAAGGGGTATCTAGAGAGTGGGATAGGTTTAATAACTACCCTAACCCTAACGCGTACCCTAACCCTAAACCCTACCCTAACCCTAACACGTACCCTAATCCTAATCTGTACCCTAAACCGAGCCCTAACCCTAACACTAACCCTAACCCTAACCCTAACCCATACCCTACGCCGTACCCGAACCCCTCCCCGAACCCGTACCCTAAGCCGTACCCTAAGCCTAACCCTAAGCCTAACCCTAACCCTAGGCTACCCTTGACTGCTTCTGCCTCCAATAGATTTCCTAAGCACTAGTGTTTTAAGGAACAGCTTAAAAAGAGAATCCTAATGTGATTTCTTTATAATGGGTGTGTTCCTTATCTTATCCTAGTGTCTAAACTCTTCTCCATGGCTGGACCCTCAAATAATATTCCTTTACGTGCTAAGGGGTATCTAGAGAGTGGGATAGGTTTAATAACTACCCTAACCCTAACGCGTACCCTAACCCTAACCCCTACCCTAACCCTAACACGTACCCTAATCCTAACCCGTACCCTAAACCGAGCCCTAACCCTAACACTAACCCTAACCCTAACCCTAACCCATACCCTACGCCGTACCCGCACCCCTCCCCGAACCCGTAACCTAAGCCGTACCCTAAGCCTAACCCTAAGCCTAACCCTAACCCTAGGCTACCCTTGACTGCTTCTGCCTCCAATAGATTTCCTAAGCACTAGTGTTTTAAGGAACAGCTTAAAAAGAGAATCCTAATGTGATTTCTTTATAATGGGTGTGTTCCTTATCTTATCCTAGTGTCTAAACTCTTCTCCATGGCTGCACCCCCAAATCATATTCCCTTACGTGCTAAGGGGTATCTAGAGAGTGGGATAGGTTTAATAACTACCCTAACCCTAATGCGTACCCTAACCCTAACCCCTACCCTAACCCTAACACGTACCCTAATCCTAACCTGTACCCTAAACCGAGCCCTAACCCTAACACTAACCCTAACCCTAACCCTAACCCATACCCTACGCCGTACCCGCACCCCTCCCCGAACCCGTACCCTAAGCCATACCCTAAACCTAACCCTAAGCCTAACCCTAACCCTAGGCTACCCTTGACTGCTTCTGCCTCCAATTGATTTCCTAAGCAGTAGTGTTTTAAGGAACAGCTTAAAAAGAGAATCCTAATGTGATTTCTTTATAATGGGTGTGTTCCTTATCTTATCCTAGTGTCTAAACTCTTCTCCATGGCTGGACCCCCAAATAATATTCCTTTACGTGCTAAGGGGGAGCTAGAGAGTGGGATAGGTTTACTAACTACCCTAGCCCTAACGCGTAACCTAACCCTAACCCCTACCCTAACCCTAACACGTACCCTAATCCTAACCCGTACCCTAAACCGAGCCCTAACCCTAACACTAACCCAAACCCTAACCCTAACCCATACCCTACGCCGTACACGAACACCTCCCCGAACCCATACCCCAAGCCGTACCCTAACCCTAACCCTAAGCCTAACCCTAACCCTAGGCTACCCTTGACTGCTTCTGCCTCCAATAGATTTCCTAAGCACTAGTGTTTTAAGGAACAGCTTAAAAAGAGAATCCTAAAGTGATTTCTTTATAATGGGTGTGTTCCTTATCTTATCCTAGTGTCTAAACTCTTCTCCATGGCTGGACCCCCAAATAATATTCCTTTACATGCTAAGGGGTATCTAGAGAGTGGGATAGGTTTAATAACTACCCTAACCCTAATGCGTACCCTAACCCTAACCCCTACCCTAACCCTAACACGTACCCTAATCCTAACCCGTACCCTAAACCGAGCCCTAACCCTAACACTAACCCTAACCCTAACCCATACCCTACGCCGTACCCGAAACCCTCCCCGAACCCGTACCCTAAGCCGTACCCTAAGCCTAACCCTAAGCCTAACCTTACCCTAGGCTACCCTTGACTGCTTCTGCCTCCAATAGATTTCCTAAGCACTAGTGTTTTAAGGAACAGCTTAAAAAGAGAATCCTAATGTGATTTCTTTATAATGGGTGTGTTCCTTATCTTATCCTAGTGTCTAAACTCTTCTCCATGGCTGGACCCCCAAATAATATTCCTTTACGTGCTAAGGGGTATGTAGAGAGTGGGATAGGTTTAATAACTACCCTAAACCTAACGCGTACCCTTACCCTAACCCCTACCCTAACACTAACACGTATCCTAATCCTAACCCGTACACTAAACCGAGCCCTAATCCTAACACTAACCCTAACCCTAACCCTAACCCTAACCCATACCCTACGCCGTACCCGAACCCCTCCCCGAACCCGTACCCTAAGCCGTACCGTAACCCTAACCCTAAGCCTAACGCTAACCCTACGCTACCCGTGACTGCTTCTGCCTCCAATAGATTTTCTAAGCACTAGTGTTTTAAGGAACGGCTTAAAAAGAGAATCCTAATGTGATTTCTTTATAATGGGTGTGTTCCTTGTCTTATCCTTGTGTCTAAACCCTTCTCCATGGCTGGACCCCCAAATAATATTCCTTTACGTGCTAAGGGGTATCTAGAGAGTGGGATAGGTTTAATAACTACCCTAACCCTAACGCATTCCCTAACCCTAACCCCTACCCTAACCCTAACACGTACCCTAATCCTAACCCGTACCCTTAACCGAGCCCTAACCCTAACACTAAACCTAACACTAACCCTAACCCATACCCTACGCCGTACCCGAACCCCTCCCCGAACCCGTACCCTAAGCCGTACCGTAACCCTAACCCTAAGCCTAACCCTAACCCTAGGCTACCCTTGACTGTTTCTGCCTCCAATAGATTTCCTAAGCACTAGTGTTTTAAGGAATGGCTTAAAAAGGGAATCCTAATGTGATTTCTTTATAATGGGTGTGTTCCTTATCTTATCCTAGTGTCTAAACTCTTCTCCATGGCTGGACACCCAAATAATATTCCTTTACGTGCTAAGGGGTATCTAGAGAGTGGGATAGGTTTAATAACTACCCTAACCCTAACGCGTACCCTAACCCTAAACCCTACCCTAACCCTAACACGTACCCTAATCCTAACCCGTACCCTAAACCGAGCACTAACCCTAACCCTAACCCTAACACATACCCTACGCCGTATCCGAACCCCTCCCCGAACCCGTACCCTAAGCCGTACCCTAAGCCTAACCCTAAGCCTTACCCTAACCCTAGGCTACCCTTGACTGCTTCTGCCTCCAATAGATTTCCTAAGCACTAGTGTTTTAAGGAACAGCTTAAAAAGAGAATCCTAATGTGATTTCTTTATAATGGGTGTGTTCCTTATCTTATCCTAGTGTCTAAACTCTTCTCCATGGCTGGACCCCCAAATAATATTCCTTTACGTGCTAAGGGGTATCTAGAGAGTGGGATAGGTTTAATAACTACCCTAATCCTAACGCGTACCCTAACCCTAACCCCTACCCTAACCCTAACACGTACCCTAATCCTAACCCGTACCCTAAACCGAGCCCTAACCCTAACACTAACCCTAACCCTAACCCTAACCCTAACCCGAACCCGTACACTAACCCGTACCCTAACCCTAACCCTAAGCCTAACCCTAACCTTAGGCTACCCTTGACTGCTTCTGCCTCCAATAGATTTCCTAAGCACTAGTGTTTTAAGGAACAGCTTAAAAAGAGAATCCTAATGTGATTTCTTTATAATAGGTGTGTTCCTTATCTTATCCTAGTGTCTAAACTCTTCTCCACGGGTGGACCTCGAACTAATATTCCTTTACGTGCTAAGGGGTATCTAGAGAGTGGGATAGGTTTAATAACTACCCTAACCCTAACGCGTACCCTAACCCTAACCCCTACCCTAACCCTAACACGTACCCTAATCCTAACCCGTTCCCTTAACCGAGACCTAACCCTAACACTAAACTTAACCCTAACCCTAACCCATACCCTATGCCGTACCCGAACCCCTTCCCGAACCCGTACCCTAAGCCGTACCGTAACCCTAACCCTAAGCCTAACCCTATCCCTAGGCTACCCTTGACTGCTTCTGCCTCCTATAGATTTCCTAAGCACTAGAGTTTTAAGGAACAGCTTAAAAAGAGAATCCTTATGTGATTTCTTTATAATGGGTGTGTTCCTTATCTTATCCTAGTGTCTAAACTCTTCTCCATGGCTGGACCCCCAAATAATATTCCTTTACGTGCTAAGGGGTATCTAGAGAGTGGGATAGGTTTAATAACTACCCTAACCCTAACGCGTACCCTAACCCTAAACCCTACCCTAACCCTAACACGTACCCTAATCCTAATCTGTACCCTAAACCGAGCCCTAACCCTAACACTAACCCTAACCCTAACCCTAACCCATACCCTACGCCGTACCCGAACCCCTCCCCGAACCCGTACCCTAAGCCGTACCCTAAGCCTAACCCTAAGCCTAACCCTAACCCTAGGCTACCCTTGACTGCTTCTGCCTCCAATAGATTTCCTAAGCACTAGTGTTTTAAGGAACAGCTTAAAAAGAGAATCCTAATGTGATTTCTTTATAATGGGTGTGTTCCTTATCTTATCCTAGTGTCTAAACTCTTCTCCATGGCTGGACCCTCAAATAATATTCCTTTACGTGCTAAGGGGTATCTAGAGAGTGGGATAGGTTTAATAACTACCCTAACCCTAACGCGTACCCTAACCCTAACCCCTACCCTAACCCTAACACGTACCCTAATCCTAACCCGTACCCTAAACCGAGCCCTAACCCTAACACTAACCCTAACCCTAACCCTAACCCATACCCTACGCCGTACCCGCACCCCTCCCCGAACCCGTAACCTAAGCCGTACCCTAAGCCTAACCCTAAGCCTAACCCTAACCCTAGGCTACCCTTGACTGCTTCTGCCTCCAATAGATTTCCTAAGCACTAGTGTTTTAAGGAACAGCTTAAAAAGAGAATCCTAATGTGATTTCTTTATAATGGGTGTGTTCCTTATCTTATCCTAGTGTCTAAACTCTTCTCCATGGCTGCACCCCCAAATCATATTCCCTTACGTGCTAAGGGGTATCTAGAGAGTGGGATAGGTTTAATAACTACCCTAACCCTAATGCGTACCCTAACCCTAACCCCTACCCTAACCCTAACACGTACCCTAATCCTAACCTGTACCCTAAACCGAGCCCTAACCCTAACACTAACCCTAACCCTAACCCTAACCCATACCCTACGCCGTACCCGCACCCCTCCCCGAACCCGTACCCTAAGCCATACCCTAAACCTAACCCTAAGCCTAACCCTAACCCTAGGCTACCCTTGACTGCTTCTGCCTCCAATTGATTTCCTAAGCAGTAGTGTTTTAAGGAACAGCTTAAAAAGAGAATCCTAATGTGATTTCTTTATAATGGGTGTGTTCCTTATCTTATCCTAGTGTCTAAACTCTTCTCCATGGCTGGACCCCCAAATAATATTCCTTTACGTGCTAAGGGGGAGCTAGAGAGTGGGATAGGTTTACTAACTACCCTAGCCCTAACGCGTAACCTAACCCTAACCCCTACCCTAACCCTAACACGTACCCTAATCCTAACCCGTACCCTAAACCGAGCCCTAACCCTAACACTAACCCAAACCCTAACCCTAACCCATACCCTACGCCGTACACGAACACCTCCCCGAACCCATACCCCAAGCCGTACCCTAACCCTAACCCTAAGCCTAACCCTAACCCTAGGCTACCCTTGACTGCTTCTGCCTCCAATAGATTTCCTAAGCACTAGTGTTTTAAGGAACAGCTTAAAAAGAGAATCCTAAAGTGATTTCTTTATAATGGGTGTGTTCCTTATCTTATCCTAGTGTCTAAACTCTTCTCCATGGCTGGACCCCCAAATAATATTCCTTTACATGCTAAGGGGTATCTAGAGAGTGGGATAGGTTTAATAACTACCCTAACCCTAATGCGTACCCTAACCCTAACCCCTACCCTAACCCTAACACGTACCCTAATCCTAACCCGTACCCTAAACCGAGCCCTAACCCTAACACTAACCCTAACCCTAACCCATACCCTACGCCGTACCCGAAACCCTCCCCGAACCCGTACCCTAAGCCGTACCCTAAGCCTAACCCTAAGCCTAACCTTACCCTAGGCTACCCTTGACTGCTTCTGCCTCCAATAGATTTCCTAAGCACTAGTGTTTTAAGGAACAGCTTAAAAAGAGAATCCTAATGTGATTTCTTTATAATGGGTGTGTTCCTTATCTTATCCTAGTGTCTAAACTCTTCTCCATGGCTGGACCCCCAAATAATATTCCTTTACGTGCTAAGGGGTATGTAGAGAGTGGGATAGGTTTAATAACTACCCTAAACCTAACGCGTACCCTTACCCTAACCCCTACCCTAACACTAACACGTATCCTAATCCTAACCCGTACACTAAACCGAGCCCTAATCCTAACACTAACCCTAACCCTAACCCTAACCCTAACCCATACCCTACGCCGTACCCGAACCCCTCCCCGAACCCGTACCCTAAGCCGTACCGTAACCCTAACCCTAAGCCTAACGCTAACCCTACGCTACCCGTGACTGCTTCTGCCTCCAATAGATTTTCTAAGCACTAGTGTTTTAAGGAACGGCTTAAAAAGAGAATCCTAATGTGATTTCTTTATAATGGGTGTGTTCCTTGTCTTATCCTTGTGTCTAAACCCTTCTCCATGGCTGGACCCCCAAATAATATTCCTTTACGTGCTAAGGGGTATCTAGAGAGTGGGATAGGTTTAATAACTACCCTAACCCTAACGCATTCCCTAACCCTAACCCCTACCCTAACCCTAACACGTACCCTAATCCTAACCCGTACCCTTAACCGAGCCCTAACCCTAACACTAAACCTAACACTAACCCTAACCCATACCCTACGCCGTACCCGAACCCCTCCCCGAACCCGTACCCTAAGCCGTACCGTAACCCTAACCCTAAGCCTAACCCTAACCCTAGGCTACCCTTGACTGTTTCTGCCTCCAATAGATTTCCTAAGCACTAGTGTTTTAAGGAATGGCTTAAAAAGGGAATCCTAATGTGATTTCTTTATAATGGGTGTGTTCCTTATCTTATCCTAGTGTCTAAACTCTTCTCCATGGCTGGACACCCAAATAATATTCCTTTACGTGCTAAGGGGTATCTAGAGAGTGGGATAGGTTTAATAACTACCCTAACCCTAACGCGTACCCTAACCCTAAACCCTACCCTAACCCTAACACGTACCCTAATCCTAACCCGTACCCTAAACCGAGCACTAACCCTAACCCTAACCCTAACACATACCCTACGCCGTATCCGAACCCCTCCCCGAACCCGTACCCTAAGCCGTACCCTAAGCCTAACCCTAAGCCTTACCCTAACCCTAGGCTACCCTTGACTGCTTCTGCCTCCAATAGATTTCCTAAGCACTAGTGTTTTAAGGAACAGCTTAAAAAGAGAATCCTAATGTGATTTCTTTATAATGGGTGTGTTCCTTATCTTATCCTAGTGTCTAAACTCTTCTCCATGGCTGGACCCCCAAATAATATTCCTTTACGTGCTAAGGGGTATCTAGAGAGTGGGATAGGTTTAATAACTACCCTAATCCTAACGCGTACCCTAACCCTAACCCCTACCCTAACCCTAACACGTACCCTAATCCTAACCCGTACCCTAAACCGAGCCCTAACCCTAACACTAACCCTAACCCTAACCCTAACCCTAACCCGAACCCGTACACTAACCCGTACCCTAACCCTAACCCTAAGCCTAACCCTAACCTTAGGCTACCCTTGACTGCTTCTGCCTCCAATAGATTTCCTAAGCACTAGTGTTTTAAGGAACAGCTTAAAAAGAGAATCCTAATGTGATTTCTTTATAATAGGTGTGTTCCTTATCTTATCCTAGTGTCTAAACTCTTCTCCACGGGTGGACCTCGAACTAATATTCCTTTACGTGCTAAGGGGTATCTAGAGAGTGGGATAGGTTTAATAACTACCCTAACCCTAACGCGTACCCTAACCCTAACCCCTACCCTAACCCTAACACGTACCCTAATCCTAACCCGTTCCCTTAACCGAGACCTAACCCTAACACTAAACCTAACCCTAACCCTAACCCATACCCTATGCCGTACCCGAACCCCTTCCCGAACCCGTACCCTAAGCCGTACCGTAACCCTAACCCTAAGCCTAACCCTATCCCTAGGCTACCCTTGACTGCTTCTGCCTCCTATAGATTTCCTAAGCACTAGAGTTTTAAGGAACAGCTTAAAAAGAGAATCCTTATGTGATTTCTTTATAATGGGTGTGTTCCTTATCTTATCCTAGTGTCTAAACTCTTCTCCATGGCTGGACCCCCAAATAATATTCCTTTACGTGCTAAGGGGTATCTAGAGAGTGGGATAGGTTTAATAACTACCCTAACCCTAACGCGTACCCTAACCCTAAACCCTACCCTAACCCTAACACGTACCCTAATCCTAATCTGTACCCTAAACCGAGCCCTAACCCTAACACTAACCCTAACCCTAACCCTAACCCATACCCTACGCCGTACCCGAACCCCTCCCCGAACCCGTACCCTAAGCCGTACCCTAAGCCTAACCCTAAGCCTAACCCTAACCCTAGGCTACCCTTGACTGCTTCTGCCTCCAATAGATTTCCTAAGCACTAGTGTTTTAAGGAACAGCTTAAAAAGAGAATCCTAATGTGATTTCTTTATAATGGGTGTGTTCCTTATCTTATCCTAGTGTCTAAACTCTTCTCCATGGCTGGACCCTCAAATAATATTCCTTTACGTGCTAAGGGGTATCTAGAGAGTGGGATAGGTTTAATAACTACCCTAACCCTAACGCGTACCCTAACCCTAACCCCTACCCTAACCCTAACACGTACCCTAATCCTAACCCGTACCCTAAACCGAGCCCTAACCCTAACACTAACCCTAACCCTAACCCTAACCCATACCCTACGCCGTACCCGCACCCCTCCCCGAACCCGTAACCTAAGCCGTACCCTAAGCCTAACCCTAAGCCTAACCCTAACCCTAGGCTACCCTTGACTGCTTCTGCCTCCAATAGATTTCCTAAGCACTAGTGTTTTAAGGAACAGCTTAAAAAGAGAATCCTAATGTGATTTCTTTATAATGGGTGTGTTCCTTATCTTATCCTAGTGTCTAAACTCTTCTCCATGGCTGCACCCCCAAATCATATTCCCTTACGTGCTAAGGGGTATCTAGAGAGTGGGATAGGTTTAATAACTACCCTAACCCTAATGCGTACCCTAACCCTAACCCCTACCCTAACCCTAACACGTACCCTAATCCTAACCTGTACCCTAAACCGAGCCCTAACCCTAACACTAACCCTAACCCTAACCCTAACCCATACCCTACGCCGTACCCGCACCCCTCCCCGAACCCGTACCCTAAGCCATACCCTAAACCTAACCCTAAGCCTAACCCTAACCCTAGGCTACCCTTGACTGCTTCTGCCTCCAATTGATTTCCTAAGCAGTAGTGTTTTAAGGAACAGCTTAAAAAGAGAATCCTAATGTGATTTCTTTATAATGGGTGTGTTCCTTATCTTATCCTAGTGTCTAAACTCTTCTCCATGGCTGGACCCCCAAATAATATTCCTTTACGTGCTAAGGGGGAGCTAGAGAGTGGGATAGGTTTACTAACTACCCTAGCCCTAACGCGTAACCTAACCCTAACCCCTACCCTAACCCTAACACGTACCCTAATCCTAACCCGTACCCTAAACCGAGCCCTAACCCTAACACTAACCCAAACCCTAACCCTAACCCATACCCTACGCCGTACACGAACACCTCCCCGAACCCATACCCCAAGCCGTACCCTAACCCTAACCCTAAGCCTAACCCTAACCCTAGGCTACCCTTGACTGCTTCTGCCTCCAATAGATTTCCTAAGCACTAGTGTTTTAAGGAACAGCTTAAAAAGAGAATCCTAAAGTGATTTCTTTATAATGGGTGTGTTCCTTATCTTATCCTAGTGTCTAAACTCTTCTCCATGGCTGGACCCCCAAATAATATTCCTTTACATGCTAAGGGGTATCTAGAGAGTGGGATAGGTTTAATAACTACCCTAACCCTAATGCATACCCTAACCCTAACCCCTACCCTAACCCTAACACGTACCCTAATCCTAACCCGTACCCTAAACCGAGCCCTAACCCTAACACTAACCCTAACCCTAACCCATACCCTACGCCGTACCCGAAACCCTCCCCGAACCCGTACCCTAAGCCGTACCCTAAGCCTAACCCTAAGCCTAACCTTACCCTAGGCTACCCTTGACTGCTTCTGCCTCCAATAGATTTCCTAAGCACTAGTGTTTTAAGGAACAGCTTAAAAAGAGAATCCTAAAGTGATTTCTTTATAATGGGTGTGTTCCTTATCTTATCCTAGTGTCTAAACTCTTCTCCATGGCTGAACCCCCAAATAATATTCCTTTACGTGCTAAGGGGTATGTAGAGGGTGGGATAGGTTTAATAACTACCCTAACCCTAACGCGTACCCTTACCCTAACCCCTACCCTAACACTAACACGTATCCTAATCCTAACCCGTACACTAAACCGAGCCCTAATCCTAACACTAACCCTAACCCTAACCCTAACCCTAACCCATACCCTACGCCGTACCCGAACCCCTCCCCGAACCCGTACCCTAAGCCGTACCGTAACCCGAACCCTAAGCCTAACGCTAACCCTACGCTACCCGTGACTGCTTCTGCCTCCAATAGATTTTCTAAGCACTAGTGTTTTAAGGAACGGCTTAAAAAGAGAATCCTAATGTGATTTCTTTATAATGGGTGTGTTCCTTGTCTTATCCTTGTGTCTAAACCCTTCTCCATGGCTGGACCCCCAAATAATATTCCTTTACGTGCTAAGGGGTATCTAGAGAGTGGGATAGGTTTAATAACTACCCTAACCCTAACGCATTCCCTAACCCTAACCCCTACCCTAACCCTAACACGTACCCTAATCCTAATCCGTACCCTTAACCGAGCCCTAACCCTAACACTAAACCTAACACTAACCCTAACCCATACCCTACGCCGTACCCGAACCCCTCCCCGAACCCGTACCCTAAGCCGTACCGTAACCCTAACCCTAAGCCTAACCCTAACCCTAGGCTACCCTTGACTGTTTCTGCCTCCAATAGATTTCCTAAGCACTAGTGTTTTAAGGAATGGCTTAAAAAGGGAATCCTAATGTGATTTCTTTATAATGGGTGTGTTCCTTATCTTATCCTAGTGTCTAAACTCTTCTCCATGGCTGGACCCCCAAATAATATTCCTTTACGTGCTAAGGGGTATCTAGAGAGTGGGATAGGTTTAATAACTACCCTAACCCTAACGCGTACCCTAACCCTAAACCCTACCCTAACCCTAACACGTACCCTAATCCTAATCTGTACCCTAAACCGAGCCCTAACCCTAACACTAACCCTAACCCTAACCCTAACACATACCCTACGCCGTACCCGAACCCCTCCCCGAACCCGTACCCTAAGCCGTACCCTAAGCCTAACCCTAAGCCTAACCCTAAACCTAGGCTACCCTTGACTGCTTCTGCCTCCAATAGATTTCCTAAGCAATAGTGTTTTAAGGAACAGCTTAAAAATAGACTCCTAATGTGATTTCTTTATAATGGGTGTGTTCCTTATCTTATCCTAGTGTCTAAACTCTTCTCCATGGCTGCACCCCCAAATAATATTCCCTTACGTGCTAAGGGGTATCTAGAGAGTGGGATAGGTTTAATAACTACCCTAACCCTAACGCGTACCCTAACCCTAACCCCTACCCTAACCCTAACACGTACCCTAATCCTAACACGTACCCTAAACCGAGCCCTAACCCTAACACTAAACCTAACCCTAACCCTAACCCATACCCTACGCCGTACCCGAACCCCTCCCCGAACCCGTACCCTAAGCCGTACCCTAACCCTATCCCTAAGCCTAACCCTAACCCTAGGCTACCCTTGACTGCTTCTGCCTCCAATAGATTTCCTAAGCACTAGTGTTTTAAGGAACAGCTTAAAAAGAGAATCCTAAAGTGATTTCTTTATAATGGGTGTGTTCCTTATCTTATCCTAGTGTCTAAACTCTTCTCCATGGCTGAACCCCCAAATAATATTCCTTTACGTGCTAAGGGGTATGTAGAGGGTGGGATAGGTTTAATAACTACCCTAACCCTAACGCGTACCCTTACCCTAACCCCTACCCTAACACTAACACGTATCCTAATCCTAACCCGTACACTAAACCGAGCCCTAATCCTAACACTAACCCTAACCCTAACCCTAACCCTAACCCATACCCTACGCCGTACCCGAACCCCTCCCCGAACCCGTACCCTAAGCCGTACCGTAACCCGAACCCTAAGCCTAACGCTAACCCTACGCTACCCGTGACTGCTTCTGCCTCCAATAGATTTTCTAAGCACTAGTGTTTTAAGGAACGGCTTAAAAAGAGAATCCTAATGTGATTTCTTTATAATGGGTGTGTTCCTTATCTTATCCTTGTGTCTAAACTCTTCTCCATGGCTGGACCCCCAAATAATATTCCTTTACGTGCTAATGGGTATCTAGAGAGTGGGATAGGTTTAATAACTACCCTAACCCTAACGCATTCCCTAACCCTAACCCCTACCCTAACCCTAACACGTACCCTAATCCTAACCCGTACCCTTAACCGAGCCCTAACCCTAACACAAAACCTAACACTAACCCTAACCCATACCCTACGCCGTACCCGAACCCCTCCCCGAACCCGTACCCTAAGCCGTACCGTAACCCTAACCCTAAGCCTAACCCTAACCCTAGGCTACCCTTGACTGTTTCTGCCTCCAATAGATTTCCTAAGCACTAGTGTTTTAAGGAATGGCTTAAAAAGGGAATCCTAATGTGATTTCTTTATAATGGGTGTGTTCCTTATCTTATCCTAGTGTCTAAACTCTTCTCCATGGCTGGACCCCCAAATAATATTCCTTTACGTGCTAAGGGGTATCTAGAGAGTGGGATAGGTTTAATAACTACCCTAATCCTAACGCGTACCCTAACCCTAACCCCTACCCTAACCCTAACACGTACCCTAATCCTAACCCGTACCCTAAACCGAGCCCTAACCCTAACACTAACCCTAACCCTAAACCTAACCCTAACCCGAACCCGTACACTAACCCGTACCCTAACCCTAACCCTAAGCCTAACCCTAACCTTAGGCTACCCTTGACTGCTTCTGCCTCCAATAGATTTCCTAAGCACTAGTGTTTTAAGGAACAGCTTAAAAAGAGAATCCTAATGTGATTTCTTTATAATAGGTGTGTTCCTTATCTTATCCTAGTGTCTAAACTCTTCTCCACGGGTGGACCTCCAACTAATATTCCTTTACGTGCTAAGGGGTATCTAGAGAGTGGGATAGGTTTAATAACTACCCTAACCCTAACGCGTACCCTAACCCTAACCCCTACCCTAACCCTAACACGTACCCTAATCCTAACCCGTTCCCTTAACCGAGCCCTAACCCTAACACTAAACCTAACCCTAACCCTAACCCATACCCTATGCCGTACCCGAACCCCTCCCCCAACCCGTACCCTAAGCCGTACCGTAACCCTAACCCTAAGCCTAACCCTATCCCTAGGCTACCCTTGACTGTTTCTGCCTCCAATAGATTTCCTAAGCACTAGAGTTTTAAGGAACAGCTTAAAAAGAGAATCCTTATGTGATTTCTTTATAATGGGTGTGTTCCTTATCTTATCCTAGTGTCTAAACTCTTCTCCATGGCTGGACCCCCAAATAATATTCCTTTACGTGCTAAGGGGTATCTAGAGAGTGGGATAGGTTTAATAACTACCCTAACCCTAACGCGTACCCTAACCCTAAACCCTACCCTAACCCTAACACGTACCCTAATCCTAATCTGTACCCTAAACCGAGCCCTAACCCTAACACTAACCCTAACCCTAACCCTAACCCATACCCTACGCCGTACCCGAACCCCTCCCCGAACCCGTACCCTAAGCCGTACCCTAAGCCTAACCCTAAGCCTAACCCTAACCCTAGGCTACCCTTGACTGCTTCTGCCTCCAATAGATTTCCTAAGCACTAGTGTTTTAAGGAACAGCTTAAAAAGAGAATCCTAATGTGATTTCTTTATAATGGGTGTGTTCCTTATCTTATCCTAGTGTCTAAACTCTTCTCCATGGCTGGACCCTCAAATAATATTCCTTTACGTGCTAAGGGGTATCTAGAGAGTGGGATAGGTTTAATAACTACCCTAACCCTAACGCGTACCCTAACCCTAACCCCTACCCTAACCCTAACACGTACCCTAATCCTAACCCGTACCCTAAACCGAGCCCTAACCCTAACACTAACCCTAACCCTAACCCTAACCCATACCCTACGCCGTACCCGCACCCCTCCCCGAACCCGTAACCTAAGCCGTACCCTAAGCCTAACCCTAAGCCTAACCCTAACCCTAGGCTACCCTTGACTGCTTCTGCCTCCAATAGATTTCCTAAGCACTAGTGTTTTAAGGAACAGCTTAAAAAGAGAATCCTAATGTGATTTCTTTATAATGGGTGTGTTCCTTATCTTATCCTAGTGTCTAAACTCTTCTCCATGGCTGCACCCCCAAATCATATTCCCTTACGTGCTAAGGGGTATCTAGAGAGTGGGATAGGTTTAATAACTACCCTAACCCTAATGCGTACCCTAACCCTAACCCCTACCCTAACCCTAACACGTACCCTAATCCTAACCTGTACCCTAAACCGAGCCCTAACCCTAACACTAACCCTAACCCTAACCCTAACCCATACCCTACGCCGTACCCGCACCCCTCCCCGAACCCGTACCCTAAGCCATACCCTAAACCTAACCCTAAGCCTAACCCTAACCCTAGGCTACCCTTGACTGCTTCTGCCTCCAATTGATTTCCTAAGCAGTAGTGTTTTAAGGAACAGCTTAAAAAGAGAATCCTAATGTGATTTCTTTATAATGGGTGTGTTCCTTATCTTATCCTAGTGTCTAAACTCTTCTCCATGGCTGGACCCCCAAATAATATTCCTTTACGTGCTAAGGGGGAGCTAGAGAGTGGGATAGGTTTACTAACTACCCTAGCCCTAACGCGTAACCTAACCCTAACCCCTACCCTAACCCTAACACGTACCCTAATCCTAACCCGTACCCTAAACCGAGCCCTAACCCTAACACTAACCCAAACCCTAACCCTAACCCATACCCTACGCCGTACACGAACACCTCCCCGAACCCATACCCCAAGCCGTACCCTAACCCTAACCCTAAGCCTAACCCTAACCCTAGGCTACCCTTGACTGCTTCTGCCTCCAATAGATTTCCTAAGCACTAGTGTTTTAAGGAACAGCTTAAAAAGAGAATCCTAAAGTGATTTCTTTATAATGGGTGTGTTCCTTATCTTATCCTAGTGTCTAAACTCTTCTCCATGGCTGGACCCCCAAATAATATTCCTTTACATGCTAAGGGGTATCTAGAGAGTGGGATAGGTTTAATAACTACCCTAACCCTAATGCGTACCCTAACCCTAACCCCTACCCTAACCCTAACACGTACCCTAATCCTAACCCGTACCCTAAACCGAGCCCTAACCCTAACACTAACCCTAACCCTAACCCTAACCCTAACCCGAACCCGTACACTAACCCGTACCCTAACCCTAACCCTAAGCCTAACCCTAACCTTAGGCTACCCTTGACTGCTTCTGCCTCCAATAGATTTCCTAAGCACTAGTGTTTTAAGGAACAGCTTAAAAAGAGAATCCTAATGTGATTTCTTTATAATAGGTGTGTTCCTTATCTTATCCTAGTGTCTAAACTCTTCTCCACGGGTGGACCTCGAACTAATATTCCTTTACGTGCTAAGGGGTATCTAGAGAGTGGGATAGGTTTAATAACTACCCTAACCCTAACGCGTACCCTAACCCTAACCCCTACCCTAACCCTAACACGTACCCTAATCCTAACCCGTTCCCTTAACCGAGACCTAACCCTAACACTAAACCTAACCCTAACCCTAACCCATACCCTATGCCGTACCCGAACCCCTTCCCGAACCCGTACCCTAAGCCGTACCGTAACCCTAACCCTAAGCCTAACCCTATCCCTAGGCTACCCTTGACTGCTTCTGCCTCCTATAGATTTCCTAAGCACTAGAGTTTTAAGGAACAGCTTAAAAAGAGAATCCTTATGTGATTTCTTTATAATGGGTGTGTTCCTTATCTTATCCTAGTGTCTAAACTCTTCTCCATGGCTGGACCCCCAAATAATATTCCTTTACGTGCTAAGGGGTATCTAGAGAGTGGGATAGGTTTAATAACTACCCTAACCCTAACGCGTACCCTAACCCTAAACCCTACCCTAACCCTAACACGTACCCTAATCCTAATCTGTACCCTAAACCGAGCCCTAACCCTAACACTAACCCTAACCCTAACCCTAACCCATACCCTACGCCGTACCCGAACCCCTCCCCGAACCCGTACCCTAAGCCGTACCCTAAGCCTAACCCTAAGCCTAACCCTAACCCTAGGCTACCCTTGACTGCTTCTGCCTCCAATAGATTTCCTAAGCACTAGTGTTTTAAGGAACAGCTTAAAAAGAGAATCCTAATGTGATTTCTTTATAATGGGTGTGTTCCTTATCTTATCCTAGTGTCTAAACTCTTCTCCATGGCTGGACCCTCAAATAATATTCCTTTACGTGCTAAGGGGTATCTAGAGAGTGGGATAGGTTTAATAACTACCCTAACCCTAACGCGTACCCTAACCCTAACCCCTACCCTAACCCTAACACGTACCCTAATCCTAACCCGTACCCTAAACCGAGCCCTAACCCTAACACTAACCCTAACCCTAACCCTAACCCATACCCTACGCCGTACCCGCACCCCTCCCCGAACCCGTAACCTAAGCCGTACCCTAAGCCTAACCCTAAGCCTAACCCTAACCCTAGGCTACCCTTGACTGCTTCTGCCTCCAATAGATTTCCTAAGCACTAGTGTTTTAAGGAACAGCTTAAAAAGAGAATCCTAATGTGATTTCTTTATAATGGGTGTGTTCCTTATCTTATCCTAGTGTCTAAACTCTTCTCCATGGCTGCACCCCCAAATCATATTCCCTTACGTGCTAAGGGGTATCTAGAGAGTGGGATAGGTTTAATAACTACCCTAACCCTAATGCGTACCCTAACCCTAACCCCTACCCTAACCCTAACACGTACCCTAATCCTAACCTGTACCCTAAACCGAGCCCTAACCCTAACACTAACCCTAACCCTAACCCTAACCCATACCCTACGCCGTACCCGCACCCCTCCCCGAACCCGTACCCTAAGCCATACCCTAAACCTAACCCTAAGCCTAACCCTAACCCTAGGCTACCCTTGACTGCTTCTGCCTCCAATTGATTTCCTAAGCAGTAGTGTTTTAAGGAACAGCTTAAAAAGAGAATCCTAATGTGATTTCTTTATAATGGGTGTGTTCCTTATCTTATCCTAGTGTCTAAACTCTTCTCCATGGCTGGACCCCCAAATAATATTCCTTTACGTGCTAAGGGGGAGCTAGAGAGTGGGATAGGTTTACTAACTACCCTAGCCCTAACGCGTAACCTAACCCTAACCCCTACCCTAACCCTAACACGTACCCTAATCCTAACCCGTACCCTAAACCGAGCCCTAACCCTAACACTAACCCAAACCCTAACCCTAACCCATACCCTACGCCGTACACGAACACCTCCCCGAACCCATACCCCAAGCCGTACCCTAACCCTAACCCTAAGCCTAACCCTAACCCTAGGCTACCCTTGACTGCTTCTGCCTCCAATAGATTTCCTAAGCACTAGTGTTTTAAGGAACAGCTTAAAAAGAGAATCCTAAAGTGATTTCTTTATAATGGGTGTGTTCCTTATCTTATCCTAGTGTCTAAACTCTTCTCCATGGCTGGACCCCCAAATAATATTCCTTTACATGCTAAGGGGTATCTAGAGAGTGGGATAGGTTTAATAACTACCCTAACCCTAACGCGTACCCTAACCCTAACCCCTACCCTAACCCTAACACGTACCCTAATCCTAACCCGTACCCTAAACCGAGCCCTAACCCTAACACTAACCCTAACCCTAACCCATACCCTACGCCGTACCCGAAACCCTCCCCGAACCCGTACCCTAAGCCGTACCCTAAGCCTAACCCTAAGCCTAACCCTAACCCTAGGCTACCCTTGACTGCTTCTGCCTCCAATAGATTTCCTAAGCACTAGTGTTTTAAGGAACAGCTGAAAAAGAGAATCCTAATGTGATTTCTTTATAATGGGTGTGTTCCTTATCTTATCCTAGTGTCTAAACTCTTCTCCATGGCTGGACCCCCAAATAATATTCCTTTACGTGCTAAGGGGTATCTAGAGAGTGGGATAGGTTTAATAACTACCCTAATCCTAACGCGTACCCTAACCCTAACCCCTACCCTAACCCTAACACGTACCCTAATCCTAACCCGTACCCTAAACCGAGCCCTAACCCTAACACTAACCCTAACCCTAACCCTAACCCGAACCCGTACACTAAGCCGTACCCTAACCCTAACCCTAAGCCTAACCCTAACCTTAGGCTACCCTTGACTGCTTCTGCCTCCAATAGATTTCCTAAGCACTAGTGTTTTAAGGAACAGCTTAAAAAGAGAATCCTAATGTGATTTCTTTATAATAGGTGTGTTCCTTATCTTATCCTAGTGTCTAAACTCTTCTCCACGGGTGGACCTCCAACTAATATTCCTTTACGTGCTAAGGGGTATCTAGAGAGTGGGATAGGTTTAATAACTACCCTAACCCTAACGCGTACCCTAACCCTAACCCCTACCCTAACCCTAACACGTACCCTAATCCTAACCCGTTCCCTTAACCGAGCCCTAACCCTAACACTAAACCTAACCCTAACCCTAACCCATACCCTATGCCGTACCCGAACCCCTCCCCGAACCCGTACCCTAAGCCGTACCGTAACCCTAACCCTAAGCCTAACCCTATCCCTAGGCTACCCTTGACTGTTTCTGCCTCCAATAGATTTCCTAAGCACTAGAGTTTTAAGGAACAGCTTAAGAAGAGAATCCTTATGTGATTTCTTTATAATGGGTGTGTTCCTTATCTTATCCTAGTGTCTAAACTCTTCTCCATGGCTGGACCCCCAAATAATATTCCTTTACGTGCTAAGGGGTATCTAGAGAGTGGGATAGGTTTAATAACTACCCTAACCCTAACGCGTACCCTAACCCTAAACCCTACCCTAACCCTAACACGTACCCTAATCCTAATCTGTACCCTAAACCGAGCCCTAACCCTAACACTAACCCTAACCCTAACCCTAACACATACCCTACGCCGTACCCGAACCCCTCCCCGAACCCGTACCCTAAGCCGTACCCTAAGCCTAACCCTAAGCCTAACCCTAAACCTAGGCTACCCTTGACTGCTTCTGCCTCCAATAGATTTCCTAAGCAATAGTGTTTTAAGGAACAGCTTAAAAATAGACTCCTAATGTGATTTCTTTATAATGGGTGTGTTCCTTATCTTATCCTAGTGTCTAAACTCTTCTCCATGGCTGCACCCCCAAATAATATTCCCTTACGTGCTAAGGGGTATCTAGAGAGTGGGATAGGTTTAATAACTACCCTAACCCTAACGCGTACCCTAACCCTAACCCCTACCCTAACCCTAACACGTACCCTAATCCTAACACGTACCCTAAACCGAGCCCTAACCCTAACACTAAACCTAACCCTAACCCTAACCCATACCCTACGCCGTACCCGAACCCCTCCCCGAACCCGTACCCTAAGCCGTACCCTAACCCTATCCCTAAGCCTAACCCTAACCCTAGGCTACCCTTGACTGCTTCTGCCTCCAATAGATTTCCTAAGCACTAGTGTTTTAAGGAACAGCTTAAAAAGAGAATCCTAAAGTGATTTCTTTATAATGGGTGTGTTCCTTATCTTATCCTAGTGTCTAAACTCTTCTCCATGGCTGAACCCCCAAATAATATTCCTTTACGTGCTAAGGGGTATGTAGAGGGTGGGATAGGTTTAATAACTACCCTAACCCTAACGCGTACCCTTACCCTAACCCCTACCCTAACACTAACACGTATCCTAATCCTAACCCGTACACTAAACCGAGCCCTAATCCTAACACTAACCCTAACCCTAACCCTAACCCTAACCCATACCCTACGCCGTACCCGAACCCCTCCCCGAACCCGTACCCTAAGCCGTACCGTAACCCGAACCCTAAGCCTAACGCTAACCCTACGCTACCCGTGACTGCTTCTACCTCCAATAGATTTTCTAAGCACTAGTGTTTTAAGGAACGGCTTAAAAAGAGAATCCTAATGTGATTTCTTTATAATGGGTGTGTTCCTTATCTTATCCTTGTGTCTAAACTCTTCTCCATGGCTGGACCCCCAAATAATATTCCTTTACGTGCTAATGGGTATCTAGAGAGTGGGATAGGTTTAATAACTACCCTAACCCTAACGCATTCCCTAACCCTAACCCCTACCCTAACCCTAACACGTACCCTAATCCTAACCCGTACCCTTAACCGAGCCCTAACCCTAACACAAAACCTAACACTAACCCTAACCCATACCCTACGCCGTACCCGAACCCCTCCCCGAACCCGTACCCTAAGCCGTACCGTAACCCTAACCCTAAGCCTAACCCTAACCCTAGGCTACCCTTGACTGTTTCTGCCTCCAATAGATTTCCTAAGCACTAGTGTTTTAAGGAATGGCTTAAAAAGGGAATCCTAATGTGATTTCTTTATAATGGGTGTGTTCCTTATCTTATCCTAGTGTCTAAACTCTTCTCCATGGCTGGACCCCCAAATAATATTCCTTTACGTGCTAAGGGGTATCTAGAGAGTGGGATAGGTTTAATAACTACCCTAATCCTAACGCGTACCCTAACCCTAACCCCTACCCTAACCCTAACACGTACCCTAATCCTAACCCGTACCCTAAACCGAGCCCTAACCCTAACACTAACCCTAACCCTAAACCTAACCCTAACCCGAACCCGTACACTAACCCGTACCCTAACCCTAACCCTAAGCCTAACCCTAACCTTAGGCTACCCTTGACTGCTTCTGCCTCCAATAGATTTCCTAAGCACTAGTGTTTTAAGGAACAGCTTAAAAAGAGAATCCTAATGTGATTTCTTTATAATAGGTGTGTTCCTTATCTTATCCTAGTGTCTAAACTCTTCTCCACGGGTGGACCTCCAACTAATATTCCTTTACGTGCTAAGGGGTATCTAGAGAGTGGGATAGGTTTAATAACTACCCTAACCCTAACGCGTACCCTAACCCTAACCCCTACCCTAACCCTAACACGTACCCTAATCCTAACCCGTTCCCTTAACCGAGCCCTAACCCTAACACTAAACCTAACCCTAACCCTAACCCATACCCTATGCCGTACCCGAACCCCTCCCCCAACCCGTACCCTAAGCCGTACCGTAACCCTAACCCTAAGCCTAACCCTATCCCTAGGCTACCCTTGACTGTTTCTGCCTCCAATAGATTTCCTAAGCACTAGAGTTTTAAGGAACAGCTTAAAAAGAGAATCCTTATGTGATTTCTTTATAATGGGTGTGTTCCTTATCTTATCCTAGTGTCTAAACTCTTCTCCATGGCTGGACCCCCAAATAATATTCCTTTACGTGCTAAGGGGTATCTAGAGAGTGGGATAGGTTTAATAACTACCCTAACCCTAACGCGTACCCTAACCCTAAACCCTACCCTAACCCTAACACGTACCCTAATCCTAATCTGTACCCTAAACCGAGCCCTAACCCTAACACTAACCCTAACCCTAACCCTAACCCATACCCTACGCCGTACCCGAACCCCTCCCCGAACCCGTACCCTAAGCCGTACCCTAAGCCTAACCCTAAGCCTAACCCTAACCCTAGGCTACCCTTGACTGCTTCTGCCTCCAATAGATTTCCTAAGCACTAGTGTTTTAAGGAACAGCTTATAAAGAGAATCCTAATGTGATTTCTTTATAATGGGTGTGTTCCTTATCTTATCCTAGTGTCTAAACTCTTCTCCATGGCTGGACCCTCAAATAATATTCCTTTACGTGCTAAGGGGTATCTAGAGAGTGGGATAGGTTTAATAACTACCCTAACCCTAACGCGTACCCTAACCCTAACCCCTACCCTAACCCTAACACGTACCCTAATCCTAACCCGTACCCTAAACCGAGCCCTAACCCTAACACTAACCCTAACCCTAACCCTAACCCATACCCTACGCCGTACCCGCACCCCTCCCCGAACCCGTAACCTAAGCCGTACCCTAAGCCTAACCCTAAGCCTAACCCTAACCCTAGGCTACCCTTGACTGCTTCTGCCTCCAATAGATTTCCTAAGCACTAGTGTTTTAAGGAACAGCTTAAAAAGAGAATCCTAATGTGATTTCTTTATAATGGGTGTGTTCCTTATCTTATCCTAGTGTCTAAACTCTTCTCCATGGCTGCACCCCCAAATCATATTCCCTTACGTGCTAAGGGGTATCTAGAGAGTGGGATAGGTTTAATAACTACCCTAACCCTAATGCGTACCCTAACCCTAACCCCTACCCTAACCCTAACACGTACCCTAATCCTAACCTGTACCCTAAACCGAGCCCTAACCCTAACACTAACCCTAACCCTAACCCTAACCCATACCCTACGCCGTACCCGCACCCCTCCCCGAACCCGTACCCTAAGCCATACCCTAAACCTAACCCTAAGCCTAACCCTAACCCTAGGCTACCCTTGACTGCTTCTGCCTCCAATTGATTTCCTAAGCAGTAGTGTTTTAAGGAACAGCTTAAAAAGAGAATCCTAATGTGATTTCTTTATAATGGGTGTGTTCCTTATCTTATCCTAGTGTCTAAACTCTTCTCCATGGCTGGACCCCCAAATAATATTCCTTTACGTGCTAAGGGGGAGCTAGAGAGTGGGATAGGTTTACTAACTACCCTAGCCCTAACGCGTAACCTAACCCTAACCCCTACCCTAACCCTAACACGTACCCTAATCCTAACCCGTACCCTAAACCGAGCCCTAACCCTAACACTAACCCAAACCCTAACCCTAACCCATACCCTACGCCGTACACGAACACCTCCCCGAACCCATACCCCAAGCCGTACCCTAACCCTAACCCTAAGCCTAACCCTAACCCTAGGCTACCCTTGACTGCTTCTGCCTCCAATAGATTTCCTAAGCACTAGTGTTTTAAGGAACAGCTTAAAAAGAGAATCCTAAAGTGATTTCTTTATAATGGGTGTGTTCCTTATCTTATCCTAGTGTCTAAACTCTTCTCCATGGCTGGACCCCCAAATAATATTCCTTTACATGCTAAGGGGTATCTAGAGAGTGGGATAGGTTTAATAACTACCCTAACCCTAATGCGTACCCTAACCCTAACCCCTACCCTAACCCTAACACGTACCCTAATCCTAACCCGTACCCTAAACCGAGCCCTAACCCTAACACTAACCCTAACCCTAACCCATACCCTACGCCGTACCCGAAACCCTCCCCGAACCCGTACCCTAAGCCGTACCCTAAGCCTAACCCTAAGCCTAACCTTACCCTAGGCTACCCTTGACTGCTTCTGCCTCCAATAGATTTCCTAAGCACTAGTGTTTTAAGGAACAGCTTAAAAAGAGAATCCTAATGTGATTTCTTTATAATGGGTGTGTTCCTTATCTTATCCTAGTGTCTAAACTCTTCTCCATGGCTGGACCCCCAAATAATATTCCTTTACGTGCTAAGGGGTATGTAGAGAGTGGGATAGGTTTAATAACTACCCTAAACCTAACGCGTACCCTTACCCTAACCCCTACCCTAACACTAACACGTATCCTAATCCTAACCCGTACACTAAACCGAGCCCTAATCCTAACACTAACCCTAACCCTAACCCTAACCCTAACCCATACCCTACGCCGTACCCGAACCCCTCCCCGAACCCGTACCCTAAGCCGTACCGTAACCCTAACCCTAAGCCTAACGCTAACCCTACGCTACCCGTGACTGCTTCTGCCTCCAATAGATTTTCTAAGCACTAGTGTTTTAAGGAACGGCTTAAAAAGAGAATCCTAATGTGATTTCTTTATAATGGGTGTGTTCCTTGTCTTATCCTTGTGTCTAAACCCTTCTCCATGGCTGGACCCCCAAATAATATTCCTTTACGTGCTAAGGGGTATCTAGAGAGTGGGATAGGTTTAATAACTACCCTAACCCTAACGCATTCCCTAACCCTAACCCCTACCCTAACCCTAACACGTACCCTAATCCTAACCCGTACCCTTAACCGAGCCCTAACCCTAACACTAAACCTAACACTAACCCTAACCCATACCCTACGCCGTACCCGAACCCCTCCCCGAACCCGTACCCTAAGCCGTACCGTAACCCTAACCCTAAGCCTAACCCTAACCCTAGGCTACCCTTGACTGTTTCTGCCTCCAATAGATTTCCTAAGCACTAGTGTTTTAAGGAATGGCTTAAAAAGGGAATCCTAATGTGATTTCTTTATAATGGGTGTGTTCCTTATCTTATCCTAGTGTCTAAACTCTTCTCCATGGCTGGACACCCAAATAATATTCCTTTACGTGCTAAGGGGTATCTAGAGAGTGGGATAGGTTTAATAACTACCCTAACCCTAACGCGTACCCTAACCCTAAACCCTACCCTAACCCTAACACGTACCCTAATCCTAACCCGTACCCTAAACCGAGCACTAACCCTAACCCTAACCCTAACACATACCCTACGCCGTATCCGAACCCCTCCCCGAACCCGTACCCTAAGCCGTACCCTAAGCCTAACCCTAAGCCTTACCCTAACCCTAGGCTACCCTTGACTGCTTCTGCCTCCAATAGATTTCCTAAGCACTAGTGTTTTAAGGAACAGCTTAAAAAGAGAATCCTAATGTGATTTCTTTATAATGGGTGTGTTCCTTATCTTATCCTAGTGTCTAAACTCTTCTCCATGGCTGGACCCCCAAATAATATTCCTTTACGTGCTAAGGGGTATCTAGAGAGTGGGATAGGTTTAATAACTACCCTAATCCTAACGCGTACCCTAACCCTAACCCCTACCCTAACCCTAACACGTACCCTAATCCTAACCCGTACCCTAAACCGAGCCCTAACCCTAACACTAACCCTAACCCTAACCCTAACCCTAACCCGAACCCGTACACTAACCCGTACCCTAACCCTAACCCTAAGCCTAACCCTAACCTTAGGCTACCCTTGACTGCTTCTGCCTCCAATAGATTTCCTAAGCACTAGTGTTTTAAGGAACAGCTTAAAAAGAGAATCCTAATGTGATTTCTTTATAATAGGTGTGTTCCTTATCTTATCCTAGTGTCTAAACTCTTCTCCACGGGTGGACCTCGAACTAATATTCCTTTACGTGCTAAGGGGTATCTAGAGAGTGGGATAGGTTTAATAACTACCCTAACCCTAACGCGTACCCTAACCCTAACCCCTACCCTAACCCTAACACGTACCCTAATCCTAACCCGTTCCCTTAACCGAGACCTAACCCTAACACTAAACTTAACCCTAACCCTAACCCATACCCTATGCCGTACCCGAACCCCTTCCCGAACCCGTACCCTAAGCCGTACCGTAACCCTAACCCTAAGCCTAACCCTATCCCTAGGCTACCCTTGACTGCTTCTGCCTCCTATAGATTTCCTAAGCACTAGAGTTTTAAGGAACAGCTTAAAAAGAGAATCCTTATGTGATTTCTTTATAATGGGTGTGTTCCTTATCTTATCCTAGTGTCTAAACTCTTCTCCATGGCTGGACCCCCAAATAATATTCCTTTACGTGCTAAGGGGTATCTAGAGAGTGGGATAGGTTTAATAACTACCCTAACCCTAACGCGTACCCTAACCCTAAACCCTACCCTAACCCTAACACGTACCCTAATCCTAATCTGTACCCTAAACCGAGCCCTAACCCTAACACTAACCCTAACCCTAACCCTAACCCATACCCTACGCCGTACCCGAACCCCTCCCCGAACCCGTACCCTAAGCCGTACCCTAAGCCTAACCCTAAGCCTAACCCTAACCCTAGGCTACCCTTGACTGCTTCTGCCTCCAATAGATTTCCTAAGCACTAGTGTTTTAAGGAACAGCTTAAAAAGAGAATCCTAATGTGATTTCTTTATAATGGGTGTGTTCCTTATCTTATCCTAGTGTCTAAACTCTTCTCCATGGCTGGACCCTCAAATAATATTCCTTTACGTGCTAAGGGGTATCTAGAGAGTGGGATAGGTTTAATAACTACCCTAACCCTAACGCGTACCCTAACCCTAACCCCTACCCTAACCCTAACACGTACCCTAATCCTAACCCGTACCCTAAACCGAGCCCTAACCCTAACACTAACCCTAACCCTAACCCTAACCCATACCCTACGCCGTACCCGCACCCCTCCCCGAACCCGTAACCTAAGCCGTACCCTAAGCCTAACCCTAAGCCTAACCCTAACCCTAGGCTACCCTTGACTGCTTCTGCCTCCAATAGATTTCCTAAGCACTAGTGTTTTAAGGAACAGCTTAAAAAGAGAATCCTAATGTGATTTCTTTATAATGGGTGTGTTCCTTATCTTATCCTAGTGTCTAAACTCTTCTCCATGGCTGCACCCCCAAATCATATTCCCTTACGTGCTAAGGGGTATCTAGAGAGTGGGATAGGTTTAATAACTACCCTAACCCTAATGCGTACCCTAACCCTAACCCCTACCCTAACCCTAACACGTACCCTAATCCTAACCTGTACCCTAAACCGAGCCCTAACCCTAACACTAACCCTAACCCTAACCCTAACCCATACCCTACGCCGTACCCGCACCCCTCCCCGAACCCGTACCCTAAGCCATACCCTAAACCTAACCCTAAGCCTAACCCTAACCCTAGGCTACCCTTGACTGCTTCTGCCTCCAATTGATTTCCTAAGCAGTAGTGTTTTAAGGAACAGCTTAAAAAGAGAATCCTAATGTGATTTCTTTATAATGGGTGTGTTCCTTATCTTATCCTAGTGTCTAAACTCTTCTCCATGGCTGGACCCCCAAATAATATTCCTTTACGTGCTAAGGGGGAGCTAGAGAGTGGGATAGGTTTACTAACTACCCTAGCCCTAACGCGTAACCTAACCCTAACCCCTACCCTAACCCTAACACGTACCCTAATCCTAACCCGTACCCTAAACCGAGCCCTAACCCTAACACTAACCCAAACCCTAACCCTAACCCATACCCTACGCCGTACACGAACACCTCCCCGAACCCATACCCCAAGCCGTACCCTAACCCTAACCCTAAGCCTAACCCTAACCCTAGGCTACCCTTGACTGCTTCTGCCTCCAATAGATTTCCTAAGCACTAGTGTTTTAAGGAACAGCTTAAAAAGAGAATCCTAAAGTGATTTCTTTATAATGGGTGTGTTCCTTATCTTATCCTAGTGTCTAAACTCTTCTCCATGGCTGGACCCCCAAATAATATTCCTTTACATGCTAAGGGGTATCTAGAGAGTGGGATAGGTTTAATAACTACCCTAACCCTAATGCGTACCCTAACCCTAACCCCTACCCTAACCCTAACACGTACCCTAATCCTAACCCGTACCCTAAACCGAGCCCTAACCCTAACACTAACCCTAACCCTAACCCATACCCTACGCCGTACCCGAAACCCTCCCCGAACCCGTACCCTAAGCCGTACCCTAAGCCTAACCCTAAGCCTAACCTTACCCTAGGCTACCCTTGACTGCTTCTGCCTCCAATAGATTTCCTAAGCACTAGTGTTTTAAGGAACAGCTTAAAAAGAGAATCCTAATGTGATTTCTTTATAATGGGTGTGTTCCTTATCTTATCCTAGTGTCTAAACTCTTCTCCATGGCTGGACCCCCAAATAATATTCCTTTACGTGCTAAGGGGTATGTAGAGAGTGGGATAGGTTTAATAACTACCCTAAACCTAACGCGTACCCTTACCCTAACCCCTACCCTAACACTAACACGTATCCTAATCCTAACCCGTACACTAAACCGAGCCCTAATCCTAACACTAACCCTAACCCTAACCCTAACCCTAACCCATACCCTACGCCGTACCCGAACCCCTCCCCGAACCCGTACCCTAAGCCGTACCGTAACCCTAACCCTAAGCCTAACGCTAACCCTACGCTACCCGTGACTGCTTCTGCCTCCAATAGATTTTCTAAGCACTAGTGTTTTAAGGAACGGCTTAAAAAGAGAATCCTAATGTGATTTCTTTATAATGGGTGTGTTCCTTGTCTTATCCTTGTGTCTAAACCCTTCTCCATGGCTGGACCCCCAAATAATATTCCTTTACGTGCTAAGGGGTATCTAGAGAGTGGGATAGGTTTAATAACTACCCTAACCCTAACGCATTCCCTAACCCTAACCCCTACCCTAACCCTAACACGTACCCTAATCCTAACCCGTACCCTTAACCGAGCCCTAACCCTAACACTAAACCTAACACTAACCCTAACCCATACCCTACGCCGTACCCGAACCCCTCCCCGAACCCGTACCCTAAGCCGTACCGTAACCCTAACCCTAAGCCTAACCCTAACCCTAGGCTACCCTTGACTGTTTCTGCCTCCAATAGATTTCCTAAGCACTAGTGTTTTAAGGAATGGCTTAAAAAGGGAATCCTAATGTGATTTCTTTATAATGGGTGTGTTCCTTATCTTATCCTAGTGTCTAAACTCTTCTCCATGGCTGGACACCCAAATAATATTCCTTTACGTGCTAAGGGGTATCTAGAGAGTGGGATAGGTTTAATAACTACCCTAACCCTAACGCGTACCCTAACCCTAAACCCTACCCTAACCCTAACACGTACCCTAATCCTAACCCGTACCCTAAACCGAGCACTAACCCTAACCCTAACCCTAACACATACCCTACGCCGTATCCGAACCCCTCCCCGAACCCGTACCCTAAGCCGTACCCTAAGCCTAACCCTAAGCCTTACCCTAACCCTAGGCTACCCTTGACTGCTTCTGCCTCCAATAGATTTCCTAAGCACTAGTGTTTTAAGGAACAGCTTAAAAAGAGAATCCTAATGTGATTTCTTTATAATGGGTGTGTTCCTTATCTTATCCTAGTGTCTAAACTCTTCTCCATGGCTGGACCCCCAAATAATATTCCTTTACGTGCTAAGGGGTATCTACAGAGTGGGATAGGTTTAATAACTACCCTAATCCTAACGCGTACCCTAACCCTAACCCCTACCCTAACCCTAACACGTACCCTAATCCTAACCCGTACCCTAAACCGAGCCCTAACCCTAACACTAACCCTAACCCTAACCCTAACCCTAACCCGAACCCGTACACTAACCCGTACCCTAACCCTAACCCTAAGCCTAACCCTAACCTTAGGCTACCCTTGACTGCTTCTGCCTCCAATAGATTTCCTAAGCACTAGTGTTTTAAGGAACAGCTTAAAAAGAGAATCCTAATGTGATTTCTTTATAATAGGTGTGTTCCTTATCTTATCCTAGTGTCTAAACTCTTCTCCACGGGTGGACCTCGAACTAATATTCCTTTACGTGCTAAGGGGTATCTAGAGAGTGGGATAGGTTTAATAACTACCCTAACCCTAACGCGTACCCTAACCCTAACCCCTACCCTAACCCTAACACGTACCCTAATCCTAACCCGTTCCCTTAACCGAGACCTAACCCTAACACTAAACCTAACCCTAACCCTAACCCATACCCTATGCCGTACCCGAACCCCTTCCCGAACCCGTACCCTAAGCCGTACCGTAACCCTAACCCTAAGCCTAACCCTATCCCTAGGCTACCCTTGACTGCTTCTGCCTCCTATAGATTTCCTAAGCACTAGAGTTTTAAGGAACAGCTTAAAAAGAGAATCCTTATGTGATTTCTTTATAATGGGTGTGTTCCTTATCTTATCCTAGTGTCTAAACTCTTCTCCATGGCTGGACCCCCAAATAATATTCCTTTACGTGCTAAGGGGTATCTAGAGAGTGGGATAGGTTTAATAACTACCCTAACCCTAACGCGTACCCTAACCCTAAACCCTACCCTAACCCTAACACGTACCCTAATCCTAATCTGTACCCTAAACCGAGCCCTAACCCTAACACTAACCCTAACCCTAACCCTAACCCATACCCTACGCCGTACCCGAACCCCTCCCCGAACCCGTACCCTAAGCCGTACCCTAAGCCTAACCCTAAGCCTAACCCTAACCCTAGGCTACCCTTGACTGCTTCTGCCTCCAATAGATTTCCTAAGCACTAGTGTTTTAAGGAACAGCTTAAAAAGAGAATCCTAATGTGATTTCTTTATAATGGGTGTGTTCCTTATCTTATCCTAGTGTCTAAACTCTTCTCCATGGCTGGACCCTCAAATAATATTCCTTTACGTGCTAAGGGGTATCTAGAGAGTGGGATAGGTTTAATAACTACCCTAACCCTAACGCGTACCCTAACCCTAACCCCTACCCTAACCCTAACACGTACCCTAATCCTAACCCGTACCCTAAACCGAGCCCTAACCCTAACACTAACCCTAACCCTAACCCTAACCCATACCCTACGCCGTACCCGCACCCCTCCCCGAACCCGTAACCTAAGCCGTACCCTAAGCCTAACCCTAAGCCTAACCCTAACCCTAGGCTACCCTTGACTGCTTCTGCCTCCAATAGATTTCCTAAGCACTAGTGTTTTAAGGAACAGCTTAAAAAGAGAATCCTAATGTGATTTCTTTATAATGGGTGTGTTCCTTATCTTATCCTAGTGTCTAAACTCTTCTCCATGGCTGCACCCCCAAATCATATTCCCTTACGTGCTAAGGGGTATCTAGAGAGTGGGATAGGTTTAATAACTACCCTAACCCTAATGCGTACCCTAACCCTAACCCCTACCCTAACCCTAACACGTACCCTAATCCTAACCTGTACCCTAAACCGAGCCCTAACCCTAACACTAACCCTAACCCTAACCCTAACCCATACCCTACGCCGTACCCGCACCCCTCCCCGAACCCGTACCCTAAGCCATACCCTAAACCTAACCCTAAGCCTAACCCTAACCCTAGGCTACCCTTGACTGCTTCTGCCTCCAATTGATTTCCTAAGCAGTAGTGTTTTAAGGAACAGCTTAAAAAGAGAATCCTAATGTGATTTCTTTATAATGGGTGTGTTCCTTATCTTATCCTAGTGTCTAAACTCTTCTCCATGGCTGGACCCCCAAATAATATTCCTTTACGTGCTAAGGGGGAGCTAGAGAGTGGGATAGGTTTACTAACTACCCTAGCCCTAACGCGTAACCTAACCCTAACCCCTACCCTAACCCTAACACGTACCCTAATCCTAACCCGTACCCTAAACCGAGCCCTAACCCTAACACTAACCCAAACCCTAACCCTAACCCATACCCTACGCCGTACACGAACACCTCCCCGAACCCATACCCCAAGCCGTACCCTAACCCTAACCCTAAGCCTAACCCTAACCCTAGGCTACCCTTGACTGCTTCTGCCTCCAATAGATTTCCTAAGCACTAGTGTTTTAAGGAACAGCTTAAAAAGAGAATCCTAAAGTGATTTCTTTATAATGGGTGTGTTCCTTATCTTATCCTAGTGTCTAAACTCTTCTCCATGGCTGGACCCCCAAATAATATTCCTTTACATGCTAAGGGGTATCTAGAGAGTGGGATAGGTTTAATAACTACCCTAACCCTAATGCGTACCCTAACCCTAACCCCTACCCTAACCCTAACACGTACCCTAATCCTAACCCGTACCCTAAACCGAGCCCTAACCCTAACACTAACCCTAACCCTAACCCATACCCTACGCCGTACCCGAAACCCTCCCCGAACCCGTACCCTAAGCCGTACCCTAAGCCTAACCCTAAGCCTAACCTTACCCTAGGCTACCCTTGACTGCTTCTGCCTCCAATAGATTTCCTAAGCACTAGTGTTTTAAGGAACAGCTTAAAAAGAGAATCCTAATGTGATTTCTTTATAATGGGTGTGTTCCTTATCTTATCCTAGTGTCTAAACTCTTCTCCATGGCTGGACCCCCAAATAATATTCCTTTACGTGCTAAGGGGTATGTAGAGAGTGGGATAGGTTTAATAACTACCCTAAACCTAACGCGTACCCTTACCCTAACCCCTACCCTAACACTAACACGTATCCTAATCCTAACCCGTACACTAAACCGAGCCCTAATCCTAACACTAACCCTAACCCTAACCCTAACCCTAACCCATACCCTACGCCGTACCCGAACCCCTCCCCGAACCCGTACCCTAAGCCGTACCGTAACCCTAACCCTAAGCCTAACGCTAACCCTACGCTACCCGTGACTGCTTCTGCCTCCAATAGATTTTCTAAGCACTAGTGTTTTAAGGAACGGCTTAAAAAGAGAATCCTAATGTGATTTCTTTATAATGGGTGTGTTCCTTGTCTTATCCTTGTGTCTAAACCCTTCTCCATGGCTGGACCCCCAAATAATATTCCTTTACGTGCTAAGGGGTATCTAGAGAGTGGGATAGGTTTAATAACTACCCTAACCCTAACGCATTCCCTAACCCTAACCCCTACCCTAACCCTAACACGTACCCTAATCCTAATCCGTACCCTTAACCGAGCCCTAACCCTAACACTAAACCTAACACTAACCCTAACCCATACCCTACGCCGTACCCGAACCCCTCCCCGAACCCGTACCCTAAGCCGTACCGTAACCCTAACCCTAAGCCTAACCCTAACCCTAGGCTACCCTTGACTGTTTCTGCCTCCAATAGATTTCCTAAGCACTAGTGTTTTAAGGAATGGCTTAAAAAGGGAATCCTAATGTGATTTCTTTATAATGGGTGTGTTCCTTATCTTATCCTAGTGTCTAAACTCTTCTCCATGGCTGGACCCCCAAATAATATTCCTTTACGTGCTAAGGGGTATCTAGAGAGTGGGATAGGTTTAATAACTACCCTAACCCTAACGCGTACCCTAACCCTAAACCCTACCCTAACCCTAACACGTACCCTAATCCTAATCTGTACCCTAAACCGAGCCCTAACCCTAACACTAACCCTAACCCTAACCCTAACACATACCCTACGCCGTACCCGAACCCCTCCCCGAACCCGTACCCTAAGCCGTACCCTAAGCCTAACCCTAAGCCTAACCCTAAACCTAGGCTACCCTTGACTGCTTCTGCCTCCAATAGATTTCCTAAGCAATAGTGTTTTAAGGAACAGCTTAAAAATAGACTCCTAATGTGATTTCTTTATAATGGGTGTGTTCCTTATCTTATCCTAGTGTCTAAACTCTTCTCCATGGCTGCACCCCCAAATAATATTCCCTTACGTGCTAAGGGGTATCTAGAGAGTGGGATAGGTTTAATAACTACCCTAACCCTAACGCGTACCCTAACCCTAACCCCTACCCTAACCCTAACACGTACCCTAATCCTAACACGTACCCTAAACCGAGCCCTAACCCTAACACTAAACCTAACCCTAACCCTAACCCATACCCTACGCCGTACCCGAACCCCTCCCCGAACCCGTACCCTAAGCCGTACCCTAACCCTATCCCTAAGCCTAACCCTAACCCTAGGCTACCCTTGACTGCTTCTGCCTCCAATAGATTTCCTAAGCACTAGTGTTTTAAGGAACAGCTTAAAAAGAGAATCCTAAAGTGATTTCTTTATAATGGGTGTGTTCCTTATCTTATCCTAGTGTCTAAACTCTTCTCCATGGCTGAACCCCCAAATAATATTCCTTTACGTGCTAAGGGGTATGTAGAGGGTGGGATAGGTTTAATAACTACCCTAACCCTAACGCGTACCCTTACCCTAACCCCTACCCTAACACTAACACGTATCCTAATCCTAACCCGTACACTAAACCGAGCCCTAATCCTAACACTAACCCTAACCCTAACCCTAACCCTAACCCATACCCTACGCCGTACCCGAACCCCTCCCCGAACCCGTACCCTAAGCCGTACCGTAACCCGAACCCTAAGCCTAACGCTAACCCTACGCTACCCGTGACTGCTTCTGCCTCCAATAGATTTTCTAAGCACTAGTGTTTTAAGGAACGGCTTAAAAAGAGAATCCTAATGTGATTTCTTTATAATGGGTGTGTTCCTTATCTTATCCTTGTGTCTAAACTCTTCTCCATGGCTGGACCCCCAAATAATATTCCTTTACGTGCTAATGGGTATCTAGAGAGTGGGATAGGTTTAATAACTACCCTAACCCTAACGCATTCCCTAACCCTAACCCCTACCCTAACCCTAACACGTACCCTAATCCTAACCCGTACCCTTAACCGAGCCCTAACCCTAACACAAAACCTAACACTAACCCTAACCCATACCCTACGCCGTACCCGAACCCCTCCCCGAACCCGTACCCTAAGCCGTACCGTAACCCTAACCCTAAGCCTAACCCTAACCCTAGGCTACCCTTGACTGTTTCTGCCTCCAATAGATTTCCTAAGCACTAGTGTTTTAAGGAATGGCTTAAAAAGGGAATCCTAATGTGATTTCTTTATAATGGGTGTGTTCCTTATCTTATCCTAGTGTCTAAACTCTTCTCCATGGCTGGACCCCCAAATAATATTCCTTTACGTGCTAAGGGGTATCTAGAGAGTGGGATAGGTTTAATAACTACCCTAATCCTAACGCGTACCCTAACCCTAACCCCTACCCTAACCCTAACACGTACCCTAATCCTAACCCGTACCCTAAACCGAGCCCTAACCCTAACACTAACCCTAACCCTAAACCTAACCCTAACCCGAACCCGTACACTAACCCGTACCCTAACCCTAACCCTAAGCCTAACCCTAACCTTAGGCTACCCTTGACTGCTTCTGCCTCCAATAGATTTCCTAAGCACTAGTGTTTTAAGGAACAGCTTAAAAAGAGAATCCTAATGTGATTTCTTTATAATAGGTGTGTTCCTTATCTTATCCTAGTGTCTAAACTCTTCTCCACGGGTGGACCTCCAACTAATATTCCTTTACGTGCTAAGGGGTATCTAGAGAGTGGGATAGGTTTAATAACTACCCTAACCCTAACGCGTACCCTAACCCTAACCCCTACCCTAACCCTAACACGTACCCTAATCCTAACCCGTTCCCTTAACCGAGCCCTAACCCTAACACTAAACCTAACCCTAACCCTAACCCATACCCTATGCCGTACCCGAACCCCTCCCCCAACCCGTACCCTAAGCCGTACCGTAACCCTAACCCTAAGCCTAACCCTATCCCTAGGCTACCCTTGACTGTTTCTGCCTCCAATAGATTTCCTAAGCACTAGAGTTTTAAGGAACAGCTTAAAAAGAGAATCCTTATGTGATTTCTTTATAATGGGTGTGTTCCTTATCTTATCCTAGTGTCTAAACTCTTCTCCATGGCTGGACCCCCAAATAATATTCCTTTACGTGCTAAGGGGTATCTAGAGAGTGGGATAGGTTTAATAACTACCCTAACCCTAACGCGTACCCTAACCCTAAACCCTACCCTAACCCTAACACGTACCCTAATCCTAATCTGTACCCTAAACCGAGCCCTAACCCTAACACTAACCCTAACCCTAACCCTAACCCATACCCTACGCCGTACCCGAACCCCTCCCCGAACCCGTACCCTAAGCCGTACCCTAAGCCTAACCCTAAGCCTAACCCTAACCCTAGGCTACCCTTGACTGCTTCTGCCTCCAATAGATTTCCTAAGCACTAGTGTTTTAAGGAACAGCTTAAAAAGAGAATCCTAATGTGATTTCTTTATAATGGGTGTGTTCCTTATCTTATCCTAGTGTCTAAACTCTTCTCCATGGCTGGACCCTCAAATAATATTCCTTTACGTGCTAAGGGGTATCTAGAGAGTGGGATAGGTTTAATAACTACCCTAACCCTAACGCGTACCCTAACCCTAACCCCTACCCTAACCCTAACACGTACCCTAATCCTAACCCGTACCCTAAACCGAGCCCTAACCCTAACACTAACCCTAACCCTAACCCTAACCCATACCCTACGCCGTACCCGCACCCCTCCCCGAACCCGTAACCTAAGCCGTACCCTAAGCCTAACCCTAAGCCTAACCCTAACCCTAGGCTACCCTTGACTGCTTCTGCCTCCAATAGATTTCCTAAGCACTAGTGTTTTAAGGAACAGCTTAAAAAGAGAATCCTAATGTGATTTCTTTATAATGGGTGTGTTCCTTATCTTATCCTAGTGTCTAAACTCTTCTCCATGGCTGCACCCCCAAATCATATTCCCTTACGTGCTAAGGGGTATCTAGAGAGTGGGATAGGTTTAATAACTACCCTAACCCTAATGCGTACCCTAACCCTAACCCCTACCCTAACCCTAACACGTACCCTAATCCTAACCTGTACCCTAAACCGAGCCCTAACCCTAACACTAACCCTAACCCTAACCCTAACCCATACCCTACGCCGTACCCGCACCCCTCCCCGAACCCGTACCCTAAGCCATACCCTAAACCTAACCCTAAGCCTAACCCTAACCCTAGGCTACCCTTGACTGCTTCTGCCTCCAATTGATTTCCTAAGCAGTAGTGTTTTAAGGAACAGCTTAAAAAGAGAATCCTAATGTGATTTCTTTATAATGGGTGTGTTCCTTATCTTATCCTAGTGTCTAAACTCTTCTCCATGGCTGGACCCCCAAATAATATTCCTTTACGTGCTAAGGGGGAGCTAGAGAGTGGGATAGGTTTACTAACTACCCTAGCCCTAACGCGTAACCTAACCCTAACCCCTACCCTAACCCTAACACGTACCCTAATCCTAACCCGTACCCTAAACCGAGCCCTAACCCTAACACTAACCCAAACCCTAACCCTAACCCATACCCTACGCCGTACACGAACACCTCCCCGAACCCATACCCCAAGCCGTACCCTAACCCTAACCCTAAGCCTAACCCTAACCCTAGGCTACCCTTGACTGCTTCTGCCTCCAATAGATTTCCTAAGCACTAGTGTTTTAAGGAACAGCTTAAAAAGAGAATCCTAAAGTGATTTCTTTATAATGGGTGTGTTCCTTATCTTATCCTAGTGTCTAAACTCTTCTCCATGGCTGGACCCCCAAATAATATTCCTTTACATGCTAAGGGGTATCTAGAGAGTGGGATAGGTTTAATAACTACCCTAACCCTAATGCGTACCCTAACCCTAACCCCTACCCTAACCCTAACACGTACCCTAATCCTAACCCGTACCCTAAACCGAGCCCTAACCCTAACACTAACCCTAACCCTAACCCATACCCTACGCCGTACCCGAAACCCTCCCCGAACCCGTACCCTAAGCCGTACCCTAAGCCTAACCCTAAGCCTAACCTTACCCTAGGCTACCCTTGACTGCTTCTGCCTCCAATAGATTTCCTAAGCACTAGTGTTTTAAGGAACAGCTTAAAAAGAGAATCCTAATGTGATTTCTTTATAATGGGTGTGTTCCTTATCTTATCCTAGTGTCTAAACTCTTCTCCATGGCTGGACCCCCAAATAATATTCCTTTACGTGCTAAGGGGTATGTAGAGAGTGGGATAGGTTTAATAACTACCCTAAACCTAACGCGTACCCTTACCCTAACCCCTACCCTAACACTAACACGTATCCTAATCCTAACCCGTACACTAAACCGAGCCCTAATCCTAACACTAACCCTAACCCTAACCCTAACCCTAACCCATACCCTACGCCGTACCCGAACCCCTCCCCGAACCCGTACCCTAAGCCGTACCGTAACCCTAACCCTAAGCCTAACGCTAACCCTACGCTACCCGTGACTGCTTCTGCCTCCAATAGATTTTCTAAGCACTAGTGTTTTAAGGAACGGCTTAAAAAGAGAATCCTAATGTGATTTCTTTATAATGGGTGTGTTCCTTGTCTTATCCTTGTGTCTAAACCCTTCTCCATGGCTGGACCCCCAAATAATATTCCTTTACGTGCTAAGGGGTATCTAGAGAGTGGGATAGGTTTAATAACTACCCTAACCCTAACGCATTCCCTAACCCTAACCCCTACCCTAACCCTAACACGTACCCTAATCCTAACCCGTACCCTTAACCGAGCCCTAACCCTAACACTAAACCTAACACTAACCCTAACCCATACCCTACGCCGTACCCGAACCCCTCCCCGAACCCGTACCCTAAGCCGTACCGTAACCCTAACCCTAAGCCTAACCCTAACCCTAGGCTACCCTTGACTGTTTCTGCCTCCAATAGATTTCCTAAGCACTAGTGTTTTAAGGAATGGCTTAAAAAGGGAATCCTAATGTGATTTCTTTATAATGGGTGTGTTCCTTATCTTATCCTAGTGTCTAAACTCTTCTCCATGGCTGGACACCCAAATAATATTCCTTTACGTGCTAAGGGGTATCTAGAGAGTGGGATAGGTTTAATAACTACCCTAACCCTAACGCGTACCCTAACCCTAAACCCTACCCTAACCCTAACACGTACCCTAATCCTAACCCGTACCCTAAACCGAGCACTAACCCTAACCCTAACCCTAACACATACCCTACGCCGTATCCGAACCCCTCCCCGAACCCGTACCCTAAGCCGTACCCTAAGCCTAACCCTAAGCCTTACCCTAACCCTAGGCTACCCTTGACTGCTTCTGCCTCCAATAGATTTCCTAAGCACTAGTGTTTTAAGGAACAGCTTAAAAAGAGAATCCTAATGTGATTTCTTTATAATGGGTGTGTTCCTTATCTTATCCTAGTGTCTAAACTCTTCTCCATGGCTGGACCCCCAAATAATATTCCTTTACGTGCTAAGGGGTATCTAGAGAGTGGGATAGGTTTAATAACTACCCTAATCCTAACGCGTACCCTAACCCTAACCCCTACCCTAACCCTAACACGTACCCTAATCCTAACCCGTACCCTAAACCGAGCCCTAACCCTAACACTAACCCTAACCCTAACCCTAACCCTAACCCGAACCCGTACACTAACCCGTACCCTAACCCTAACCCTAAGCCTAACCCTAACCTTAGGCTACCCTTGACTGCTTCTGCCTCCAATAGATTTCCTAAGCACTAGTGTTTTAAGGAACAGCTTAAAAAGAGAATCCTAATGTGATTTCTTTATAATAGGTGTGTTCCTTATCTTATCCTAGTGTCTAAACTCTTCTCCACGGGTGGACCTCGAACTAATATTCCTTTACGTGCTAAGGGGTATCTAGAGAGTGGGATAGGTTTAATAACTACCCTGACCCTAACGCGTACCCTAACCCTAACCCCTACCCTAACCCTAACACGTACCCTAATCCTAACCCGTTCCCTTAACCGAGACCTAACCCTAACACTAAACCTAACCCTAACCCTAACCCATACCCTATGCCGTACCCGAACCCCTTCCCGAACCCGTACCCTAAGCCGTACCGTAACCCTAACCCTAAGCCTAACCCTATCCCTAGGCTACCCTTGACTGCTTCTGCCTCCTATAGATTTCCTAAGCACTAGAGTTTTAAGGAACAGCTTAAAAAGAGAATCCTTATGTGATTTCTTTATAATGGGTGTGTTCCTTATCTTATCCTAGTGTCTAAACTCTTCTCCATGGCTGGACCCCCAAATAATATTCCTTTACGTGCTAAGGGGTATCTAGAGAGTGGGATAGGTTTAATAACTACCCTAACCCTAACGCGTACCCTAACCCTAAACCCTACCCTAACCCTAACACGTACCCTAATCCTAATCTGTACCCTAAACCGAGCCCTAACCCTAACACTAACCCTAACCCTAACCCTAACCCATACCCTACGCCGTACCCGAACCCCTCCCCGAACCCGTACCCTAAGCCGTACCCTAAGCCTAACCCTAAGCCTAACCCTAACCCTAGGCTACCCTTGACTGCTTCTGCCTCCAATAGATTTCCTAAGCACTAGTGTTTTAAGGAACAGCTTAAAAAGAGAATCCTAATGTGATTTCTTTATAATGGGTGTGTTCCTTATCTTATCCTAGTGTCTAAACTCTTCTCCATGGCTGGACCCTCAAATAATATTCCTTTACGTGCTAAGGGGTATCTAGAGAGTGGGATAGGTTTAATAACTACCCTAACCCTAACGCGTACCCTAACCCTAACCCCTACCCTAACCCTAACACGTACCCTAATCCTAACCCGTACCCTAAACCGAGCCCTAACCCTAACACTAACCCTAACCCTAACCCTAACCCATACCCTACGCCGTACCCGCACCCCTCCCCGAACCCGTAACCTAAGCCGTACCCTAAGCCTAACCCTAAGCCTAACCCTAACCCTAGGCTACCCTTGACTGCTTCTGCCTCCAATAGATTTCCTAAGCACTAGTGTTTTAAGGAACAGCTTAAAAAGAGAATCCTAATGTGATTTCTTTATAATGGGTGTGTTCCTTATCTTATCCTAGTGTCTAAACTCTTCTCCATGGCTGCACCCCCAAATCATATTCCCTTACGTGCTAAGGGGTATCTAGAGAGTGGGATAGGTTTAATAACTACCCTAACCCTAATGCGTACCCTAACCCTAACCCCTACCCTAACCCTAACACGTACCCTAATCCTAACCTGTACCCTAAACCGAGCCCTAACCCTAACACTAACCCTAACCCTAACCCTAACCCATACCCTACGCCGTACCCGCACCCCTCCCCGAACCCGTACCCTAAGCCATACCCTAAACCTAACCCTAAGCCTAACCCTAACCCTAGGCTACCCTTGACTGCTTCTGCCTCCAATTGATTTCCTAAGCAGTAGTGTTTTAAGGAACAGCTTAAAAAGAGAATCCTAATGTGATTTCTTTATAATGGGTGTGTTCCTTATCTTATCCTAGTGTCTAAACTCTTCTCCATGGCTGGACCCCCAAATAATATTCCTTTACGTGCTAAGGGGGAGCTAGAGAGTGGGATAGGTTTACTAACTACCCTAGCCCTAACGCGTAACCTAACCCTAACCCCTACCCTAACCCTAACACGTACCCTAATCCTAACCCGTACCCTAAACCGAGCCCTAACCCTAACACTAACCCAAACCCTAACCCTAACCCATACCCTACGCCGTACACGAACACCTCCCCGAACCCATACCCCAAGCCGTACCCTAACCCTAACCCTAAGCCTAACCCTAACCCTAGGCTACCCTTGACTGCTTCTGCCTCCAATAGATTTCCTAAGCACTAGTGTTTTAAGGAACAGCTTAAAAAGAGAATCCTAAAGTGATTTCTTTATAATGGGTGTGTTCCTTATCTTATCCTAGTGTCTAAACTCTTCTCCATGGCTGGACCCCCAAATAATATTCCTTTACATGCTAAGGGGTATCTAGAGAGTGGGATAGGTTTAATAACTACCCTAACCCTAATGCGTACCCTAACCCTAACCCCTACCCTAACCCTAACACGTACCCTAATCCTAACCCGTACCCTAAACCGAGCCCTAACCCTAACACTAACCCTAACCCTAACCCATACCCTACGCCGTACCCGAAACCCTCCCCGAACCCGTACCCTAAGCCGTACCCTAAGCCTAACCCTAAGCCTAACCTTACCCTAGGCTACCCTTGACTGCTTCTGCCTCCAATAGATTTCCTAAGCACTAGTGTTTTAAGGAACAGCTTAAAAAGAGAATCCTAATGTGATTTCTTTATAATGGGTGTGTTCCTTATCTTATCCTAGTGTCTAAACTCTTCTCCATGGCTGGACCCCCAAATAATATTCCTTTACGTGCTAAGGGGTATGTAGAGAGTGGGATAGGTTTAATAACTACCCTAAACCTAACGCGTACCCTTACCCTAACCCCTACCCTAACACTAACACGTATCCTAATCCTAACCCGTACACTAAACCGAGCCCTAATCCTAACACTAACCCTAACCCTAACCCTAACCCTAACCCATACCCTACGCCGTACCCGAACCCCTCCCCGAACCCGTACCCTAAGCCGTACCGTAACCCTAACCCTAAGCCTAACGCTAACCCTACGCTACCCGTGACTGCTTCTGCCTCCAATAGATTTTCTAAGCACTAGTGTTTTAAGGAACGGCTTAAAAAGAGAATCCTAATGTGATTTCTTTATAATGGGTGTGTTCCTTGTCTTATCCTTGTGTCTAAACCCTTCTCCATGGCTGGACCCCCAAATAATATTCCTTTACGTGCTAAGGGGTATCTAGAGAGTGGGATAGGTTTAATAACTACCCTAACCCTAACGCATTCCCTAACCCTAACCCCTACCCTAACCCTAACACGTACCCTAATCCTAACCCGTACCCTTAACCGAGCCCTAACCCTAACACTAAACCTAACACTAACCCTAACCCATACCCTACGCCGTACCCGAACCCCTCCCCGAACCCGTACCCTAAGCCGTACCGTAACCCTAACCCTAAGCCTAACCCTAACCCTAGGCTACCCTTGACTGTTTCTGCCTCCAATAGATTTCCTAAGCACTAGTGTTTTAAGGAATGGCTTAAAAAGGGAATCCTAATGTGATTTCTTTATAATGGGTGTGTTCCTTATCTTATCCTAGTGTCTAAACTCTTCTCCATGGCTGGACACCCAAATAATATTCCTTTACGTGCTAAGGGGTATCTAGAGAGTGGGATAGGTTTAATAACTACCCTAACCCTAACGCGTACCCTAACCCTAAACCCTACCCTAACCCTAACACGTACCCTAATCCTAACCCGTACCCTAAACCGAGCACTAACCCTAACCCTAACCCTAACACATACCCTACGCCGTATCCGAACCCCTCCCCGAACCCGTACCCTAAGCCGTACCCTAAGCCTAACCCTAAGCCTTACCCTAACCCTAGGCTACCCTTGACTGCTTCTGCCTCCAATAGATTTCCTAAGCACTAGTGTTTTAAGGAACAGCTTAAAAAGAGAATCCTAATGTGATTTCTTTATAATGGGTGTGTTCCTTATCTTATCCTAGTGTCTAAACTCTTCTCCATGGCTGGACCCCCAAATAATATTCCTTTACGTGCTAAGGGGTATCTAGAGAGTGGGATAGGTTTAATAACTACCCTAATCCTAACGCGTACCCTAACCCTAACCCCTACCCTAACCCTAACACGTACCCTAATCCTAACCCGTACCCTAAACCGAGCCCTAACCCTAACACTAACCCTAACCCTAACCCTAACCCTAACCCGAACCCGTACACTAACCCGTACCCTAACCCTAACCCTAAGCCTAACCCTAACCTTAGGCTACCCTTGACTGCTTCTGCCTCCAATAGATTTCCTAAGCACTAGTGTTTTAAGGAACAGCTTAAAAAGAGAATCCTAATGTGATTTCTTTATAATAGGTGTGTTCCTTATCTTATCCTAGTGTCTAAACTCTTCTCCACGGGTGGACCTCGAACTAATATTCCTTTACGTGCTAAGGGGTATCTAGAGAGTGGGATAGGTTTAATAACTACCCTAACCCTAACGCGTACCCTAACCCTAACCCCTACCCTAACCCTAACACGTACCCTAATCCTAACCCGTTCCCTTAACCGAGACCTAACCCTAACACTAAACCTAACCCTAACCCTAACCCATACCCTATGCCGTACCCGAACCCCTTCCCGAACCCGTACCCTAAGCCGTACCGTAACCCTAACCCTAAGCCTAACCCTATCCCTAGGCTACCCTTGACTGCTTCTGCCTCCTATAGATTTCCTAAGCACTAGAGTTTTAAGGAACAGCTTAAAAAGAGAATCCTTATGTGATTTCTTTATAATGGGTGTGTTCCTTATCTTATCCTAGTGTCTAAACTCTTCTCCATGGCTGGACCCCCAAATAATATTCCTTTACGTGCTAAGGGGTATCTAGAGAGTGGGATAGGTTTAATAACTACCCTAACCCTAACGCGTACCCTAACCCTAAACCCTACCCTAACCCTAACACGTACCCTAATCCTAATCTGTACCCTAAACCGAGCCCTAACCCTAACACTAACCCTAACCCTAACCCTAACCCATACCCTACGCCGTACCCGAACCCCTCCCCGAACCCGTACCCTAAGCCGTACCCTAAGCCTAACCCTAAGCCTAACCCTAACCCTAGGCTACCCTTGACTGCTTCTGCCTCCAATAGATTTCCTAAGCACTAGTGTTTTAAGGAACAGCTTAAAAAGAGAATCCTAATGTGATTTCTTTATAATGGGTGTGTTCCTTATCTTATCCTAGTGTCTAAACTCTTCTCCATGGCTGGACCCTCAAATAATATTCCTTTACGTGCTAAGGGGTATCTAGAGAGTGGGATAGGTTTAATAACTACCCTAACCCTAACGCGTACCCTAACCCTAACCCCTACCCTAACCCTAACACGTACCCTAATCCTAACCCGTACCCTAAACCGAGCCCTAACCCTAACACTAACCCTAACCCTAACCCTAACCCATACCCTACGCCGTACCCGCACCCCTCCCCGAACCCGTAACCTAAGCCGTACCCTAAGCCTAACCCTAAGCCTAACCCTAACCCTAGGCTACCCTTGACTGCTTCTGCCTCCAATAGATTTCCTAAGCACTAGTGTTTTAAGGAACAGCTTAAAAAGAGAATCCTAATGTGATTTCTTTATAATGGGTGTGTTCCTTATCTTATCCTAGTGTCTAAACTCTTCTCCATGGCTGCACCCCCAAATCATATTCCCTTACGTGCTAAGGGGTATCTAGAGAGTGGGATAGGTTTAATAACTACCCCAGCCCTAATGCGTACCCTAACCCTAACCCCTACCCTAACCCTAACACGTACCCTAATCCTAACCTGTACCCTAAACCGAGCCCTAACCCTAACACTAACCCTAACCCTAACCCTAACCCATACCCTACGCCGTACCCGCACCCCTCCCCGAACCCGTACCCTAAGCCATACCCTAAACCTAACCCTAAGCCTAACCCTAACCCTAGGCTACCCTTGACTGCTTCTGCCTCCAATTGATTTCCTAAGCAGTAGTGTTTTAAGGAACAGCTTAAAAAGAGAATCCTAATGTGATTTCTTTATAATGGGTGTGTTCCTTATCTTATCCTAGTGTCTAAACTCTTCTCCATGGCTGGACCCCCAAATAATATTCCTTTACGTGCTAAGGGGGAGCTAGAGAGTGGGATAGGTTTACTAACTACCCTAGCCCTAACGCGTAACCTAACCCTAACCCCTACCCTAACCCTAACACGTACCCTAATCCTAACCCGTACCCTAAACCGAGCCCTAACCCTAACACTAACCCAAACCCTAACCCTAACCCATACCCTACGCCGTACACGAACACCTCCCCGAACCCATACCCCAAGCCGTACCCTAACCCTAACCCTAAGCCTAACCCTAACCCTAGGCTACCCTTGACTGCTTCTGCCTCCAATAGATTTCCTAAGCACTAGTGTTTTAAGGAACAGCTTAAAAAGAGAATCCTAAAGTGATTTCTTTATAATGGGTGTGTTCCTTATCTTATCCTAGTGTCTAAACTCTTCTCCATGGCTGGACCCCCAAATAATATTCCTTTACATGCTAAGGGGTATCTAGAGAGTGGGATAGGTTTAATAACTACCCTAACCCTAATGCGTACCCTAACCCTAACCCCTACCCTAACCCTAACACGTACCCTAATCCTAACCCGTACCCTAAACCGAGCCCTAACCCTAACACTAACCCTAACCCTAACCCATACCCTACGCCGTACCCGAAACCCTCCCCGAACCCGTACCCTAAGCCGTACCCTAAGCCTAACCCTAAGCCTAACCTTACCCTAGGCTACCCTTGACTGCTTCTGCCTCCAATAGATTTCCTAAGCACTAGTGTTTTAAGGAACAGCTTAAAAAGAGAATCCTAATGTGATTTCTTTATAATGGGTGTGTTCCTTATCTTATCCTAGTGTCTAAACTCTTCTCCATGGCTGGACCCCCAAATAATATTCCTTTACGTGCTAAGGGGTATGTAGAGAGTGGGATAGGTTTAATAACTACCCTAAACCTAACGCGTACCCTTACCCTAACCCCTACCCTAACACTAACACGTATCCTAATCCTAACCCGTACACTAAACCGAGCCCTAATCCTAACACTAACCCTAACCCTAACCCTAACCCTAACCCATACCCTACGCCGTACCCGAACCCCTCCCCGAACCCGTACCCTAAGCCGTACCGTAACCCTAACCCTAAGCCTAACGCTAACCCTACGCTACCCGTGACTGCTTCTGCCTCCAATAGATTTTCTAAGCACTAGTGTTTTAAGGAACGGCTTAAAAAGAGAATCCTAATGTGATTTCTTTATAATGGGTGTGTTCCTTGTCTTATCCTTGTGTCTAAACCCTTCTCCATGGCTGGACCCCCAAATAATATTCCTTTACGTGCTAAGGGGTATCTAGAGAGTGGGATAGGTTTAATAACTACCCTAACCCTAACGCATTCCCTAACCCTAACCCCTACCCTAACCCTAACACGTACCCTAATCCTAACCCGTACCCTTAACCGAGCCCTAACCCTAACACTAAACCTAACACTAACCCTAACCCATACCCTACGCCGTACCCGAACCCCTCCCCGAACCCGTACCCTAAGCCGTACCGTAACCCTAACCCTAAGCCTAACCCTAACCCTAGGCTACCCTTGACTGTTTCTGCCTCCAATAGATTTCCTAAGCACTAGTGTTTTAAGGAATGGCTTAAAAAGGGAATCCTAATGTGATTTCTTTATAATGGGTGTGTTCCTTATCTTATCCTAGTGTCTAAACTCTTCTCCATGGCTGGACACCCAAATAATATTCCTTTACGTGCTAAGGGGTATCTAGAGAGTGGGATAGGTTTAATAACTACCCTAACCCTAACGCGTACCCTAACCCTAAACCCTACCCTAACCCTAACACGTACCCTAATCCTAACCCGTACCCTAAACCGAGCACTAACCCTAACCCTAACCCTAACACATACCCTACGCCGTATCCGAACCCCTCCCCGAACCCGTACCCTAAGCCGTACCCTAAGCCTAACCCTAAGCCTTACCCTAACCCTAGGCTACCCTTGACTGCTTCTGCCTCCAATAGATTTCCTAAGCACTAGTGTTTTAAGGAACAGCTTAAAAAGAGAATCCTAATGTGATTTCTTTATAATGGGTGTGTTCCTTATCTTATCCTAGTGTCTAAACTCTTCTCCATGGCTGGACCCCCAAATAATATTCCTTTACGTGCTAAGGGGTATCTAGAGAGTGGGATAGGTTTAATAACTACCCTAATCCTAACGCGTACCCTAACCCTAACCCCTACCCTAACCCTAACACGTACCCTAATCCTAACCCGTACCCTAAACCGAGCCCTAACCCTAACACTAACCCTAACCCTAACCCTAACCCTAACCCGAACCCGTACACTAACCCGTACCCTAACCCTAACCCTAAGCCTAACCCTAACCTTAGGCTACCCTTGACTGCTTCTGCCTCCAATAGATTTCCTAAGCACTAGTGTTTTAAGGAACAGCTTAAAAAGAGAATCCTAATGTGATTTCTTTATAATAGGTGTGTTCCTTATCTTATCCTAGTGTCTAAACTCTTCTCCACGGGTGGACCTCGAACTAATATTCCTTTACGTGCTAAGGGGTATCTAGAGAGTGGGATAGGTTTAATAACTACCCTAACCCTAACGCGTACCCTAACCCTAACCCCTACCCTAACCCTAACACGTACCCTAATCCTAACCCGTTCCCTTAACCGAGACCTAACCCTAACACTAAACCTAACCCTAACCCTAACCCATACCCTATGCCGTACCCGAACCCCTTCCCGAACCCGTACCCTAAGCCGTACCGTAACCCTAACCCTAAGCCTAACCCTATCCCTAGGCTACCCTTGACTGTTTCTGCCTCCAATAGATTTCCTAAGCACTAGAGTTTCAAGGAACAGCTTAAAAAGTGAATCCTTATGTGATTTCTTTATAATGGGTGTGTTCCTTATCTTATCCTAGTGTCTAAACTCTTCTCCATGGCTGGACCCCCAAATAATATTCCTTTACGTGCTAAGGGGTATCTAGAGAGTGGGATAGGTTTAATAACTACCCTAACCCTAACGCGTACCCTAACCCTAAACCCTACCCTAACCCTAACACGTACCCTAATCCTAATCTGTACCCTAAACCGAGCCCTAACCCTAACACTAACCCTAACCCTAACCCTAACACATACCCTACGCCGTACCCGAACCCCTCCCCGAACCCGTACCCTAAGCCGTACCCTAAGCCTAACCCTAAGCCTAACCCTAACCCTAGGCTACCCTTGACTGCTTCTGCCTCCAATAGATTTCCTAAGCACTAGTGTTTTAAGGAACAGCTTAAAAATAGAATCCTAATGTGATTTCTTTATAATGGGTGTGTTCCTTATCTTATCCTAGTGTCTAAACTCTTCTCCATGGCTGGACCCCCAAATAATATTCCTTTACGTGCTAAGGGGTATCTAGAGAGTGGGATAGGTTTACTAACTACCCTAACCCTAACGCGTACCCTAACCCTAACCCCTACCCTAACCCTAACACGTACCCTAATCCTAACCGTACCCTAAACCGAGCCCTAAAGCTAAAACTAAACCTAACCCTAACCCTAACCCATACCCTACGCCGTACCCGAACCCCTCCCCGAACCCGTACCCTAAGCCGTACCCTAAGCCTAACCCTAAGCCTAACCCTAACCCTAGGCTACCCTTGACTGCTTCTGCCTCCAATAGATTTCCTAAGCACTAGTGTTTTAAGGAACAGCTTAAAAAGAGAATCCTAATGTGATTTCTTTATAATGGGTGTGTTCCTTATCTTATCCTAGTGTCTAAACTCTTCTCCATGGCTGGACCCCCAAATAATATTCCTTTACGTGCTAAGGGGTATCTAGAGAGTGGGATAGGTTTAATAACTACCCTAATCCTAACGCGTACCCTAACCCTAACCCCTACCCTAACCCTAACACGTACCCTAATCCTAACCCGTACCCTAAACCGAGCCCTAACCCTAACACTAACCCTAACACTAACCCTAACCCTAACCCGAACCCGTACACTAACCCGTACCCTAACCCTAACCCTAAGCCTAACCCTAACCTTAGGCTACCCTTGACTGCTTCTGCCTCCAATAGATTTCCTAAGCACTAGTGTTTTAAGGAACAGCTTAAAAAGAGAATCCTAATGTGATTTCTTTATAATAGGTGTGTTCCTTATCTTATCCTAGTGTCTAAACTCTTCTCCACGGGTGGACCTCCAACTAATATTCCTTTACGTGCTAAGGGGTATCTAGAGAGTGGGATAGGTTTAATAACTACCCTAACCCTAACGCGTACCCTAACCCTAACCCCTACCCTAACCCTAACACGTACCCTAATCCTAACCCGTTCCCTTAACCGAGCCCTAACCCTAACACTAAACCTAACCCTAACCCTAACCCATACCCTATGCCGTACCCGAACCCCTCCCCGAACCCGTACCCTAAGCCGTACCGTAACCCTAACCCTAAGCCTAACCCTATCCCTAGGCTACCCTTGACTGTTTCTGCCTCCAATAGATTTCCTAAGCACTAGAGTTTTAAGGAACAGCTTAAAAAGAGAATCCTTATGTGATTTCTTTATAATGGGTGTGTTCCTTATCTTATCCTAGTGTCTAAACTCTTCTCCATGGCTGGACCCCCAAATAATATTCCTTTACGTGCTAAGGGGTATCTAGAGAGTGGGATAGGTTTAATAACTACCCTAACCCTAACGCGTACCCTAACCCTAAACCCTACCCTAACCCTAACACGTACCCTAATCCTAATCTGTACCCTAAACCGAGCCCTAACCCTAACACTAACCCTAACCCTAACCCTAACACATACCCTACGCCGTACCCGAACCCCTCCCCGAACCCGTACCCTAAGCCGTACCCTAAGCCTAACCCTAAGCCTAACCCTAAACCTAGGCTACCCTTGACTGCTTCTGCCTCCAATAGATTTCCTAAGCACTAGTGTTTTAAGGAACAGCTTAAAAATAGAATCCTAATGTGATTTCTTTATAATGGGTGTGTTCCTTATCTTATCCTAGTGTCTAAACTCTTCTCCATGGCTGCACCCCCAAATAATATTCCCTTACGTGCTAAGGGGTATCTAGAGAGTGGGATAGGTTTAATAACTACCCTAACCCTAACGCGTACCCTAACCCTAACCCCTAACCTAACCCTAACACGTACCCTAATCCTAACCCGTACCCTAAACCGAGCCCTAACCCTAACACTAAACCTAACCCTAACCCTAACCCATACCCTACGCCGTACCCGAACCCCTCCCCGAACCCGTACCCTAAGCCGTACCCTAACCCTATCCCTAAGCCTAACCCTAACCCTAGGCTACCCTTGACTGCTTCTGCCTCCAATAGATTTCCTAAGCACTAGTGTTTTAAGGAACAGCTTAAAAAGAGAATCCTAAAGTGATTTCTTTATAATGGGTGTTTTCCTTATCTTATCCTAGTGTCTAAACTCTTCTCCATGGCTGGACCCCCAAATAATATTCCTTTACGTGCTAAGGGGTATGTAGAGAGTGGGATAGGTTTAATAACTACCCTAACCCTAACGCGTACCCTTACCCTAACCCCTACCCTAACACTAACACGTATCCTAATCCTAACCCGTACACTAAACCGAGCCCTAATCCTAACACTAACCCTAACCCTAACCCTAACCCTAACCCATAGCCTACGCCGTACCCGAACCCCTCCCCGAACCCGTACCCTAAGCCGTACCGTAACCCTAACCCTAAGCCTAACGCTAACCCTACGCTACCCGTGACTGCTTCTGCCTCCAATAGATTTTCTAAGCACTAGTGTTTTAAGGAACGGCTTAAAAAGAGAATCCTAATGTGATTTCTTTATAATGGGTGTGTTCCTTATCTTATCCTTGTGTCTAAACTCTTCTCCATGGCTGGACCCCCAAACAATATTCCTTTACGTGCTAAGGGGTATCTAGAGAGTGGGATAGGTTTAATAACTACCCTAACCCTAACGCATTCCCTAAACCTAACCCCTACCCTAACCCTAACACGTACCCTAATCCTAACCCGTACCCTTAACCGAGCCCTAACCCTAACACAAAACCTAACACTAACCCTAACCCATACCCTACGCCGTACCCGAACCCCTCCCCGAACCCGTACCCTAAGCCGTACCGTAACCCTAACCCTAAGCCTAACCCTAACCCTAGGCTACCCTTGACTGTTTCTGCCTCCAATAGATTTCCTAAGCACTAGTGTTTTAAGGAATGGCTTAAAAAGGGAATCCTAATGTGATTTCTTTATAATGGGTGTGTTCCTTATCTTATCCTAGTGTCTAAACTCTTCTCCATGGCTGGACACCCAAATAATATTCCTTTACGTGCTAAGGGGTATCTAGAGAGTGGGATAGGTTTAATAACTACCCTAACCCTAACGCGTACCCTAACCCTAAACCCTACCCTAACCCTAACACGTACCCTAATCCTAACCCGTACCCTAAACCGAGCACTAACCCTAACCCTAACCCTAACACATACCCTACGCCGTATCCGAACCCCTCCCCGAACCCGTACCCTAAGCCGTACCCTAAGCCTAACCCTAAGCCTAACCCTAACCCTAGGCTACCCTTGACTGCTTCTGCCTCCAATAGATTTCCTAAGCACTAGTGTTTTAAGGAACAGCTTAAAAATAGAATCCTAATGTGATTTCTTTATAATGGGTGTGTTCCTTATCTTATCCTAGTGTCTAAACTCTTCTCCATGGCTGGACCCCCAAATAATATTCCTTTACGTGCTAAGGGGTATCTAGAGAGTGGGATAGGTTTACTAACTACCCTAACCCTAACGCGTACCCTAACCCTAACCCCTACCCTAACCCTAACACGTACCCTAATCCTAACCGTACCCTAAACCGAGCCCTAAAGCTAAAACTAAACCTAACCCTAACCCTAACCCATACCCTACGCCGTACCCGAACCCCTCCCCGAACCCGTACCCTAAGCCGTACCCTAAGCCTAACCCTAAGCCTAACCCTAACCCTAGGCTACCCTTGACTGCTTCTGCCTCCAATAGATTTCCTAAGCACTAGTGTTTTAAGGAACAGCTTAAAAAGAGAATCCTAATGTGATTTCTTTATAATGGGTGTGTTCCTTATCTTATCCTAGTGTCTAAACTCTTCTCCATGGCTGGACCCTCAAATAATATTCCTTTACGTGCTAAGGGGTATCTAGAGAGTGGGATAGGTTTAATAACTACCCTAACCCTAACGCGTACCCTAACCCTAACCCCTACCCTAACCCTAACACGTACCCTAATCCTAACCCGTACCCTAAACCGAGCCCTAACCCTAACACTAACCCTAACCCTAACCCTAACCCATACCCTACGCCGTACCCGCACCCCTCCCCGAACCCGTAACCTAAGCCGTACCCTAAGCCTAACCCTAAGCCTAACCCTAACCCTAGGCTACCCTTGACTGCTTCTGCCTCCAATAGATTTCCTAAGCACTACTGTTTTAAGGAACAGCTTAAAAAGAGAATCCTAATGTGATTTCTTTATAATGGGTGTGTTCTTTAGCTTATCCTAGTGTCTAAACTCTTCTCCATGGCTGCACCCCCAAATCATATTCCCTTACGTGCTAAGGGGTATCTAGAGAGTGGGATAGGTTTAATAACTACCCTAACCCTAACGCGTACCCTAACCCTAACCCCTACCCTAACCCTAACACGTACCCTAATCCTAACCTGTACCCTAAACCGAGCCCTAACCCTAACACTAACCCTAACCCTAACCCTAACCCATACCCTACGCCGTACCCGCACCCCTCTCCGAACCCGTACCCTAAGCCATACCCTAAACCTAACCCTAAGCCTAACCCTAACCCTAGGCTACCCTTGACTGCTTCTGCCTCCAATTGATTTCCTAAGCAGTAGTGTTTTAAGGAACAGCTTAAAAAGAGAATCCTAATGTGATTTCTTTATAATGGGTGTGTTCCTTATCTTATCCTAGTGTCTAAACTCTTCTCCATGGCTGGACCCCCAAATAATATTCCTTTACGTGCTAAGGGGGAGCTAGAGAGTGGGATAGGTTTACTAACTACCCTAGCCCTAACGCGTAACCTAACCCTAACCCCTACCCTAACCCTAACACGTACCCTAATCCTAACCCGTACCCTAAACCGAGCCCTAACCCTAACACTAACCCAAACCCTAACCCTAACCCATACCCTACGCCGTACACGAACACCTCCCCGAACCCATACCCCAAGCCGTACCCTAACCCTAACCCTAAGCCTAACCCTAACCCTAGGCTACCCTTGACTGCTTCTGCCTCCAATAGATTTCCTAAGCACTAGTGTTTTAAGGAACAGCTTAAAAAGAGAATCCTAAAGTGATTTCTTTGTAACGGGTGTGTTCCTTATCTTATCCTAGTGTCTAAACTCTTCTCCATGGCTGGACCCCCAAATAATATTCCTTTACATGCTAAGGGGTATCTAGAGAGTGGGATAGGTTTAATAACTACCCTAACCCTAATGCGTACCCTAACCCTAACCCCTACCCTAACCCTAACACGTACCCTAATCCTAACCCGTACCCTAAACCGAGCCCTAACCCTAACACTAACCCTAACCCATACCCTACGCCGTACCCGAAACCCTCCCCGAACCCGTACCCTAAGCCGTACCCTAAGCCTAACCCTAAGCCTAACCCTAACCCTAGGCTACCCTTGACTGCTTCTGCCTCCTATAGATTTCCTAAGCACTAGTGTTTTAAGGAACAGCTTAAAAAGAGAATCCTAATGTGATTTCTTTATAATGGGTGTGTTCCTTATCTTATCCTAGTGTCTAAACTCTTCTCCATGGCTGGACCCTCAAATAATATTCCTTTACGTGCTAAGGGGTATCTAGAGAGTGGGATAGGTTTAATAACTACCCTAACCCTAACGCGTACCCTAACCCTAACCCCTACCCTAACCCTAACACGTACCCTAATCCTAACCCGTACCCTAAACCGAGCCCTAACCCTAACACTAACCCTAACCCTAACCCTAACCCATACCCTACGCCGTACCCGCACCCCTCCCCGAACCCGTACCCTAAGCCATACCCTAAACCTAACCCTAAGCCTAACCCTAACCCTAGGCTACCCTTGACTGTTTCTGCCTCCAATAGATTTCCTAAGCACTATTGTTTTAAGGAATGGCTAAAAAAGGGAATCCTAATGTGATTTCTTTATAATGGGTGTGTTCCTTATCTTATCCTAGTGTCTAAACTCTTCTCCATGGCTGGACACCCAAATAATATTCCTTTACGTGCTAAGGGGTATCTAGAGAGTGGGATAGGTTTAATAACTACCCTAACCCTAACGCGTACCCTAACCCTAAACCCTACCCTAACCCTAACACGTACCCTAATCCTAACCCGTACCCTAAACCGAGCACTAACCCTAACCCTAACCCTAACACATACCCTACGCCGTATCCGAACCCCTCCCCGAACCCGTACCCTAAGCCGTACCCTAAGCCTAACCCTAAGCCTAACCCTAACCCTAGGCTACCCTTGACTGCTTCTGCCTCCAATAGATTTCCTAAGCACTAGTGTTTTAAGGAACAGCTGAAAAAGAGAATCCTAATGTGATTTCTTTATAATGGGTGTGTTCCTTATCTTATCCTAGTGTCTAAACTCTTCTCCATGGCTGGACCCCCAAATAATATTCCTTTACGTGCTAAGGGGTATCTAGAGAGTGGGATAGGTTTAATAACTACCCTAATCCTAACGCGTACCCTAACCCTAACCCCTACCCTAACCCTAACACGTACCCTAATCCTAACCCGTACCCTAAACCGAGCCCTAACCCTAACACTAACCCTAACCCTAACCCTAACCCGAACCCGTACACTAAGCCGTACCCTAACCCTAACCCTAAGCCTAACCCTAACCTTAGGCTACCCTTGACTGCTTCTGCCTCCAATAGATTTCCTAAGCACTAGTGTTTTAAGGAACAGCTTAAAAAGAGAATCCTAATGTGATTTCTTTATAATAGGTGTGTTCCTTATCTTATCCTAGTGTCTAAACTCTTCTCCACGGGTGGACCTCTAACTAATATTCCTTTACGTGCTAAGGGGTATCTAGAGAGTGGGATAGGTTTAATAACTACCCTAACCCTAACGCGTACCCTAACCCTAACCCCTACCCTAACCCTAACACGTACCCTAATCCTAACCCGTTCCCTTAACCGAGCCCTAACCCTAACACTAAACCTAACCCTAACCCTAACCCATACCCTATGCCGTACCCGAACCCCTCCCCGAACCCGTACCCTAAGCCGTACCGTAACCCTAACCCTAAGCCTAACCCTATCCCTAGGCTACCCTTGACTGTTTCTGCCTCCAATAGATTTCCTAAGCACTAGAGTTTTAAGGAACAGCTTAAGAAGAGAATCCTTATGTGATTTCTTTATAATGGGTGTGTTCCTTATCTTATCCTAGTGTCTAAACTCTTCTCCATGGCTGGACCCCCAAATAATATTCCTTTACGTGCTAAGGGGTATCTAGAGAGTGGGATAGGTTTAATAACTACCCTAACCCTAACGCGTACCCTAACCCTAAACCCTACCCTAACCCTAACACGTACCCTAATCCGAATCTGTACCCTAAACCGAGCCCTAACCCTAACACTAACCCTAACCCTAACCCTAACACATACCCTACGCCGTACCCGAACCCCTCCCCGAACCCGTACCCTAAGCCATACCCTAAGCCTAACCCTAAGCCTAACCCTAAACCTAGGCTACCCTTGACTGCTTCTGCCTCCAATAGATTTCCTAAGCAATAGTGTTTTAAGGAACAGCTTAAAAATAGACTCCTAATGTGATTTCTTTATAATGGGTGTGTTCCTTATCTTATCCTAGTGTCTAAACTCTTCTCCATGGCTGCACCCCCAAATAATATTCCCTTACGTGCTAAGGGGTATCTAGAGAGTGGGATAGGTTTAATAACTACCCTAACCCTAACGCGTACCCTAACCCTAACCCCTACCCTAACCCTAACACGTACCCTAATCCTAACACGTACCCTAAACCGAGCCCTAACCCTAACACTAAACCTAACCCTAACCCTAACCCATACCCTACGCCGTACCCGAACCCCTCCCCGAACCCGTACCCTAAGCCGTACCCTAACCCTATCCCTAAGCCTAACCCTAACCCTAGGCTACCCTTGACTGCTTCTGCCTCCAATAGATTTCCTAAGCACTAGTGTTTTAAGGAACAGCTTAAAAAGAGAATCCTAAAGTGATTTCTTTATAATGGGTGTGTTCCTTATCTTATCCTAGTGTCTAAACTCTTCTCCATGGCTGGACCCTCAAATAATATTCCTTTACGTGCTAAGGGGTATCTAGAGAGTGGGATAGGTTTAATAACTACCCTAACCCTAACGCGTACCCTAACCCTAACCCCTACCCTAACCCTAACACGTACCCTAATCCTAACCCGTACCCTAAACCGAGCCCTAACCCTAACACTAACCCTAACCCTAACCCTAACCCATACCCTACGCCGTACCCGCACCCCTCCCCGAACCCGTAACCTAAGCCGTACCCTAAGCCTAACCCTAAGCCTAACCCTAACCCTAGGCTACCCTTGACTGCTTCTGCCTCCAATAGATTTCCTAAGCACTAGTGTTTTAAGGAACAGCTTAAAAAGAGAATCCTAATGTGATTTCTTTATAATGGGTGTGTTCCTTATCTTATCCTAGTGTCTAAACTCTTCTCCATGGCTGCACCCCCAAATCATATTCCCTTACGTGCTAAGGGGTATCTAGAGAGTGGGATAGGTTTAATAACTACCCTAACCCTAATGCGTACCCTAACCCTAACCCCTACCCTAACCCTAACACGTACCCTAATCCTAACCTGTACCCTAAACCGAGCCCTAACCCTAACACTAACCCTAACCCTAACCCTAACCCATACCCTACGCCGTACCCGCACCCCTCCCCGAACCCGTACCCTAAGCCATACCCTAAACCTAACCCTAAGCCTAACCCTAACCCTAGGCTACCCTTGACTGCTTCTGCCTCCAATTGATTTCCTAAGCAGTAGTGTTTTAAGGAACAGCTTAAAAAGAGAATCCTAATGTGATTTCTTTATAATGGGTGTGTTCCTTATCTTATCCTAGTGTCTAAACTCTTCTCCATGGCTGGACCCCCAAATAATATTCCTTTACGTGCTAAGGGGGAGCTAGAGAGTGGGATAGGTTTACTAACTACCCTAGCCCTAACGCGTAACCTAACCCTAACCCCTACCCTAACCCTAACACGTACCCTAATCCTAACCCGTACCCTAAACCGAGCCCTAACCCTAACACTAACCCAAACCCTAACCCTAACCCATACCCTACGCCGTACACGAACACCTCCCCGAACCCATACCCCAAGCCGTACCCTAACCCTAACCCTAAGCCTAACCCTAACCCTAGGCTACCCTTGACTGCTTCTGCCTCCAATAGATTTCCTAAGCACTAGTGTTTTAAGGAACAGCTTAAAAAGAGAATCCTAAAGTGATTTCTTTATAATGGGTGTGTTCCTTATCTTATCCTAGTGTCTAAACTCTTCTCCATGGCTGGACCCCCAAATAATATTCCTTTACATGCTAAGGGGTATCTAGAGAGTGGGATAGGTTTAATAACTACCCTAACCCTAATGCGTACCCTAACCCTAACCCCTACCCTAACCCTAACACGTACCCTAATCCTAACCCGTACCCTAAACCGAGCCCTAACCCTAACACTAACCCTAACCCTAACCCATACCCTACGCCGTACCCGAAACCCTCCCCGAACCCGTACCCTAAGCCGTACCCTAAGCCTAACCCTAAGCCTAACCTTACCCTAGGCTACCCTTGACTGCTTCTGCCTCCAATAGATTTCCTAAGCACTAGTGTTTTAAGGAACAGCTTAAAAAGAGAATCCTAATGTGATTTCTTTATAATGGGTGTGTTCCTTATCTTATCCTAGTGTCTAAACTCTTCTCCATGGCTGGACCCCCAAATAATATTCCTTTACGTGCTAAGGGGTATGTAGAGAGTGGGATAGGTTTAATAACTACCCTAAACCTAACGCGTACCCTTACCCTAACCCCTACCCTAACACTAACACGTATCCTAATCCTAACCCGTACACTAAACCGAGCCCTAATCCTAACACTAACCCTAACCCTAACCCTAACCCTAACCCATACCCTACGCCGTACCCGAACCCCTCCCCGAACCCGTACCCTAAGCCGTACCGTAACCCTAACCCTAAGCCTAACGCTAACCCTACGCTACCCGTGACTGCTTCTGCCTCCAATAGATTTTCTAAGCACTAGTGTTTTAAGGAACGGCTTAAAAAGAGAATCCTAATGTGATTTCTTTATAATGGGTGTGTTCCTTGTCTTATCCTTGTGTCTAAACCCTTCTCCATGGCTGGACCCCCAAATAATATTCCTTTACGTGCTAAGGGGTATCTAGAGAGTGGGATAGGTTTAATAACTACCCTAACCCTAACGCATTCCCTAACCCTAACCCCTACCCTAACCCTAACACGTACCCTAATCCTAACCCGTACCCTTAACCGAGCCCTAACCCTAACACTAAACCTAACACTAACCCTAACCCATACCCTACGCCGTACCCGAACCCCTCCCCGAACCCGTACCCTAAGCCGTACCGTAACCCTAACCCTAAGCCTAACCCTAACCCTAGGCTACCCTTGACTGTTTCTGCCTCCAATAGATTTCCTAAGCACTAGTGTTTTAAGGAATGGCTTAAAAAGGGAATCCTAATGTGATTTCTTTATAATGGGTGTGTTCCTTATCTTATCCTAGTGTCTAAACTCTTCTCCATGGCTGGACACCCAAATAATATTCCTTTACGTGCTAAGGGGTATCTAGAGAGTGGGATAGGTTTAATAACTACCCTAACCCTAACGCGTACCCTAACCCTAAACCCTACCCTAACCCTAACACGTACCCTAATCCTAACCCGTACCCTAAACCGAGCACTAACCCTAACCCTAACCCTAACACATACCCTACGCCGTATCCGAACCCCTCCCCGAACCCGTACCCTAAGCCGTACCCTAAGCCTAACCCTAAGCCTTACCCTAACCCTAGGCTACCCTTGACTGCTTCTGCCTCCAATAGATTTCCTAAGCACTAGTGTTTTAAGGAACAGCTTAAAAAGAGAATCCTATTGTGATTTCTTTATAATGGGTGTGTTCCTTATCTTATCCTAGTGTCTAAACTCTTCTCCATGGCTGGACCCCCAAATAATATTCCTTTACGTGCTAAGGGGTATCTAGAGAGTGGGATAGGTTTAATAACTACCCTAATCCTAACGCGTACCCTAACCCTAACCCCTACCCTAACCCTAACACGTACCCTAATCCTAACCCGTACCCTAAACCGAGCCCTAACCCTAACACTAACCCTAACCCTAACCCTAACCCTAACCCGAACCCGTACACTAACCCGTACCCTAACCCTAACCCTAAGCCTAACCCTAACCTTAGGCTACCCTTGACTGCTTCTGCCTCCAATAGATTTCCTAAGCACTAGTGTTTTAAGGAACAGCTTAAAAAGAGAATCCTAATGTGATTTCTTTATAATAGGTGTGTTCCTTATCTTATCCTAGTGTCTAAACTCTTCTCCACGGGTGGACCTCGAACTAATATTCCTTTACGTGCTAAGGGGTATCTAGAGAGTGGGATAGGTTTAATAACTACCCTAACCCTAACGCGTACCCTAACCCTAACCCCTACCCTAACCCTAACACGTACCCTAATCCTAACCCGTTCCCTTAACCGAGACCTAACCCTAACACTAAACCTAACCCTAACCCTAACCCATACCCTATGCCGTACCCGAACCCCTTCCCGAACCCGTACCCTAAGCCGTACCGTAACCCTAACCCTAAGCCTAACCCTATCCCTAGGCTACCCTTGACTGCTTCTGCCTCCTATAGATTTCCTAAGCACTAGAGTTTTAAGGAACAGCTTAAAAAGAGAATCCTTATGTGATTTCTTTATAATGGGTGTGTTCCTTATCTTATCCTAGTGTCTAAACTCTTCTCCATGGCTGGACCCCCAAATAATATTCCTTTACGTGCTAAGGGGTATCTAGAGAGTGGGATAGGTTTAATAACTACCCTAACCCTAACGCGTACCCTAACCCTAAACCCTACCCTAACCCTAACACGTACCCTAATCCTAATCTGTACCCTAAACCGAGCCCTAACCCTAACACTAACCCTAACCCTAACCCTAACCCATACCCTACGCCGTACCCGAACCCCTCCCCGAACCCGTACCCTAAGCCGTACCCTAAGCCTAACCCTAAGCCTAACCCTAACCCTAGGCTACCCTTGACTGCTTCTGCCTCCAATAGATTTCCTAAGCACTAGTGTTTTAAGGAACAGCTTAAAAAGAGAATCCTAATGTGATTTCTTTATAATGGGTGTGTTCCTTATCTTATCCTAGTGTCTAAACTCTTCTCCATGGCTGGACCCTCAAATAATATTCCTTTACGTGCTAAGGGGTATCTAGAGAGTGGGATAGGTTTAATAACTACCCTAACCCTAACGCGTACCCTAACCCTAACCCCTACCCTAACCCTAACACGTACCCTAATCCTAACCCGTACCCTAAACCGAGCCCTAACCCTAACACTAACCCTAACCCTAACCCTAACCCATACCCTACGCCGTACCCGCACCCCTCCCCGAACCCGTAACCTAAGCCGTACCCTAAGCCTAACCCTAAGCCTAACCCTAACCCTAGGCTACCCTTGACTGCTTCTGCCTCCAATAGATTTCCTAAGCACTAGTGTTTTAAGGAACAGCTTAAAAAGAGAATCCTAATGTGATTTCTTTATAATGGGTGTGTTCCTTATCTTATCCTAGTGTCTAAACTCTTCTCCATGGCTGCACCCCCAAATCATATTCCCTTACGTGCTAAGGGGTATCTAGAGAGTGGGATAGGTTTAATAACTACCCTAACCCTAATGCGTACCCTAACCCTAACCCCTACCCTAACCCTAACACGTACCCTAATCCTAACCTGTACCCTAAACCGAGCCCTAACCCTAACACTAACCCTAACCCTAACCCTAACCCATACCCTACGCCGTACCCGCACCCCTCCCCGAACCCGTACCCTAAGCCATACCCTAAACCTAACCCTAAGCCTAACCCTAACCCTAGGCTACCCTTGACTGCTTCTGCCTCCAATTGATTTCCTAAGCAGTAGTGTTTTAAGGAACAGCTTAAAAAGAGAATCCTAATGTGATTTCTTTATAATGGGTGTGTTCCTTATCTTATCCTAGTGTCTAAACTCTTCTCCATGGCTGGACCCCCAAATAATATTCCTTTACGTGCTAAGGGGGAGCTAGAGAGTGGGATAGGTTTACTAACTACCCTAGCCCTAACGCGTAACCTAACCCTAACCCCTACCCTAACCCTAACACGTACCCTAATCCTAACCCGTACCCTAAACCGAGCCCTAACCCTAACACTAACCCAAACCCTAACCCTAACCCATACCCTACGCCGTACACGAACACCTCCCCGAACCCATACCCCAAGCCGTACCCTAACCCTAACCCTAAGCCTAACCCTAACCCTAGGCTACCCTTGACTGCTTCTGCCTCCAATAGATTTCCTAAGCACTAGTGTTTTAAGGAACAGCTTAAAAAGAGAATCCTAAAGTGATTTCTTTATAATGGGTGTGTTCCTTATCTTATCCTAGTGTCTAAACTCTTCTCCATGGCTGGACCCCCAAATAATATTCCTTTACATGCTAAGGGGTATCTAGAGAGTGGGATAGGTTTAATAACTACCCTAACCCTAATGCGTACCCTAACCCTAACCCCTACCCTAACCCTAACACGTACCCTAATCCTAACCCGTACCCTAAACCGAGCCCTAACCCTAACACTAACCCTAACCCTAACCCATACCCTACGCCGTACCCGAAACCCTCCCCGAACCCGTACCCTAAGCCGTACCCTAAGCCTAACCCTAAGCCTAACCTTACCCTAGGCTACCCTTGACTGCTTCTGCCTCCAATAGATTTCCTAAGCACTAGTGTTTTAAGGAACAGCTTAAAAAGAGAATCCTAATGTGATTTCTTTATAATGGGTGTGTTCCTTATCTTATCCTAGTGTCTAAACTCTTCTCCATGGCTGGACCCCCAAATAATATTCCTTTACGTGCTAAGGGGTATGTAGAGAGTGGGATAGGTTTAATAACTACCCTAAACCTAACGTGTACCCTTACCCTAACCCCTACCCTAACACTAACACGTATCCTAATCCTAACCCGTACACTAAACCGAGCCCTAATCCTAACACTAACCCTAACCCTAACCCTAACCCTAACCCATACCCTACGCCGTACCCGAACCCCTCCCCGAACCCGTACCCTAAGCCGTACCGTAACCCTAACCCTAAGCCTAACGCTAACCCTACGCTACCCGTGACTGCTTCTGCCTCCAATAGATTTTCTAAGCACTAGTGTTTTAAGGAACGGCTTAAAAAGAGAATCCTAATGTGATTTCTTTATAATGGGTGTGTTCCTTGTCTTATCCTTGTGTCTAAACCCTTCTCCATGGCTGGACCCCCAAATAATATTCCTTTACGTGCTAAGGGGTATCTAGAGAGTGGGATAGGTTTAATAACTACCCTAACCCTAACGCATTCCCTAACCCTAACCCCTACCCTAACCCTAACACGTACCCTAATCCTAACCCGTACCCTTAACCGAGCCCTAACCCTAACACTAAACCTAACACTAACCCTAACCCATACCCTACGCCGTACCCGAACCCCTCCCCGAACCCGTACCCTAAGCCGTACCGTAACCCTAACCCTAAGCCTAACCCTAACCCTAGGCTACCCTTGACTGTTTCTGCCTCCAATAGATTTCCTAAGCACTAGTGTTTTAAGGAATGGCTTAAAAAGGGAATCCTAATGTGATTTCTTTATAATGGGTGTGTTCCTTATCTTATCCTAGTGTCTAAACTCTTCTCCATGGCTGGACACCCAAATAATATTCCTTTACGTGCTAAGGGGTATCTAGAGAGTGGGATAGGTTTAATAACTACCCTAACCCTAACGCGTACCCTAACCCTAACCCCTACCCTAACCCTAACACGTACCCTAATCCTAACCCGTACCCTAAACCGAGCACTAACCCTAACCCTAACCCTAACACATACCCTACGCCGTATCCGAACCCCTCCCCGAACCCGTACCCTAAGCCGTACCCTAAGCCTAACCCTAAGCCTTACCCTAACCCTAGGCTACCCTTGACTGCTTCTGCCTCCAATAGATTTCCTAAGCACTAGTGTTTTAAGGAACAGCTTAAAAAGAGAATCCTAATGTGATTTCTTTATAATGGGTGTGTTCCTTATCTTATCCTAGTGTCTAAACTCTTCTCCATGGCTGGACCCCCAAATAATATTCCTTTACGTGCTAAGGGGTATCTAGAGAGTGGGATAGGTTTAATAACTACCCTAATCCTAACGCGTACCCTAACCCTAACCCCTACCCTAACCCTAACACGTACCCTAATCCTAACCCGTACCCTAAACCGAGCCCTAACCCTAACACTAACCCTAACCCTAACCCTAACCCTAACCCGAACCCGTACACTAACCCGTACCCTAACCCTAACCCTAAGCCTAACCCTAACCTTAGGCTACCCTTGACTGCTTCTGCCTCCAATAGATTTCCTAAGCACTAGTGTTTTAAGGAACAGCTTAAAAAGAGAATCCTAATGTGATTTCTTTATAATAGGTGTGTTCCTTATCTTATCCTAGTGTCTAAACTCTTCTCCACGGGTGGACCTCGAACTAATATTCCTTTACGTGCTAAGGGGTATCTAGAGAGTGGGATAGGTTTAATAACTACCCTAACCCTAACGCGTACCCTAACCCTAACCCCTACCCTAACCCTAACACGTACCCTAATCCTAACCCGTTCCCTTAACCGAGACCTAACCCTAACACTAAACCTAACCCTAACCCTAACCCATACCCTATGCCGTACCCGAACCCCTTCCCGAACCCGTACCCTAAGCCGTACCGTAACCCTAACCCTAAGCCTAACCCTATCCCTAGGCTACCCTTGACTGCTTCTGCCTCCTATAGATTTCCTAAGCACTAGAGTTTTAAGGAACAGCTTAAAAAGAGAATCCTTATGTGATTTCTTTATAATGGGTGTGTTCCTTATCTTATCCTAGTGTCTAAACTCTTCTCCATGGCTGGACCCCCAAATAATATTCCTTTACGTGCTAAGGGGTATCTAGAGAGTGGGATAGGTTTAATAACTACCCTAACCCTAACGCGTACCCTAACCCTAAACCCTACCCTAACCCTAACACGTACCCTAATCCTAATCTGTACCCTAAACCGAGCCCTAACCCTAACACTAACCCTAACCCTAACCCTAACCCATACCCTACGCCGTACCCGAACCCCTCCCCGAACCCGTACCCTAAGCCGTACCCTAAGCCTAACCCTAAGCCTAACCCTAACCCTAGGCTACCCTTGACTGCTTCTGCCTCCAATAGATTTCCTAAGCACTAGTGTTTTAAGGAACAGCTTAAAAAGAGAATCCTAATGTGATTTCTTTATAATGGGTGTGTTCCTTATCTTATCCTAGTGTCTAAACTCTTCTCCATGGCTGGACCCTCAAATAATATTCCTTTACGTGCTAAGGGGTATCTAGAGAGTGGGATAGGTTTAATAACTACCCTAACCCTAACGCGTACCCTAACCCTAACCCCTACCCTAACCCTAACACGTACCCTAATCCTAACCCGTACCCTAAACCGAGCCCTAACCCTAACACTAACCCTAACCCTAACCCTAACCCATACCCTACGCCGTACCCGCACCCCTCCCCGAACCCGTAACCTAAGCCGTACCCTAAGCCTAACCCTAAGCCTAACCCTAACCCTAGGCTACCCTTGACTGCTTCTGCCTCCAATAGATTTCCTAAGCACTAGTGTTTTAAGGAACAGCTTAAAAAGAGAATCCTAATGTGATTTCTTTATAATGGGTGTGTTCCTTATCTTATCCTAGTGTCTAAACTCTTCTCCATGGCTGCACCCCCAAATCATATTCCCTTACGTGCTAAGGGGTATCTAGAGAGTGGGATAGGTTTAATAACTACCCTAACCCTAATGCGTACCCTAACCCTAACCCCTACCCTAACCCTAACACGTACCCTAATCCTAACCTGTACCCTAAACCGAGCCCTAACCCTAACACTAACCCTAACCCTAACCCTAACCCATACCCTACGCCGTACCCGCACCCCTCCCCGAACCCGTACCCTAAGCCCTACCCTAAACCTAACCCTAAGCCTAACCCTAACCCTAGGCTACCCTTGACTGCTTCTGCCTCCAATTGATTTCCTAAGCAGTAGTGTTTTAAGGAACAGCTTAAAAAGAGAATCCTAATGTGATTTCTTTATAATGGGTGTGTTCCTTATCTTATCCTAGTGTCTAAACTCTTCTCCATGGCTGGACCCCCAAATAATATTCCTTTACGTGCTAAGGGGGAGCTAGAGAGTGGGATAGGTTTACTAACTACCCTAGCCCTAACGCGTAACCTAACCCTAACCCCTACCCTAACCCTAACACGTACCCTAATCCTAACCCGTACCCTAAACCGAGCCCTAACCCTAACACTAACCCAAACCCTAACCCTAACCCATACCCTACGCCGTACACGAACACCTCCCCGAACCCATACCCCAAGCCGTACCCTAACCCTAACCCTAAGCCTAACCCTAACCCTAGGCTACCCTTGACTGCTTCTGCCTCCAATAGATTTCCTAAGCACTAGTGTTTTAAGGAACAGCTTAAAAAGAGAATCCTAAAGTGATTTCTTTATAATGGGTGTGTTCCTTATCTTATCCTAGTGTCTAAACTCTTCTCCATGGCTGGACCCCCAAATAATATTCCTTTACATGCTAAGGGGTATCTAGAGAGTGGGATAGGTTTAATAACTACCCTAACCCTAATGCGTACCCTAACCCTAACCCCTACCCTAACCCTAACACGTACCCTAATCCTAACCCGTACCCTAAACCGAGCCCTAACCCTAACACTAACCCTAACCCTAACCCATACCCTACGCCGTACCCGAAACCCTCCCCGAACCCGTACCCTAAGCCGTACCCTAAGCCTAACCCTAAGCCTAACCTTACCCTAGGCTACCCTTGACTGCTTCTGCCTCCAATAGATTTCCTAAGCACTAGTGTTTTAAGGAACAGCTTAAAAAGAGAATCCTAATGTGATTTCTTTATAATGGGTGTGTTCCTTATCTTATCCTAGTGTCTAAACTCTTCTCCATGGCTGGACCCCCAAATAATATTCCTTTACGTGCTAAGGGGTATGTAGAGAGTGGGATAGGTTTAATAACTACCCTAAACCTAACGCGTACCCTTACCCTAACCCCTACCCTAACACTAACACGTATCCTAATCCTAACCCGTACACTAAACCGAGCCCTAATCCTAACACTAACCCTAACCCTAACCCTAACCCTAACCCATACCCTACGCCGTACCCGAACCCCTCCCCGAACCCGTACCCTAAGCCGTACCGTAACCCTAACCCTAAGCCTAACGCTAACCCTACGCTACCCGTGACTGCTTCTGCCTCCAATAGATTTTCTAAGCACTAGTGTTTTAAGGAACGGCTTAAAAAGAGAATCCTAATGTGATTTCTTTATAATGGGTGTGTTCCTTGTCTTATCCTTGTGTCTAAACCCTTCTCCATGGCTGGACCCCCAAATAATATTCCTTTACGTGCTAAGGGGTATCTAGAGAGTGGGATAGGTTTAATAACTACCCTAACCCTAACGCATTCCCTAACCCTAACCCCTACCCTAACCCTAACACGTACCCTAATCCTAATCCGTACCCTTAACCGAGCCCTAACCCTAACACTAAACCTAACACTAACCCTAACCCATACCCTACGCCGTACCCGAACCCCTCCCCGAACCCGTACCCTAAGCCGTACCGTAACCCTAACCCTAAGCCTAACCCTAACCCTAGGCTACCCTTGACTGTTTCTGCCTCCAATAGATTTCCTAAGCACTAGTGTTTTAAGGAATGGCTTAAAAAGGGAATCCTAATGTGATTTCTTTATAATGGGTGTGTTCCTTATCTTATCCTAGTGTCTAAACTCTTCTCCATGGCTGGACACCCAAATAATATTCCTTTACGTGCTAAGGGGTATCTAGAGAGTGGGATAGGTTTAATAACTACCCTAACCCTAACGCGTACCCTAACCCTAAACCCTACCCTAACCCTAACACGTACCCTAATCCTAACCCGTACCCTAAACCGAGCACTAACCCTAACCCTAACCCTAACACATACCCTACGCCGTATCCGAACCCCTCCCCGAACCCGTACCCTAAGCCGTACCCTAAGCCTAACCCTAAGCCTTACCCTAACCCTAGGCTACCCTTGACTGCTTCTGCCTCCAATAGATTTCCTAAGCACTAGTGTTTTAAGGAACAGCTTAAAAAGAGAATCCTAATGTGATTTCTTTATAATGGGTGTGTTCCTTATCTTATCCTAGTGTCTAAACTCTTCTCCATGGCTGGACCCCCAAATAATATTCCTTTACGTGCTAAGGGGTATCTAGAGAGTGGGATAGGTTTAATAACTACCCTAACCCTAACGCGTACCCTAACCCTAAACCCTACCCTAACCCTAACACGTACCCTAATCCTAATCTGTACCCTAAACCGAGCCCTAACCCTAACACTAACCCTAACCCTAACCCTAACACATACCCTACGCCGTACCCGAACCCCTCCCCGAACCCGTACCCTAAGCCGTACCCTAAGCCTAACCCTAAGCCTAACCCTAAACCTAGGCTACCCTTGACTGCTTCTGCCTCCAATAGATTTCCTAAGCAATAGTGTTTTAAGGAACAGCTTAAAAATAGACTCCTAATGTGATTTCTTTATAATGGGTGTGTTCCTTATCTTATCCTAGTGTCTAAACTCTTCTCCATGGCTGCACCCCCAAATAATATTCCCTTACGTGCTAAGGGGTATCTAGAGAGTGGGATAGGTTTAATAACTACCCTAACCCTAACGCGTACCCTAACCCTAACCCCTACCCTAACCCTAACACGTACCCTAATCCTAACACGTACCCTAAACCGAGCCCTAACCCTAACACTAAACCTAACCCTAACCCTAACCCATACCCTACGCCGTACCCGAACCCCTCCCCGAACCCGTACCCTAAGCCGTACCCTAACCCTATCCCTAAGCCTAACCCTAACCCTAGGCTACCCTTGACTGCTTCTGCCTCCAATAGATTTCCTAAGCACTAGTGTTTTAAGGAACAGCTTAAAAAGAGAATCCTAAAGTGATTTCTTTATAATGGGTGTGTTCCTTATCTTATCCTAGTGTCTAAACTCTTCTCCATGGCTGAACCCCCAAATCATATTCCCTTACGTGCTAAGGGGTATCTAGAGAGTGGGATAGGTTTAATAACTACCCTAACCCTAACGCGTACCCTTACCCTAACCCCTACCCTAACACTAACACGTATCCTAATCCTAACCCGTACACTAAACCGAGCCCTAATCCTAACACTAACCCTAACCCTAACCCTAACCCTAACCCATACCCTACGCCGTACCCGAACCCCTCCCCGAACCCGTACCCTAAGCCGTACCGTAACCCGAACCCTAAGCCTAACGCTAACCCTACGCTACCCGTGACTGCTTCTGCCTCCAATAGATTTTCTAAGCACTAGTGTTTTAAGGAACGGCTTAAAAAGAGAATCCTAATGTGATTTCTTTATAATGGGTGTGTTCCTTATCTTATCCTTGTGTCTAAACTCTTCTCCATGGCTGGACCCCCAAATAATATTCCTTTACGTGCTAATGGGTATCTAGAGAGTGGGATAGGTTTAATAACTACCCTAACCCTAACGCATTCCCTAACCCTAACCCCTACCCTAACCCTAACACGTACCCTAATCCTAACCCGTACCCTTAACCGAGCCCTAACCCTAACACAAAACCTAACACTAACCCTAACCCATACCCTACGCCGTACCCGAACCCCTCCCCGAACCCGTACCCTAAGCCGTACCGTAACCCTAACCCTAAGCCTAACCCTAACCCTAGGCTACCCTTGACTGTTTCTGCCTCCAATAGATTTCCTAAGCACTAGTGTTTTAAGGAATGGCTTAAAAAGGGAATCCTAATGTGATTTCTTTATAATGGGTGTGTTCCTTATCTTATCCTAGTGTCTAAACTCTTCTCCATGGCTGGACCCCCAAATAATATTCCTTTACGTGCTAAGGGGTATCTAGAGAGTGGGATAGGTTTAATAACTACCCTAATCCTAACGCGTACCCTAACCCTAACCCCTACCCTAACCCTAACACGTACCCTAATCCTAACCCGTACCCTAAACCGAGCCCTAACCCTAACACTAACCCTAACCCTAAACCTAACCCTAACCCGAACCCGTACACTAACCCGTACCCTAACCCTAACCCTAAGCCTAACCCTAACCTTAGGCTACCCTTGACTGCTTCTGCCTCCAATAGATTTCCTAAGCACTAGTGTTTTAAGGAACAGCTTAAAAAGAGAATCCTAATGTGATTTCTTTATAATAGGTGTGTTCCTTATCTTATCCTAGTGTCTAAACTCTTCTCCACGGGTGGACCTCCAACTAATATTCCTTTACGTGCTAAGGGGTATCTAGAGAGTGGGATAGGTTTAATAACTACCCTAACCCTAACGCGTACCCTAACCCTAACCCCTACCCTAACCCTAACACGTACCCTAATCCTAACCCGTTCCCTTAACCGAGCCCTAACCCTAACACTAAACCTAACCCTAACCCTAACCCATACCCTATGCCGTACCCGAACCCCTCCCCCAACCCGTACCCTAAGCCGTACCGTAACCCTAACCCTAAGCCTAACCCTATCCCTAGGCTACCCTTGACTGTTTCTGCCTCCAATAGATTTCCTAAGCACTAGAGTTTTAAGGAACAGCTTAAAAAGAGAATCCTTATGTGATTTCTTTATAATGGGTGTGTTCCTTATCTTATCCTAGTGTCTAAACTCTTCTCCATGGCTGGACCCCCAAATAATATTCCTTTACGTGCTAAGGGGTATCTAGAGAGTGGGATAGGTTTAATAACTACCCTAACCCTAACGCGTACCCTAACCCTAAACCCTACCCTAACCCTAACACGTACCCTAATCCTAATCTGTACCCTAAACCGAGCCCTAACCCTAACACTAACCCTAACCCTAACCCTAACCCATACCCTACGCCGTACCCGAACCCCTCCCCGAACCCGTACCCTAAGCCGTACCCTAAGCCTAACCCTAAGCCTAACCCTAACCCTAGGCTACCCTTGACTGCTTCTGCCTCCAATAGATTTCCTAAGCACTAGTGTTTTAAGGAACAGCTTAAAAAGAGAATCCTAATGTGATTTCTTTATAATGGGTGTGTTCCTTATCTTATCCTAGTGTCTAAACTCTTCTCCATGGCTGGACCCTCAAATAATATTCCTTTACGTGCTAAGGGGTATCTAGAGAGTGGGATAGGTTTAATAACTACCCTAACCCTAACGCGTACCCTAACCCTAACCCCTACCCTAACCCTAACACGTACCCTAATCCTAACCCGTACCCTAAACCGAGCCCTAACCCTAACACTAACCCTAACCCTAACCCTAACCCATACCCTACGCCGTACCCGCACCCCTCCCCGAACCCGTAACCTAAGCCGTACCCTAAGCCTAACCCTAAGCCTAACCCTAACCCTAGGCTACCCTTGACTGCTTCTGCCTCCAATAGATTTCCTAAGCACTAGTGTTTTAAGGAACAGCTTAAAAAGAGAATCCTAATGTGATTTCTTTATAATGGGTGTGTTCCTTATCTTATCCTAGTGTCTAAACTCTTCTCCATGGCTGCACCCCCAAATCATATTCCCTTACGTGCTAAGGGGTATCTAGAGAGTGGGATAGGTTTAATAACTACCCTAACCCTAATGCGTACCCTAACCCTAACCCCTACCCTAACCCTAACACGTACCCTAATCCTAACCTGTACCCTAAACCGAGCCCTAACCCTAACACTAACCCTAACCCTAACCCTAACCCATACCCTACGCCGTACCCGCACCCCTCCCCGAACCCGTACCCTAAGCCATACCCTAAACCTAACCCTAAGCCTAACCCTAACCCTAGGCTACCCTTGACTGCTTCTGCCTCCAATTGATTTCCTAAGCAGTAGTGTTTTAAGGAACAGCTTAAAAAGAGAATCCTAATGTGATTTCTTTATAATGGGTGTGTTCCTTATCTTATCCTAGTGTCTAAACTCTTCTCCATGGCTGGACCCCCAAATAATATTCCTTTACGTGCTAAGGGGGAGCTAGAGAGTGGGATAGGTTTACTAACTACCCTAGCCCTAACGCGTAACCTAACCCTAACCCCTACCCTAACCCTAACACGTACCCTAATCCTAACCCGTACCCTAAACCGAGCCCTAACCCTAACACTAACCCAAACCCTAACCCTAACCCATACCCTACGCCGTACACGAACACCTCCCCGAACCCATACCCCAAGCCGTACCCTAACCCTAACCCTAAGCCTAACCCTAACCCTAGGCTACCCTTGACTGCTTCTGCCTCCAATAGATTTCCTAAGCACTAGTGTTTTAAGGAACAGCTTAAAAAGAGAATCCTAAAGTGATTTCTTTATAATGGGTGTGTTCCTTATCTTATCCTAGTGTCTAAACTCTTCTCCATGGCTGGACCCCCAAATAATATTCCTTTACATGCTAAGGGGTATCTAGAGAGTGGGATAGGTTTAATAACTACCCTAACCCTAATGCGTACCCTAACCCTAACCCCTACCCTAACCCTAACACGTACCCTAATCCTAACCCGTACCCTAAACCGAGCCCTAACCCTAACACTAACCCTAACCCTAACCCATACCCTACGCCGTACCCGAAACCCTCCCCGAACCCGTACCCTAAGCCGTACCCTAAGCCTAACCCTAAGCCTAACCTTACCCTAGGCTACCCTTGACTGCTTCTGCCTCCAATAGATTTCCTAAGCACTAGTGTTTTAAGGAACAGCTTAAAAAGAGAATCCTAATGTGATTTCTTTATAATGGGTGTGTTCCTTATCTTATCCTAGTGTCTAAACTCTTCTCCATGGCTGGACCCCCAAATAATATTCCTTTACGTGCTAAGGGGTATGTAGAGAGTGGGATAGGTTTAATAACTACCCTAAACCTAACGCGTACCCTTACCCTAACCCCTACCCTAACACTAACACGTATCCTAATCCTAACCCGTACACTAAACCGAGCCCTAATCCTAACACTAACCCTAACCCTAACCCTAACCCTAACCCATACCCTACGCCGTACCCGAACCCCTCCCCGAACCCGTACCCTAAGCCGTACCGTAACCCTAACCCTAAGCCTAACGCTAACCCTACGCTACCCGTGACTGCTTCTGCCTCCAATAGATTTTCTAAGCACTAGTGTTTTAAGGAACGGCTTAAAAAGAGAATCCTAATGTGATTTCTTTATAATGGGTGTGTTCCTTGTCTTATCCTTGTGTCTAAACCCTTCTCCATGGCTGGACCCCCAAATAATATTCCTTTACGTGCTAAGGGGTATCTAGAGAGTGGGATAGGTTTAATAACTACCCTAACCCTAACGCATTCCCTAACCCTAACCCCTACCCTAACCCTAACACGTACCCTAATCCTAATCCGTACCCTTAACCGAGCCCTAACCCTAACACTAAACCTAACACTAACCCTAACCCATACCCTACGCCGTACCCGAACCCCTCCCCGAACCCGTACCCTAAGCCGTACCGTAACCCTAACCCTAAGCCTAACCCTAACCCTAGGCTACCCTTGACTGTTTCTGCCTCCAATAGATTTCCTAAGCACTAGTGTTTTAAGGAATGGCTTAAAAAGGGAATCCTAATGTGATTTCTTTATAATGGGTGTGTTCCTTATCTTATCCTAGTGTCTAAACTCTTCTCCATGGCTGGACACCCAAATAATATTCCTTTACGTGCTAAGGGGTATCTAGAGAGTGGGATAGGTTTAATAACTACCCTAACCCTAACGCGTACCCTAACCCTAAACCCTACCCTAACCCTAACACGTACCCTAATCCTAACCCGTACCCTAAACCGAGCACTAACCCTAACCCTAACCCTAACACATACCCTACGCCGTATCCGAACCCCTCCCCGAACCCGTACCCTAAGCCGTACCCTAAGCCTAACCCTAAGCCTTACCCTAACCCTAGGCTACCCTTGACTGCTTCTGCCTCCAATAGATTTCCTAAGCACTAGTGTTTTAAGGAACAGCTTAAAAAGAGAATCCTAATGTGATTTCTTTATAATGGGTGTGTTCCTTATCTTATCCTAGTGTCTAAACTCTTCTCCATGGCTGGACCCCCAAATAATATTCCTTTACGTGCTAAGGGGTATCTAGAGAGTGGGATAGGTTTAATAACTACCCTAACCCTAACGCGTACCCTAACCCTAAACCCTACCCTAACCCTAACACGTACCCTAATCCTAATCTGTACCCTAAACCGAGCCCTAACCCTAACACTAACCCTAACCCTAACCCTAACACATACCCTACGCCGTACCCGAACCCCTCCCCGAACCCGTACCCTAAGCCGTACCCTAAGCCTAACCCTAAGCCTAACCCTAAACCTAGGCTACCCTTGACTGCTTCTGCCTCCAATAGATTTCCTAAGCAATAGTGTTTTAAGGAACAGCTTAAAAATAGACTCCTAATATGATTTCTTTATAATGGGTGTGTTCCTTATCTTATCCTAGTGTCTAAACTCTTCTCCATGGCTGCACCCCCAAATAATATTCCCTTACGTGCTAAGGGGTATCTAGAGAGTGGGATAGGTTTAATAACTACCCTAACCCTAACGCGTACCCTAACCCTAACCCCTACCCTAACCCTAACACGTACCCTAATCCTAACACGTACCCTAAACCGAGCCCTAACCCTAACACTAAACCTAACCCTAACCCTAACCCATACCCTACGCCGTACCCGAACCCCTCCCCGAACCCGTACCCTAAGCCGTACCCTAACCCTATCCCTAAGCCTAACCCTAACCCTAGGCTACCCTTGACTGCTTCTGCCTCCAATAGATTTCCTAAGCACTAGTGTTTTAAGGAACAGCTTAAAAAGAGAATCCTAAAGTGATTTCTTTATAATGGGTGTGTTCCTTATCTTATCCTAGTGTCTAAACTCTTCTCCATGGCTGAACCCCCAAATAATATTCCTTTACGTGCTAAGGGGTATGTAGAGGGTGGGATAGGTTTAATAACTACCCTAACCCTAACGCGTACCCTTACCCTAACCCCTACCCTAACACTAACACGTATCCTAATCCTAACCCGTACACTAAACCGAGCCCTAATCCTAACACTAACCCTAACCCTAACCCTAACCCTAACCCATACCCTACGCCGTACCCGAACCCCTCCCCGAACCCGTACCCTAAGCCGTACCGTAACCCGAACCCTAAGCCTAACGCTAACCCTACGCTACCCGTGACTGCTTCTGCCTCCAATAGATTTTCTAAGCACTAGTGTTTTAAGGAACGGCTTAAAAAGAGAATCCTAATGTGATTTCTTTATAATGGGTGTGTTCCTTATCTTATCCTTGTGTCTAAACTCTTCTCCATGGCTGGACCCCCAAATAATATTCCTTTACGTGCTAATGGGTATCTAGAGAGTGGGATAGGTTTAATAACTACCCTAACCCTAACGCATTCCCTAACCCTAACCCCTACCCTAACCCTAACACGTACCCTAATCCTAACCCGTACCCTTAACCGAGCCCTAACCCTAACACAAAACCTAACACTAACCCTAACCCATACCCTACGCCGTACACGAACCCCTCCCCGAACCCGTACCCTAAGCCGTACCGTAACCCTAACCCTAAGCCTAACCCTAACCCTAGGCTACCCTTGACTGTTTCTGCCTCCAATAGATTTCCTAAGCACTAGTGTTTTAAGGAATGGCTTAAAAAGGGAATCCTAATGTGATTTCTTTATAATGGGTGTGTTCCTTATCTTATCCTAGTGTCTAAACTCTTCTCCATGGCTGGACCCCCAAATAATATTCCTTTACGTGCTAAGGGGTATCTAGAGAGTGGGATAGGTTTAATAACTACCCTAATCCTAACGCGTACCCTAACCCTAACCCCTACCCTAACCCTAACACGTACCCTAATCCTAACCCGTACCCTAAACCGAGCCCTAACCCTAACACTAACCCTAACCCTAAACCTAACCCTAACCCGAACCCGTACACTAACCCGTACCCTAACCCTAACCCTAAGCCTAACCCTAACCTTAGGCTACCCTTGACTGCTTCTGCCTCCAATAGATTTCCTAAGCACTAGTGTTTTAAGGAACAGCTTAAAAAGAGAATCCTAATGTGATTTCTTTATAATAGGTGTGTTCCTTATCTTATCCTAGTGTCTAAACTCTTCTCCACGGGTGGACCTCCAACTAATATTCCTTTACGTGCTAAGGGGTATCTAGAGAGTGGGATAGGTTTAATAACTACCCTAACCCTAACGCGTACCCTAACCCTAACCCCTACCCTAACCCTAACACGTACCCTAATCCTAACCCGTTCCCTTAACCGAGCCCTAACCCTAACACTAAACCTAACCCTAACCCTAACCCATACCCTATGCCGTACCCGAACCCCTCCCCCAACCCGTACCCTAAGCCGTACCGTAACCCTAACCCTAAGCCTAACCCTATCCCTAGGCTACCCTTGACTGTTTCTGCCTCCAATAGATTTCCTAAGCACTAGAGTTTTAAGGAACAGCTTAAAAAGAGAATCCTTATGTGATTTCTTTATAATGGGTGTGTTCCTTATCTTATCCTAGTGTCTAAACTCTTCTCCATGGCTGGACCCCCAAATAATATTCCTTTACGTGCTAAGGGGTATCTAGAGAGTGGGATAGGTTTAATAACTACCCTAACCCTAACGCGTACCCTAACCCTAAACCCTACCCTAACCCTAACACGTACCCTAATCCTAATCTGTACCCTAAACCGAGCCCTAACCCTAACACTAACCCTAACCCTAACCCTAACCCATACCCTACGCCGTACCCGAACCCCTCCCCGAACCCGTACCCTAAGCCGTACCCTAAGCCTAACCCTAAGCCTAACCCTAACCCTAGGCTACCCTTGACTGCTTCTGCCTCCAATAGATTTCCTAAGCACTAGTGTTTTAAGGAACAGCTTAAAAAGAGAATCCTAATGTGATTTCTTTATAATGGGTGTGTTCCTTATCTTATCCTAGTGTCTAAACTCTTCTCCATGGCTGGACCCTCAAATAATATTCCTTTACGTGCTAAGGGGTATCTAGAGAGTGGGATAGGTTTAATAACTACCCTAACCCTAACGCGTACCCTAACCCTAACCCCTACCCTAACCCTAACACGTACCCTAATCCTAACCCGTACCCTAAACCGAGCCCTAACCCTAACACTAACCCTAACCCTAACCCTAACCCATACCCTACGCCGTACCCGCACCCCTCCCCGAACCCGTAACCTAAGCCGTACCCTAAGCCTAACCCTAAGCCTAACCCTAACCCTAGGCTACCCTTGACTGCTTCTGCCTCCAATAGATTTCCTAAGCACTAGTGTTTTAAGGAACAGCTTAAAAAGAGAATCCTAATGTGATTTCTTTATAATGGGTGTGTTCCTTATCTTATCCTAGTGTCTAAACTCTTCTCCATGGCTGCACCCCCAAATCATATTCCCTTACGTGCTAAGGGGTATCTAGAGAGTGGGATAGGTTTAATAACTACCCTAACCCTAATGCGTACCCTAACCCTAACCCCTACCCTAACCCTAACACGTACCCTAATCCTAACCTGTACCCTAAACCGAGCCCTAACCCTAACACTAACCCTAACCCTAACCCTAACCCATACCCTACGCCGTACCCGCACCCCTCCCCGAACCCGTACCCTAAGCCATACCCTAAACCTAACCCTAAGCCTAACCCTAACCCTAGGCTACCCTTGACTGCTTCTGCCTCCAATTGATTTCCTAAGCAGTAGTGTTTTAAGGAACAGCTTAAAAAGAGAATCCTAATGTGATTTCTTTATAATGGGTGTGTTCCTTATCTTATCCTAGTGTCTAAACTCTTCTCCATGGCTGGACCCCCAAATAATATTCCTTTACGTGCTAAGGGGGAGCTAGAGAGTGGGATAGGTTTACTAACTACCCTAGCCCTAACGCGTAACCTAACCCTAACCCCTACCCTAACCCTAACACGTACCCTAATCCTAACCCGTACCCTAAACCGAGCCCTAACCCTAACACTAACCCAAACCCTAACCCTAACCCATACCCTACGCCGTACACGAACACCTCCCCGAACCCATACCCCAAGCCGTACCCTAACCCTAACCCTAAGCCTAACCCTAACCCTAGGCTACCCTTGACTGCTTCTGCCTCCAATAGATTTCCTAAGCACTAGTGTTTTAAGGAACAGCTTAAAAAGAGAATCCTAAAGTGATTTCTTTATAATGGGTGTGTTCCTTATCTTATCCTAGTGTCTAAACTCTTCTCCATGGCTGGACCCCCAAATAATATTCCTTTACATGCTAAGGGGTATCTAGAGAGTGGGATAGGTTTAATAACTACCCTAACCCTAATGCGTACCCTAACCCTAACCCCTACCCTAACCCTAACACGTACCCTAATCCTAACCCGTACCCTAAACCGAGCCCTAACCCTAACACTAACCCTAACCCTAACCCATACCCTACGCCGTACCCGAAACCCTCCCCGAACCCGTACCCTAAGCCGTACCCTAAGCCTAACCCTAAGCCTAACCTTACCCTAGGCTACCCTTGACTGCTTCTGCCTCCAATAGATTTCCTAAGCACTAGTGTTTTAAGGAACAGCTTAAAAAGAGAATCCTAATGTGATTTCTTTATAATGGGTGTGTTCCTTATCTTATCCTAGTGTCTAAACTCTTCTCCATGGCTGGACCCCCAAATAATATTCCTTTACGTGCTAAGGGGTATGTAGAGAGTGGGATAGGTTTAATAACTACCCTAAACCTAACGCGTACCCTTACCCTAACCCCTACCCTAACACTAACACGTATCCTAATCCTAACCCGTACACTAAACCGAGCCCTAATCCTAACACTAACCCTAACCCTAACCCTAACCCTAACCCATACCCTACGCCGTACCCGAACCCCTCCCCGAACCCGTACCCTAAGCCGTACCGTAACCCTAACCCTAAGCCTAACGCTAACCCTACGCTACCCGTGACTGCTTCTGCCTCCAATAGATTTTCTAAGCACTAGTGTTTTAAGGAACGGCTTAAAAAGAGAATCCTAATGTGATTTCTTTATAATGGGTGTGTTCCTTGTCTTATCCTTGTGTCTAAACCCTTCTCCATGGCTGGACCCCCAAATAATATTCCTTTACGTGCTAAGGGGTATCTAGAGAGTGGGATAGGTTTAATAACTACCCTAACCCTAACGCATTCCCTAACCCTAACCCCTACCCTAACCCTAACACGTACCCTAATCCTAACCCGTACCCTTAACCGAGCCCTAACCCTAACACTAAACCTAACACTAACCCTAACCCATACCCTACGCCGTACCCGAACCCCTCCCCGAACCCGTACCCTAAGCCGTACCGTAACCCTAACCCTAAGCCTAACCCTAACCCTAGGCTACCCTTGACTGTTTCTGCCTCCAATAGATTTCCTAAGCACTAGTGTTTTAAGGAATGGCTTAAAAAGGGAATCCTAATGTGATTTCTTTATAATGGGTGTGTTCCTTATCTTATCCTAGTGTCTAAACTCTTCTCCATGGCTGGACACCCAAATAATATTCCTTTACGTGCTAAGGGGTATCTAGAGAGTGGGATAGGTTTAATAACTACCCTAACCCTAACGCGTACCCTAACCCTAAACCCTACCCTAACCCTAACACGTACCCTAATCCTAACCCGTACCCTAAACCGAGCACTAACCCTAACCCTAACCCTAACACATACCCTACGCCGTATCCGAACCCCTCCCCGAACCCGTACCCTAAGCCGTACCCTAAGCCTAACCCTAAGCCTTACCCTAACCCTAGGCTACCCTTGACTGCTTCTGCCTCCAATAGATTTCCTAAGCACTAGTGTTTTAAGGAACAGCTTAAAAAGAGAATCCTAATGTGATTTCTTTATAATGGGTGTGTTCCTTATCTTATCCTAGTGTCTAAACTCTTCTCCATGGCTGGACCCCCAAATAATATTCCTTTACGTGCTAAGGGGTATCTAGAGAGTGGGATAGGTTTAATAACTACCCTAATCCTAACGCGTACCCTAACCCTAACCCCTACCCTAACCCTAACACGTACCCTAATCCTAACCCGTACCCTAAACCGAGCCCTAACCCTAACACTAACCCTAACCCTAACCCTAACCCTAACCCGAACCCGTACACTAACCCGTACCCTAACCCTAACCCTAAGCCTAACCCTAACCTTAGGCTACCCTTGACTGCTTCTGCCTCCAATAGATTTCCTAAGCACTAGTGTTTTAAGGAACAGCTTAAAAAGAGAATCCTAATGTGATTTCTTTATAATAGGTGTGTTCCTTATCTTATCCTAGTGTCTAAACTCTTCTCCACGGGTGGACCTCGAACTAATATTCCTTTACGTGCTAAGGGGTATCTAGAGAGTGGGATAGGTTTAATAACTACCCTAACCCTAACGCGTACCCTAACCCTAACCCCTACCCTAACCCTAACACGTACCCTAATCCTAACCCGTTCCCTTAACCGAGACCTAACCCTAACACTAAACCTAACCCTAACCCTAACCCATACCCTATGCCGTACCCGAACCCCTTCCCGAACCCGTACCCTAAGCCGTACCGTAACCCTAACCCTAAGCCTAACCCTATCCCTAGGCTACCCTTGACTGCTTCTGCCTCCTATAGATTTCCTAAGCACTAGAGTTTTAAGGAACAGCTTAAAAAGAGAATCCTTATGTGATTTCTTTATAATGGGTGTGTTCCTTATCTTATCCTAGTGTCTAAACTCTTCTCCATGGCTGGACCCCCAAATAATATTCCTTTACGTGCTAAGGGGTATCTAGAGAGTGGGATAGGTTTAATAACTACCCTAACCCTAACGCGTACCCTAACCCTAAACCCTACCCTAACCCTAACACGTACCCTAATCCTAATCTGTACCCTAAACCGAGCCCTAACCCTAACACTAACCCTAACCCTAACCCTAACCCATACCCTACGCCGTACCCGAACCCCTCCCCGAACCCGTACCCTAAGCCGTACCCTAAGCCTAACCCTAAGCCTAACCCTAACCCTAGGCTACCCTTGACTGCTTCTGCCTCCAATAGATTTCCTAAGCACTAGTGTTTTAAGGAACAGCTTAAAAAGAGAATCCTAATGTGATTTCTTTATAATGGGTGTGTTCCTTATCTTATCCTAGTGTCTAAACTCTTCTCCATGGCTGGACACTCAAATAATATTCCTTTACGTGCTAAGGGGTATCTAGAGAGTGGGATAGGTTTAATAACTACCCTAACCCTAACGCGTACCCTAACCCTAACCCCTACCCTAACCCTAACACGTACCCTAATCCTAACCCGTACCCTAAACCGAGCCCTAACCCTAACACTAACCCTAACCCTAACCCTAACCCATACCCTACGCCGTACCCGCACCCCTCCCCGAACCCGTAACCTAAGCCGTACCCTAAGCCTAACCCTAAGCCTAACCCTAACCCTAGGCTACCCTTGACTGCTTCTGCCTCCAATAGATTTCCTAAGCACTAGTGTTTTAAGGAACAGCTTAAAAAGAGAATCCTAATGTGATTTCTTTATAATGGGTGTGTTCCTTATCTTATCCTAGTGTCTAAACTCTTCTCCATGGCTGCACCCCCAAATCATATTCCCTTACGTGCTAAGGGGTATCTAGAGAGTGGGATAGGTTTAATAACTACCCTAACCCTAATGCGTACCCTAACCCTAACCCCTACCCTAACCCTAACACGTACCCTAATCCTAACCTGTACCCTAAACCGAGCCCTAACCCTAACACTAACCCTAACCATAACCCTAACCCATACCCTACGCCGTACCCGCACCCCTCCCCGAACCCGTACCCTAAGCCATACCCTAAACCTAACCCTAAGCCTAACCCTAACCCTAGGCTACCCTTGACTGCTTCTGCCTCCAATTGATTTCCTAAGCAGTAGTGTTTTAAGGAACAGCTTAAAAAGAGAATCCTAATGTGATTTCTTTATAATGGGTGTGTTCCTTATCTTATCCTAGTGTCTAAACTCTTCTCCATGGCTGGACCCCCAAATAATATTCCTTTACGTGCTAAGGGGGAGCTAGAGAGTGGGATAGGTTTACTAACTACCCTAGCCCTAACGCGTAACCTAACCCTAACCCCTACCCTAACCCTAACACGTACCCTAATCCTAACCCGTACCCTAAACCGAGCCCTAACCCTAACACTAACCCAAACCCTAACCCTAACCCATACCCTACGCCGTACACGAACACCTCCCCGAACCCATACCCCAAGCCGTACCCTAACCCTAACCCTAAGCCTAACCCTAACCCTAGGCTACCCTTGACTGCTTCTGCCTCCAATAGATTTCCTAAGCACTAGTGTTTTAAGGAACAGCTTAAAAAGAGAATCCTAAAGTGATTTCTTTATAATGGGTGTGTTCCTTATCTTATCCTAGTGTCTAAACTCTTCTCCATGGCTGGACCCCCAAATAATATTCCTTTACATGCTAAGGGGTATCTAGAGAGTGGGATAGGTTTAATAACTACCCTAACCCTAATGCGTACCCTAACCCTAACCCCTACCCTAACCCTAACACGTACCCTAATCCTAACCCGTACCCTAAACCGAGCCCTAACCCTAACACTAACCCTAACCCTAACCCATACCCTACGCCGTACCCGAAACCCTCCCCGAACCCGTACCCTAAGCCGTACCCTAAGCCTAACCCTAAGCCTAACCTTACCCTAGGCTACCCTTGACTGCTTCTGCCTCCAATAGATTTCCTAAGCACTAGTGTTTTAAGGAACAGCTTAAAAAGAGAATCCTAATGTGATTTCTTTATAATGGGTGTGTTCCTTATCTTATCCTAGTGTCTAAACTCTTCTCCATGGCTGGACCCCCAAATAATATTCCTTTACGTGCTAAGGGGTATGTAGAGAGTGGGATAGGTTTAATAACTACCCTAAACCTAACGCGTACCCTTACCCTAACCCCTACCCTAACACTAACACGTATCCTAATCCTAACCCGTACACTAAACCGAGCCCTAATCCTAACACTAACCCTAACCCTAACCCTAACCCTAACCCATACCCTACGCCGTACCCGAACCCCTCCCCGAACCCGTACCCTAAGCCGTACCGTAACCCTAACCCTAAGCCTAACGCTAACCCTACGCTACCCGTGACTGCTTCTGCCTCCAATAGATTTTCTAAGCACTAGTGTTTTAAGGAACGGCTTAAAAAGAGAATCCTAATGTGATTTCTTTATAATGGGTGTGTTCCTTGTCTTATCCTTGTGTCTAAACCCTTCTCCATGGCTGGACCCCCAAATAATATTCCTTTACGTGCTAAGGGGTATCTAGAGAGTGGGATAGGTTTAATAACTACCCTAACCCTAACGCATTCCCTAACCCTAACCCCTACCCTAACCCTAACACGTACCCTAATCCTAACCCGTACCCTTAACCGAGCCCTAACCCTAACACTAAACCTAACACTAACCCTAACCCATACCCTACGCCGTACCCGAACCCCTCCCCGAACCCGTACCCTAAGCCGTACCGTAACCCTAACCCTAAGCCTAACCCTAACCCTAGGCTACCCTTGACTGTTTCTGCCTCCAATAGATTTCCTAAGCACTAGTGTTTTAAGGAATGGCTTAAAAAGGGAATCCTAATGTGATTTCTTTATAATGGGTGTGTTCCTTATCTTATCCTAGTGTCTAAACTCTTCTCCATGGCTGGACACCCAAATAATATTCCTTTACGTGCTAAGGGGTATCTAGAGAGTGGGATAGGTTTAATAACTACCCTAACCCTAACGCGTACCCTAACCCTAAACCCTACCCTAACCCTAACACGTACCCTAATCCTAACCCGTACCCTAAACCGAGCACTAACCCTAACCCTAACCCTAACACATACCCTACGCCGTATCCGAACCCCTCCCCGAACCCGTACCCTAAGCCGTACCCTAAGCCTAACCCTAAGCCTTACCCTAACCCTAGGCTACCCTTGACTGCTTCTGCCTCCAATAGATTTCCTAAGCACTAGTGTTTTAAGGAACAGCTTAAAAAGAGAATCCTAATGTGATTTCTTTATAATGGGTGTGTTCCTTATCTTATCCTAGTGTCTAAACTCTTCTCCATGGCTGGACCCCCAAATAATATTCCTTTACGTGCTAAGGGGTATCTAGAGAGTGGGATAGGTTTAATAACTACCCTAACCCTAATGCGTACCCTAACCCTAACCCCTACCCTAACCCTAACACGTACCCTAATCCTAACCTGTACCCTAAACCGAGCCCTAACCCTAACACTAACCCTAACCATAACCCTAACCCATACCCTACGCCGTACCCGCACCCCTCCCCGAACCCGTACCCTAAGCCATACCCTAAACCTAACCCTAAGCCTAACCCTAACCCTAGGCTACCCTTGACTGCTTCTGCCTCCAATTGATTTCCTAAGCAGTAGTGTTTTAAGGAACAGCTTAAAAAGAGAATCCTAATGTGATTTCTTTATAATGGGTGTGTTCCTTATCTTATCCTAGTGTCTAAACTCTTCTCCATGGCTGGACCCCCAAATAATATTCCTTTACGTGCTAAGGGGGAGCTAGAGAGTGGGATAGGTTTACTAACTACCCTAGCCCTAACGCGTAACCTAACCCTAACCCCTACCCTAACCCTAACACGTACCCTAATCCTAACCCGTACCCTAAACCGAGCCCTAACCCTAACACTAACCCAAACCCTAACCCTAACCCATACCCTACGCCGTACACGAACACCTCCCCGAACCCATACCCCAAGCCGTACCCTAACCCTAACCCTAAGCCTAACCCTAACCCTAGGCTACCCTTGACTGCTTCTGCCTCCAATAGATTTCCTAAGCACTAGTGTTTTAAGGAACAGCTTAAAAAGAGAATCCTAAAGTGATTTCTTTATAATGGGTGTGTTCCTTATCTTATCCTAGTGTCTAAACTCTTCTCCATGGCTGGACCCCCAAATAATATTCCTTTACATGCTAAGGGGTATCTAGAGAGTGGGATAGGTTTAATAACTACCCTAACCCTAATGCGTACCCTAACCCTAACCCCTACCCTAACCCTAACACGTACCCTAATCCTAACCCGTACCCTAAACCGAGCCCTAACCCTAACACTAACCCTAACCCTAACCCATACCCTACGCCGTACCCGAAACCCTCCCCGAACCCGTACCCTAAGCCGTACCCTAAGCCTAACCCTAAGCCTAACCTTACCCTAGGCTACCCTTGACTGCTTCTGCCTCCAATAGATTTCCTAAGCACTAGTGTTTTAAGGAACAGCTTAAAAAGAGAATCCTAATGTGATTTCTTTATAATGGGTGTGTTCCTTATCTTATCCTAGTGTCTAAACTCTTCTCCATGGCTGGACCCCCAAATAATATTCCTTTACGTGCTAAGGGGTATGTAGAGAGTGGGATAGGTTTAATAACTACCCTAAACCTAACGCGTACCCTTACCCTAACCCCTACCCTAACACTAACACGTATCCTAATCCTAACCCGTACACTAAACCGAGCCCTAATCCTAACACTAACCCTAACCCTAACCCTAACCCTAACCCATACCCTACGCCGTACCCGAACCCCTCCCCGAACCCGTACCCTAAGCCGTACCGTAACCCTAACCCTAAGCCTAACGCTAACCCTACGCTACCCGTGACTGCTTCTGCCTCCAATAGATTTTCTAAGCACTAGTGTTTTAAGGAACGGCTTAAAAAGAGAATCCTAATGTGATTTCTTTATAATGGGTGTGTTCCTTGTCTTATCCTTGTGTCTAAACCCTTCTCCATGGCTGGACCCCCAAATAATATTCCTTTACGTGCTAAGGGGTATCTAGAGAGTGGGATAGGTTTAATAACTACCCTAACCCTAACGCATTCCCTAACCCTAACCCCTACCCTAACCCTAACACGTACCCTAATCCTAACCCGTACCCTTAACCGAGCCCTAACCCTAACACTAAACCTAACACTAACCCTAACCCATACCCTACGCCGTACCCGAACCCCTCCCCGAACCCGTACCCTAAGCCGTACCGTAACCCTAACCCTAAGCCTAACCCTAACCCTAGGCTACCCTTGACTGTTTCTGCCTCCAATAGATTTCCTAAGCACTAGTGTTTTAAGGAATGGCTTAAAAAGGGAATCCTAATGTGATTTCTTTATAATGGGTGTGTTCCTTATCTTATCCTAGTGTCTAAACTCTTCTCCATGGCTGGACACCCAAATAATATTCCTTTACGTGCTAAGGGGTATCTAGAGAGTGGGATAGGTTTAATAACTACCCTAACCCTAACGCGTACCCTAACCCTAAACCCTACCCTAACCCTAACACGTACCCTAATCCTAACCCGTACCCTAAACCGAGCACTAACCCTAACCCTAACCCTAACACATACCCTACGCCGTATCCGAACCCCTCCCCGAACCCGTACCCTAAGCCGTACCCTAAGCCTAACCCTAAGCCTTACCCTAACCCTAGGCTACCCTTGACTGCTTCTGCCTCCAATAGATTTCCTAAGCACTAGTGTTTTAAGGAACAGCTTAAAAAGAGAATCCTAATGTGATTTCTTTATAATGGGTGTGTTCCTTATCTTATCCTAGTGTCTAAACTCTTCTCCATGGCTGGACCCCCAAATAATATTCCTTTACGTGCTAAGGGGTATCTAGAGAGTGGGATAGGTTTAATAACTACCCTAATCCTAACGCGTACCCTAACCCTAACCCCTACCCTAACCCTAACACGTACCCTAATCCTAACCCGTACCCTAAACCGAGCCCTAACCCTAACACTAACCCTAACCCTAACCCTAACCCTAACCCGAACCCGTACACTAACCCGTACCCTAACCCTAACCCTAAGCCTAACCCTAACCTTAGGCTACCCTTGACTGCTTCTGCCTCCAATAGATTTCCTAAGCACTAGTGTTTTAAGGAACAGCTTAAAAAGAGAATCCTAATGTGATTTCTTTATAATAGGTGTGTTCCTTATCTTATCCTAGTGTCTAAACTCTTCTCCACGGGTGGACCTCGAACTAATATTCCTTTACGTGCTAAGGGGTATCTAGAGAGTGGGATAGGTTTAATAACTACCCTAACCCTAACGCGTACCCTAACCCTAACCCCTACCCTAACCCTAACACGTACCCTAATCCTAACCCGTTCCCTTAACCGAGACCTAACCCTAACACTAAACCTAACCCTAACCCTAACCCATACCCTATGCCGTACCCGAACCCTTTCCCGAACCCGTACCCTAAGCCGTACCGTAACCCTAACCCTAAGCCTAACCCTATCCCTAGGCTACCCTTGACTGCTTCTGCCTCCTATAGATTTCCTAAGCACTAGAGTTTTAAGGAACAGCTTAAAAAGAGAATCCTTATGTGATTTCTTTATAATGGGTGTGTTCCTTATCTTATCCTAGTGTCTAAACTCTTCTCCATGGCTGGACCCCCAAATAATATTCCTTTACGTGCTAAGGGGTATCTAGAGAGTGGGATAGGTTTAATAACTACCCTAACCCTAACGCGTACCCTAACCCTAAACCCTACCCTAACCCTAACACGTACCCTAATCCTAATCTGTACCCTAAACCGAGCCCTAACCCTAACACTAACCCTAACCCTAACCCTAACCCATACCCTACGCCGTACCCGAACCCCTCCCCGAACCCGTACCCTAAGCCGTACCCTAAGCCTAACCCTAAGCCTAACCCTAACCCTAGGCTACCCTTGACTGCTTCTGCCTCCAATAGATTTCCTAAGCACTAGTGTTTTAAGGAACAGCTTAAAAAGAGAATCCTAATGTGATTTCTTTATAATGGGTGTGTTCCTTATCTTATCCTAGTGTCTAAACTCTTCTCCATGGCTGGACCCTCAAATAATATTCCTTTACGTGCTAAGGGGTATCTAGAGAGTGGGATAGGTTTAATAACTACCCTAACCCTAACGCGTACCCTAACCCTAACCCCTACCCTAACCCTAACACGTACCCTAATCCTAACCCGTACCCTAAACCGAGCCCTAACCCTAACACTAACCCTAACCCTAACCCTAACCCATACCCTACGCCGTACCCGCACCCCTCCCCGAACCCGTAACCTAAGCCGTACCCTAAGCCTAACCCTAAGCCTAACCCTAACCCTAGGCTACCCTTGACTGCTTCTGCCTCCAATAGATTTCCTAAGCACTAGTGTTTTAAGGAACAGCTTAAAAAGAGAATCCTAATGTGATTTCTTTATAATGGGTGTGTTCCTTATCTTATCCTAGTGTCTAAACTCTTCTCCATGGCTGCACCCCCAAATCATATTCCCTTACGTGCTAAGGGGTATCTAGAGAGTGGGATAGGTTTAATAACTACCCTAACCCTAATGCGTACCCTAACCCTAACCCCTACCCTAACCCTAACACGTACCCTAATCCTAACCTGTACCCTAAACCGAGCCCTAACCCTAACACTAACCCTAACCCTAACCCTAACCCATACCCTACGCCGTACCCGCACCCCTCCCCGAACCCGTACCCTAAGCCATACCCTAAACCTAACCCTAAGCCTAACCCTAACCCTAGGCTACCCTTGACTGCTTCTGCCTCCAATTGATTTCCTAAGCAGTAGTGTTTTAAGGAACAGCTTAAAAAGAGAATCCTAATGTGATTTCTTTATAATGGGTGTGTTCCTTATCTTATCCTAGTGTCTAAACTCTTCTCCATGGCTGGACCCCCAAATAATATTCCTTTACGTGCTAAGGGGGAGCTAGAGAGTGGGATAGGTTTACTAACTACCCTAGCCCTAACGCGTAACCTAACCCTAACCCCTACCCTAACCCTAACACGTACCCTAATCCTAACCCGTACCCTAAACCGAGCCCTAACCCTAACACTAACCCAAACCCTAACCCTAACCCATACCCTACGCCGTACACGAACACCTCCCCGAACCCATACCCCAAGCCGTACCCTAACCCTAACCCTAAGCCTAACCCTAACCCTAGGCTACCCTTGACTGCTTCTGCCTCCAATAGATTTCCTAAGCACTAGTGTTTTAAGGAACAGCTTAAAAAGAGAATCCTAAAGTGATTTCTTTATAATGGGTGTGTTCCTTATCTTATCCTAGTGTCTAAACTCTTCTCCATGGCTGGACCCCCAAATAATATTCCTTTACATGCTAAGGGGTATCTAGAGAGTGGGATAGGTTTAATAACTACCCTAACCCTAATGCGTACCCTAACCCTAACCCCTACCCTAACCCTAACACGTACCCTAATCCTAACCCGTACCCTAAACCGAGCCCTAACCCTAACACTAACCCTAACCCTAACCCATACCCTACGCCGTACCCGAAACCCTCCCCGAACCCGTACCCTAAGCCGTACCCTAAGCCTAACCCTAAGCCTAACCTTACCCTAGGCTACCCTTGACTGCTTCTGCCTCCAATAGATTTCCTAAGCACTAGTGTTTTAAGGAACAGCTTAAAAAGAGAATCCTAATGTGATTTCTTTATAATGGGTGTGTTCCTTATCTTATCCTAGTGTCTAAACTCTTCTCCATGGCTGGACCCCCAAATAATATTCCTTTACGTGCTAAGGGGTATGTAGAGAGTGGGATAGGTTTAATAACTACCCTAAACCTAACGCGTACCCTTACCCTAACCCCTACCCTAACACTAACACGTATCCTAATCCTAACCCGTACACTAAACCGAGCCCTAATCCTAACACTAACCCTAACCCTAACCCTAACCCTAACCCATACCCTACGCCGTACCCGAACCCCTCCCCGAACCCGTACCCTAAGCCGTACCGTAACCCTAACCCTAAGCCTAACGCTAACCCTACGCTACCCGTGACTGCTTCTGCCTCCAATAGATTTTCTAAGCACTAGTGTTTTAAGGAACGGCTTAAAAAGAGAATCCTAATGTGATTTCTTTATAATGGGTGTGTTCCTTGTCTTATCCTTGTGTCTAAACCCTTCTCCATGGCTGGACCCCCAAATAATATTCCTTTACGTGCTAAGGGGTATCTAGAGAGTGGGATAGGTTTAATAACTACCCTAACCCTAACGCATTCCCTAACCCTAACCCCTACCCTAACCCTAACACGTACCCTAATCCTAACCCGTACCCTTAACCGAGCCCTAACCCTAACACTAAACCTAACACTAACCCTAACCCATACCCTACGCCGTACCCGAACCCCTCCCCGAACCCGTACCCTAAGCCGTACCGTAACCCTAACCCTAAGCCTAACCCTAACCCTAGGCTACCCTTGACTGTTTCTGCCTCCAATAGATTTCCTAAGCACTAGTGTTTTAAGGAATGGCTTAAAAAGGGAATCCTAATGTGATTTCTTTATAATGGGTGTGTTCCTTATCTTATCCTAGTGTCTAAACTCTTCTCCATGGCTGGACACCCAAATAATATTCCTTTACGTGCTAAGGGGTATCTAGAGAGTGGGATAGGTTTAATAACTACCCTAACCCTAACGCGTACCCTAACCCTAAACCCTACCCTAACCCTAACACGTACCCTAATCCTAACCCGTACCCTAAACCGAGCACTAACCCTAACCCTAACCCTAACACATACCCTACGCCGTATCCGAACCCCTCCCCGAACCCGTACCCTAAGCCGTACCCTAAGCCTAACCCTAAGCCTTACCCTAACCCTAGGCTACCCTTGACTGCTTCTGCCTCCAATAGATTTCCTAAGCACTAGTGTTTTAAGGAACAGCTTAAAAAGAGAATCCTAATGTGATTTCTTTATAATGGGTGTGTTCCTTATCTTATCCTAGTGTCTAAACTCTTCTCCATGGCTGGACCCCCAAATAATATTCCTTTACGTGCTAAGGGGTATCTAGAGAGTGGGATAGGTTTAATAACTACCCTAATCCTAACGCGTACCCTAACCCTAACCCCTACCCTAACCCTAACACGTACCCTAATCCTAACCCGTACCCTAAACCGAGCCCTAACCCTAACACTAACCCTAACCCTAACCCTAACCCTAACCCGAACCCGTACACTAACCCGTACCCTAACCCTAACCCTAAGCCTAACCCTAACCTTAGGCTACCCTTGACTGCTTCTGCCTCCAATAGATTTCCTAAGCACTAGTGTTTTAAGGAACAGCTTAAAAAGAGAATCCTAATGTGATTTCTTTATAATAGGTGTGTTCCTTATCTTATCCTAGTGTCTAAACTCTTCTCCACGGGTGGACCTCGAACTAATATTCCTTTACGTGCTAAGGGGTATCTAGAGAGTGGGATAGGTTTAATAACTACCCTAACCCTAACGCGTACCCTAACCCTAACCCCTACCCTAACCCTAACACGTACCCTAATCCTAACCCGTTCCCTTAACCGAGACCTAACCCTAACACTAAACCTAACCCTAACCCTAACCCATACCCTATGCCGTACCCGAACCCCTTCCCGAACCCGTACCCTAAGCCGTACCGTAACCCTAACCCTAAGCCTAACCCTATCCCTAGGCTACCCTTGACTGTTTCTGCCTCCAATAGATTTCCTAAGCACTAGAGTTTCAAGGAACAGCTTAAAAAGAGAATCCTTATGTGATTTCTTTATAATGGGTGTGTTCCTTATCTTATCCTAGTGTCTAAACTCTTCTCCATGGCTGGACCCCCAAATAATATTCCTTTACGTGCTAAGGGGTATCTAGAGAGTGGGATAGGTTTAATAACTACCCTAACCCTAACGCGTACCCTAACCCTAAACCCTACCCTAACCCTAACACGTACCCTAATCCTAATCTGTACCCTAAACCGAGCCCTAACCCTAACACTAACCCTAACCCTAACCCTAACACATACCCTACGCCGTACCCGAACCCCTCCCCGAACCCGTACCCTAAGCCGTACCCTAAGCCTAACCCTAAGCCTAACCCTAACCCTAGGCTACCCTTGACTGCTTCTGCCTCCAATAGATTTCCTAAGCACTAGTGTTTTAAGGAACAGCTTAAAAATAGAATCCTAATGTGATTTCTTTATAATGGGTGTGTTCCTTATCTTATCCTAGTGTCTAAACTCTTCTCCATGGCTGGACCCCCAAATAATATTCCTTTACGTGCTAAGGGGTATCTAGAGAGTGGGATAGGTTTACTAACTACCCTAACCCTAACGCGTACCCTAACCCTAACCCCTACCCTAACCCTAACACGTACCCTAATCCTAACCGTACCCTAAACCGAGCCCTAAAGCTAAAACTAAACCTAACCCTAACCCTAACCCATACCCTACGCCGTACCCGAACCCCTCCCCGAACCCGTACCCTAAGCCGTACCCTAAGCCTAACCCTAAGCCTAACCCTAACCCTAGGCTACCCTTGACTGCTTCTGCCTCCAATAGATTTCCTAAGCACTAGTGTTTTAAGGAACAGCTTAAAAAGAGAATCCTAATGTGATTTCTTTATAATGGGTGTGTTCCTTATCTTATCCTAGTGTCTAAACTCTTCTCCATGGCTGGACCCCCAAATAATATTCCTTTACGTGCTAAGGGGTATCTAGAGAGTGGGATAGGTTTAATAACTACCCTAATCCTAACGCGTACCCTAACCCTAACCCCTACCCTAACACTAACACGTACCCTAATCCTAACCCGTACCCTAAACCGAGCCCTAACCCTAACACTAACCCTAACACTAACCCTAACCCTAACCCGAACCCGTACACTAACCCGTACCCTAACCCTAACCCTAAGCCTAACCCTAACCTTAGGCTACCCTTGACTGCTTCTGCCTCCAATAGATTTCCTAAGCACTAGTGTTTTAAGGAACAGCTTAAAAAGAGAATCCTAATGTGATTTCTTTATAATAGGTGTGTTCCTTATCTTATCCTAGTGTCTAAACTCTTCTCCACGGGTGGACCTCCAACTAATATTCCTTTACGTGCTAAGGGGTATCTAGAGAGTGGGATAGGTTTAATAACTACCCTAACCCTAACGCGTACCCTAACCCTAACCCCTACCCTAACCCTAACACGTACCCTAATCCTAACCCGTTCCCTTAACCGAGCCCTAACCCTAACACTAAACCTAACCCTAACCCTAACCCATACCCTATGCCGTACCCGAACCCCTCCCCGAACCCGTACCCTAAGCCGTACCGTAACCCTAACCCTAAGCCTAACCCTATCCCTAGGCTACCCTTGACTGTTTCTGCCTCCAATAGATTTCCTAAGCACTAGAGTTTTAAGGAACAGCTTAAAAAGAGAATCCTTATGTGATTTCTTTATAATGGGTGTGTTCCTTATCTTATCCTAGTGTCTAAACTCTTCTCCATGGCTGGACCCCCAAATAATATTCCTTTACGTGCTAAGGGGTATCTAGAGAGTGGGATAGGTTTAATAACTACCCTAACCCTAACGCGTACCCTAACCCTAAACCCTACCCTAACCCTAACACGTACCCTAATCCTAATCTGTACCCTAAACCGAGCCCTAACCCTAACACTAACCCTAACCCTAACCCTAACACATACCCTACGCCGTACCCGAACCCCTCCCCGAACCCGTACCCTAAGCCGTACCCTAAGCCTAACCCTAAGCCTAACCCTAAACCTAGGCTACCCTTGACTGCTTCTGCCTCCAATAGATTTCCTAAGCACTAGTGTTTTAAGGAACAGCTTAAAAATAGAATCCTAATGTGATTTCTTTATAATGGGTGTGTTCCTTATCTTATCCTAGTGTCTAAACTCTTCTCCATGGCTGCACCCCCAAATAATATTCCCTTACGTGCTAAGGGGTATCTAGAGAGTGGGATAGGTTTAATAACTACCCTAACCCTAACGCGTACCCTAACCCTAACCCCTAACCTAACCCTAACACGTACCCTAATCCTAACCCGTACCCTAAACCGAGCCCTAACCCTAACACTAAACCTAACCCTAACCCTAACCCATACCCTACGCCGTACCCGAACCCCTCCCCGAACCCGTACCCTAAGCCGTACCCTAACCCTATCCCTAAGCCTAACCCTAACCCTAGGCTACCCTTGACTGCTTCTGCCTCCAATAGATTTCCTAAGCACTAGTGTTTTAAGGAACAGCTTAAAAAGAGAATCCTAAAGTGATTTCTTTATAATGGGTGTTTTCCTTATCTTATCCTAGTGTCTAAACTCTTCTCCATGGCTGGACCCCCAAATAATATTCCTTTACGTGCTAAGGGGTATGTAGAGAGTGGGATAGGTTTAATAACTACCCTAACCCTAACGCGTACCCTTACCCTAACCCCTACCCTAACACTAACACGTATCCTAATCCTAACCCGTACACTAAACCGAGCCCTAATCCTAACACTAACCCTAACCCTAACCCTAACCCTAACCCATAGCCTACGCCGTACCCGAACCCCTCCCCGAACCCGTACCCTAAGCCGTACCGTAACCCTAACCCTAAGCCTAACGCTAACCCTACGCTACCCGTGACTGCTTCTGCCTCCAATAGATTTTCTAAGCACTAGTGTTTTAAGGAACGGCTTAAAAAGAGAATCCTAATGTGATTTCTTTATAATGGGTGTGTTCCTTATCTTATCCTTGTGTCTAAACTCTTCTCCATGGCTGGACCCCCAAACAATATTCCTTTACGTGCTAAGGGGTATCTAGAGAGTGGGATAGGTTTAATAACTACCCTAACCCTAACGCATTCCCTAAACCTAACCCCTACCCTAACCCTAACACGTACCCTAATCCTAACCCGTACCCTTAACCGAGCCCTAACCCTAACACAAAACCTAACACTAACCCTAACCCATACCCTACGCCGTACCCGAACCCCTCCCCGAACCCGTACCCTAAGCCGTACCGTAACCCTAACCCTAAGCCTAACCCTAACCCTAGGCTACCCTTGACTGTTTCTGCCTCCAATAGATTTCCTAAGCACTAGTGTTTTAAGGAATGGCTTAAAAAGGGAATCCTAATGTGATTTCTTTATAATGGGTGTGTTCCTTATCTTATCCTAGTGTCTAAACTCTTCTCCATGGCTGGACACCCAAATAATATTCCTTTACGTGCTAAGGGGTATCTAGAGAGTGGGATAGGTTTAATAACTACCCTAACCCTAACGCGTACCCTAACCCTAAACCCTACCCTAACCCTAACACGTACCCTAATCCTAACCCGTACCCTAAACCGAGCACTAACCCTAACCCTAACCCTAACACATACCCTACGCCGTATCCGAACCCCTCCCCGAACCCGTACCCTAAGCCGTACCCTAAGCCTAACCCTAAGCCTAACCCTAACCCTAGGCTACCCTTGACTGCTTCTGCCTCCAATAGATTTCCTAAGCACTAGTGTTTTAAGGAACAGCTTAAAAATAGAATCCTAATGTGATTTCTTTATAATGGGTGTGTTCCTTATCTTATCCTAGTGTCTAAACTCTTCTCCATGGCTGGACCCCCAAATAATATTCCTTTACGTGCTAAGGGGTATCTAGAGAGTGGGATAGGTTTACTAACTACCCTAACCCTAACGCGTACCCTAACCCTAACCCCTACCCTAACCCTAACACGTACCCTAATCCTAACCGTACCCTAAACCGAGCCCTAAAGCTAAAACTAAACCTAACCCTAACCCTAACCCATACCCTACGCCGTACCCGAACCCCTCCCCGAACCCGTACCCTAAGCCGTACCCTAAGCCTAACCCTAAGCCTAACCCTAACCCTAGGCTACCCTTGACTGCTTCTGCCTCCAATAGATTTCCTAAGCACTAGTGTTTTAAGGAACAGCTTAAAAAGAGAATCCTAATGTGATTTCTTTATAATGGGTGTGTTCCTTATCTTATCCTAGTGTCTAAACTCTTCTCCATGGCTGGACCCTCAAATAATATTCCTTTACGTGCTAAGGGGTATCTAGAGAGTGGGATAGGTTTAATAACTACCCTAACCCTAACGCGTACCCTAACCCTAACCCCTACCCTAACCCTAACACGTACCCTAATCCTAACCCGTACCCTAAACCGAGCCCTAACCCTAACACTAACCCTAACCCTAACCCTAACCCATACCCTACGCCGTACCCGCACCCCTCCCCGAACCCGTAACCTAAGCCGTACCCTAAGCCTAACCCTAAGCCTAACCCTAACCCTAGGCTACCCTTGACTGCTTCTGCCTCCAATAGATTTCCTAAGCACTACTGTTTTAAGGAACAGCTTAAAAAGAGAATCCTAATGTGATTTCTTTATAATGGGTGTGTTCTTTAGCTTATCCTAGTGTCTAAACTCTTCTCCATGGCTGCACCCCCAAATCATATTCCCTTACGTGCTAAGGGGTATCTAGAGAGTGGGATAGGTTTAATAACTACCCTAACCCTAACGCGTACCCTAACCCTAACCCCTACCCTAACCCTAACACGTACCCTAATCCTAACCTGTACCCTAAACCGAGCCCTAACCCTAACACTAACCCTAACCCTAACCCTAACCCATACCCTACGCCGTACCCGCACCCCTCCCCGAACCCGTACCCTAAGCCATACCCTAAACCTAACCCTAAGCCTAACCCTAACCCTAGGCTACCCTTGACTGCTTCTGCCTCCAATTGATTTCCTAAGCAGTAGTGTTTTAAGGAACAGCTTAAAAAGAGAATCCTAATGTGATTTCTTTATAATGGGTGTGTTCCTTATCTTATCCTAGTGTCTAAACTCTTCTCCATGGCTGGACCCCCAAATAATATTCCTTTACGTGCTAAGGGGGAGCTAGAGAGTGGGATAGGTTTACTAACTACCCTAGCCCTAACGCGTAACCTAACCCTAACCCCTACCCTAACCCTAACACGTACCCTAATCCTAACCCGTACCCTAAACCGAGCCCTAACCCTAACACTAACCCAAACCCTAACCCTAACCCATACCCTACGCCGTACACGAACACCTCCCCGAACCCATACCCCAAGCCGTACCCTAACCCTAACCCTAAGCCTAACCCTAACCCTAGGCTACCCTTGACTGCTTCTGCCTCCAATAGATTTCCTAAGCACTAGTGTTTTAAGGAACAGCTTAAAAAGAGAATCCTAAAGTGATTTCTTTGTAACGGGTGTGTTCCTTATCTTATCCTAGTGTCTAAACTCTTCTCCATGGCTGGACCCCCAAATAATATTCCTTTACATGCTAAGGGGTATCTAGAGAGTGGGATAGGTTTAATAACTACCCTAACCCTAATGCGTACCCTAACCCTAACCCCTACCCTAACCCTAACACGTACCCTAATCCTAACCCGTACCCTAAACCGAGCCCTAACCCTAACACTAACCCTAACCCATACCCTACGCCGTACCCGAAACCCTCCCCGAACCCGTACCCTAAGCCGTACCCTAAGCCTAACCCTAAGCCTAACCCTAACCCTAGGCTACCCTTGACTGCTTCTGCCTCCTATAGATTTCCTAAGCACTAGTGTTTTAAGGAACAGCTTAAAAAGAGAATCCTAATGTGATTTCTTTATAATGGGTGTGTTCCTTATCTTATCCTAGTGTCTAAACTCTTCTCCATGGCTGGACCCTCAAATAATATTCCTTTACGTGCTAAGGGGTATCTAGAGAGTGGGATAGGTTTAATAACTACCCTAACCCTAACGCGTACCCTAACCCTAACCCCTACCCTAACCCTAACACGTACCCTAATCCTAACCCGTACCCTAAACCGAGCCCTAACCCTAACACTAACCCTAACCCTAACCCTAACCCATACCCTACGCCGTACCCGCACCCCTCCCCGAACCCGTACCCTAAGCCATACCCTAAACCTAACCCTAAGCCTAACCCTAACCCTAGGCTACCCTTGACTGTTTCTGCCTCCAATAGATTTCCTAAGCACTAGTGTTTTAAGGAATGGCTTAAAAAGGGAATCCTAATGTGATTTCTTTATAATGGGTGTGTTCCTTATCTTATCCTAGTGTCTAAACTCTTCTCCATGGCTGGACACCCAAATAATATTCCTTTACGTGCTAAGGGGTATCTAGAGAGTGGGATAGGTTTAATAACTACCCTAACCCTAACGCGTACCCTAACCCTAAACCCTACCCTAACCCTAACACGTACCCTAATCCTAACCCGTACCCTAAACCGAGCACTAACCCTAACCCTAACCCTAACACATACCATACGCCGTATCCGAACCCCTCCCCGAACCCGTACCCTAAGCCGTACCCTAAGCCTAACCCTAAGCCTAACCCTAACCCTAGGCTACCCTTGACTGCTTCTGCCTCCAATAGATTTCCTAAGCACTAGTGTTTTAAGGAACAGCTTAAAAAGAGAATCCTAATGTGATTTCTTTATAATGGGTGTGTTCCTTATCTTATCCTAGTGTCTAAACTCTTCTCCATGGCTGGACCCCCAAATAATATTCCTTTACGTGCTAAGGGTTATCTAGAGAGTAGGATAGGTTTAATAACTACCCTAATCCTAACGCGTACCCTAACCCTAACCCCTACCCTAAACCTAACACGTACCCTAATCCTAACCCGTACCCTAAACCGAGCCCTAACCCTAACACTAACCCTAACCCTAACCCTAACCCTAACCCGAACCCGTACACTAACCCGTACCCTAACCCTAACCCTAAGCCTAACCCTAACCTTAGGCTACCCTTGACTGCTTCTGCCTCCAATAGATTTCCTAAGCACTAGTGTTTTAAGGAACAGCTTAAAAAGAGAATCCTAATGTGATTTCTTTATAATGGGTGTGTTCCTTATCTTATCCTAGTGTCTAAACTCTTCTCCATGGCTGCACCCCCAAATAATATTCCCTTACGTGCTAACGGGTATCTAGAGAGTGGGATAGGTTTAATAACTACCCTAACCCTAATGCGTACCCTAACCCTAACCCCTACCCTAACCCTAACACGTACCCTAATCCTAACCCATTCCCTTAACCGAGCCCTAACCCTAACCCTAACCCTAAGCCTAACCCTATCCCTAGGCTACCCTTGACTGTTTCTGCCTCCAATAGATTTCCTAAGCACTAGAGTTTTAAAGAACAGCTTCAAAAGAGAATCCTTATGTGATTTCTTTATATTGGGTGTGTTCCTTATCTTATCCTAGTGTCTAAACTCTTCTCCATGGCTGGACCCCCAAATAATATTCCTTTACGTGCTAAGGGGTATCTAGAGAGTGGGATAGGTTTAATAACTACCCTAACCCTAACGCGTACCCTAACCCTAAACCCTACCCTAACCCTAACACGTACCCTAATCCTAATCTGTACCCTAAACCGAGCCCTAACCCTAACACTAACCCTAACCCTAACCCTAACACATACCCTACGCCGTACCCGAAACCCTCCCCGAACCCGTACCCTAAGCCGTACCCTAAGCCTAACCCTAAGCCTAACCCTAAACCTAGGCTACCCTTGACTGCTTCTGCCTCCAATAGATTTCCTAAGCACTAGTGTTTTAAGGAACAGCTTAAAAATAGAATCCTAATGTGATTTCTTTATAATGGGTGTGTTCCTTATCTTATCCTAGTGTCTAAACTCTTCTCCATGGCTGGACCCCCAAATAATATTCCTTTACGTGCTAAGGGGTATCTAGAGAGTGGGATAGGTTTACTAACTACCCTAACCCTAACGCGTACCCTAACCCTAACCCCTACCCTAACCCTAACACGTACCCTAATCCTAACCCGTACACTAAACCGAGCCCTAATCCTAACACTAACCCTAACCCTAAACCTAACCCTAACGCATACCCTACGCCGTACCCGAACCCCTACCCGAACCCGTACCCTAAGCCGTACCGTAACCCTAACCCTAAGCCTAACGCTAACCCTACGCTACCCGTGACTGCTTCTGCCTCCAATAGATTTTCTAATCACTAGTGTTTTAAGGAACGGCTTAAAAAGAGAATCCTAATGTGATTTCTTTATAATGGGTGTGTTCCTTATCGTATCCTTGTGTCTAAACTCTTCTCCATGGCTGGACCCCCAAATAATATTCCTTTACGTCCTAAGGGGTGTCTAGAGAGTGGGATAGGTTTAATAACTACCCTAACCCTAACGCGTACCCTAACCCTAAACCCTACCCTAACCCTAACACGTACCCTAATCCTAACCTGTACCCTAAACCGAGCCCTAACCCTAACACTAACCCTAACCCTAAGCCTAACACATACCCTACGCCGTACCCGAACCCCTCCCCGAACCCGTACCCTAAGCCGTACCCTAAGCCTAACCCTAAGCCTAACCCTAAACCTAGGCTACCCTTGACTGCTTCTGCCTCCAATAGATATCCTAAGCACTAGTGTTTTAAGGAACAGCTTAAAAATAGAATCCTAATGTGATTTCTTTATAATGGGTGTGTTCCTTATCTTATCCTAGTGTCTAAACTCTTCTCCAGGGCTGGACCCCCAAATAATATTCCTTTACGTGCTAAGGGGTATCTAGAGAGTGGGATAGTTTTAATAACTACCCTAACCCTAACGCGTACCCTAACCCTAACCCCTACCCTAACCCTAACACGTACCCTAATCCTAACCTGTACCCTAAACCGAGCCCTAAAGCTAAAACTAAACCTAACCCTAACCCTAACCCATACCCTACGCCGTACCCGAACCCCTGCCCGAACCCGTACCCTAAGCCGTACCCTAAGCCTAACCCTAAGCCTAACGCTAACCCTACGCTACCCGTGACTGCTTCTGCCTCCAATAGATTTTCTAAGCACTAGTGTTTTAAGGAACGGCTTAAAAAGAGAATCCTAATGTGATTTCTTTATAATGGGTGTGTTCCTTATCTTATCCTAGTGTCTAAACTCTTCTCCATGGCTGCACCCCCAAATAATATTGCCTTACGTGCTAAGGGGTATCTAGAGAGTGGGATAGGTTTAATAACTACCCTAACCCTAATGCGTACTCTAACCCTAACCCCTACCCTAACACTAACACGTACCCTAATCCTAACCCGTATCCTAAACCGAGCCCTAACCCTAACACTAACACTAACCCTAACCCTAACCATACCCTACGCCGTACCTGAACCCCTCCCCAAACCCGTACCCTAAGCCGTACCCTAAGCCTAACCCTAAGCCTAACACTAACCCTAGGCTACCCTTGACTGCTTCTGCCTCCAATAGATTTCCTAAGCACTAGTGTTTTAAGCAACAGCTTAAAAAGAGAATCCTAATGTGATTTCTTTATAATGGGTGTGTTCCTTATCTTATCCTAGTGTCTAAATTCTTCTCCATGGCTGGAACCCCAAATAATATTCCTTTACGTGCTAAGGGGTATCTAGAGAGTGGGATAGGTTTACTAACTGCCCTAACCCTAACGCGTACCCTAACCCTAACCCCTACCCTAAACCTAACACGTACCCTAATCCTAACCGTACCCTAAACCGAGCCCTAACCCTAACACTAACCCTAACCCTAACCCTAACCCATACCCTACGCCGTACCCGAAACCCTCCCCGAACCCGTACCCTAAGCCGTACCCTAAGCCTAACCCTAAGCCTAACCCTAACCCTAGGCTACCCTTGACTGCTTCTGCCTCCTATAGATTTCCTAAGCACTAGTGTTTTAAGGAACAGCTTAAAAAGAGAATCCTAATGTGATTTCTTTATAATGGGTGTGTTCCTTATCTTATCCTAGTGTCTAAACTCTTCTCCATGGCTGGACCCTCAAATAATATTCCTTTACGTGCTAAGGGGTATCTAGAGAGTGGGATAGGTTTAATAACTACCCTAACCCTAACGCGTACCCTAACCCTAACCCCTACCCTAACCCTAACACGTACCCTAATCCTAACCCGTACCCTAAACCGAGCCCTAACCCTAACACTAACCCTAACCCTAACCCTAACACATACCCTACGCCGTACCCGCACCCCTCCCCGAACCCGTAACCTAAGCCGTACCCTAAGCCTAACCCTAAGCCTAACCCTAACCCTAGGCTACCCTTGACTGCTTCTGCCTCCAATAGATTTCCTAAGCACTACTGTTTTAAGGAACAGCTTAAAAAGAGAATCCTAATGTGATTTCTTTATAATGGGTGTGTTCCTTATCTTATCCTAGTGTCTAAGCTCTTCTCCATGGCTGCACCCCCAAATAATATTCCCTTACGTGCTAAGGGGTATCTAGAGAGTGGGATAGGTTTAATAACTACCCTAACCCTAATGCGTACCCTAACCCTAACCCCTACCCTAACCCTAACACGTACCCTAATCCTAACCCATTCCCTTAACCGAGCCCTAACCCTAACACTAAACCTAACCCTAACCCTAACCCATACCCTATTCCGTACCCGAACCCCTCCCCGAACCCGTACCCTAAGCCGTTCCGTAACCCTAACCCTAAGCCTAACCCTATCCCTAGGCTACCCTTGACTGTTTCTGCCTCCAATAGATTTCCTAAGCACTAGAGTTTTAAGGAACAGCTTCAAAAGAGAATCCTTATGTGATTTCTTTATATTGGGTGTGTTCCTTATCTTATCCTAGTGTCTAAACTCTTCTCCATGGCTGGACCCCCAAATAATATTCCTTTACGTGCTAAGGGGTATCTAGAGAGTGGGATAGGTTTAATAACTACCCTAACCCTAACGCGTACCCTAACCCTAAACCCTACCCTAACCCTAACACGTACCCTAATCCTAATCTGTACCCTAAACCGAGCCCTAACCCTCACACTAACCCTAACCCTAACCCTAACACATACCCTACGCCGTACCCGAAACCCTCCCCGAACCCGTACCCTAAGCCGTACCCTAAGCCTAACCCTAAGCCTAACCCTAAACCTAGGCTACCCTTGACTGCTTCTGCCTCCAATAGATTTCCTAAGCACTAGTGTTTTAAGGAACAGCTTAAAAATAGAATCCTAATGTGATTTCTTTATAATGGGTGTGTTCCTTATCTTATCCTAGTGTCTAAACTCTTCTCCATGGCTGGACCCCCAAATAATATTCCTTTACGTGCTAAGGGGTATCTAGAGAGTGGGATAGGTTTACTAACTACCCTAACCCTAACGCGTACCCTAACCCTAACCCCTACCCTAACCCTAACACGTACCCTAATCCTAACCCGTACACTAAACCGAGCCCTAATCCTAACACTAACCCTAACCCTAAACCTAACCCTAACGCATACCCTACGCCGTACCCGAACCCCTACCCGAACCCGTACCCTAAGCCGTACCGTAACCCTAACCCTAAGCCTAACGCTAACCCTACGCTACCCGTGACTGCTTCTGCCTCCAATAGATTTTCTAATCACTAGTGTTTTAAGGAACGGCTTAAAAAGAGAATCCTAATGTGATTTCTTTATAATGGGTGTGTTCCTTATCGTATCCTTGTGTCTAAACTCTTCTCCATGGCTGGACCCCCAAATAATATTCCTTTACGTCCTAAGGGGTGTCTAGAGAGTGGGATAGGTTTAATAACTACCCTAACCCTAACGCGTACCCTAACCCTAAACCCTACCCTAACCCTAACACGTACCCTAATCCTAACCTGTACCCTAAACCGAGCCCTAACCCTAACACTAACCCTAACCCTAAGCCTAACACATACCCTACGCCGTACCCGAACCCCTCCCCGAACCCGTACCCTAAGCCGTACCCTAAGCCTAACCCTAAGCCTAACCCTAAACCTAGGCTACCCTTGACTGCTTCTGCCTCCAATAGATATCCTAAGCACTAGTGTTTTAAGGAACAGCTTAAAAATAGAATCCTAATGTGATTTCTTTATAATGGGTGTGTTCCTTATCTTATCCTAGTGTCTAAACTCTTCTCCAGGGCTGGACCCCCAAATAATATTCCTTTACGTGCTAAGGGGTATCTAGAGAGTGGGATAGTTTTAATAACTACCCTAACCCTAACGCGTACCCTAACCCTAACCCCTACCCTAACCCTAACACGTACCCTAATCCTAACCTGTACCCTAAACCGAGCCCTAAAGCTAAAACTAAACCTAACCCTAACCCTAACCCATACCCTACGCCGTACCCGAACCCCTGCCCGAACCCGTACCCTAAGCCGTACCCTAAGCCTAACCCTAAGCCTAACGCTAACCCTACGCTACCCGTGACTGCTTCTGCCTCCAATAGATTTTCTAAGCACTAGTGTTTTAAGGAACGGCTTAAAAAGAGAATCCTAATGTGATTTCTTTATAATGGGTGTGTTCCTTATCTTATCCTAGTGTCTAAACTCTTCTCCATGGCTGCACCCCCAAATAATATTGCCTTACGTGCTAAGGGGTATCTAGAGAGTGGGATAGGTTTAATAACTACCCTAACCCTAATGCGTACTCTAACCCTAACCCCTACCCTAACACTAACACGTACCCTAATCCTAACCCGTATCCTAAACCGAGCCCTAACCCTAACACTAACACTAACCCTAACCCTAACCATACCCTACGCCGTACCTGAACCCCTCCCCAAACCCGTACCCTAAGCCGTACCCTAAGCCTAACCCTAAGCCTAACACTAACCCTAGGCTACCCTTGACTGCTTCTGCCTCCAATAGATTTCCTAAGCACTAGTGTTTTAAGCAACAGCTTAAAAAGAGAATCCTAATGTGATTTCTTTATAATGGGTGTGTTCCTTATCTTATCCTAGTGTCTAAATTCTTCTCCATGGCTGGAACCCCAAATAATATTCCTTTACGTGCTAAGGGGTATCTAGAGAGTGGGATAGGTTTACTAACTGCCCTAACCCTAACGCGTACCCTAACCCTAACCCCTACCCTAAACCTAACACGTACCCTAATCCTAACCGTACCCTAAACCGAGCCCTAACCCTAACACTAACCCTAACCCTAACCCTAACCCATACCCTACGCCGTACCCGAAACCCTCCCCGAACCCGTACCCTAAGCCGTACCCTAAGCCTAACCCTAAGCCTAACCCTAACCCTAGGCTACCCTTGACTGCTTCTGCCTCCTATAGATTTCCTAAGCACTAGTGTTTTAAGGAACAGCTTAAAAAGAGAATCCTAATGTGATTTCTTTATAATGGGTGTGTTCCTTATCTTATCCTAGTGTCTAAACTCTTCTCCATGGCTGGACCCTCAAATAATATTCCTTTACGTGCTAAGGGGTATCTAGAGAGTGGGATAGGTTTAATAACTACCCTAACCCTAACGCGTACCCTAACCCTAACCCCTACCCTAACCCTAACACGTACCCTAATCCTAACCCGTACCCTAAACCGAGCCCTAACCCTAACACTAACCCTAACCCTAACCCTAACACATACCCTACGCCGTACCCGCACCCCTACCCGAACCCGTAACCTAAGCCGTACCCTAAGCCTAACCCTAAGCCTAACCCTAACCCTAGGCTACCCTTGACTGCTTCTGCCTCCAATAGATTTCCTAAGCACTACTGTTTTAAGGAACAGCTTAAAAAGAGAATCCTAATGTGATTTCTTTATAATGGGTGTGTTCCTTATCTTATCCTAGTGTCTAAACTCTTCTCCATGGCTGCACCCCCAAATAATATTCCCTTACGTGCTAAGGGGTATCTAGAGAGTGGGATAGGTTTAATAACTACCCTAACCCTAATGCGTACCCTAACCCTAACCCCTACCCTAACCCTAACACGTACCCTAATCCTAACCCATTCCCTTAACCGAGCCCTAACCCTAACACTAAACCTAACCCTAACCCTAACCCATACCCTATTCCGTACCCGAACCCCTCCCCGAACCCGTACCCTAAGCCGTTCCGTAACCCTAACCCTAAGCCTAACCCTATCCCTAGGCTACCCTTGACTGTTTCTGCCTCCAATAGATTTCCTAAGCACTAGAGTTTTAAGGAACAGCTTCAAAAGAGAATCCTTATGTGATTTCTTTATATTGGGTGTGTTCCTTATCTTATCCTAGTGTCTAAACTCTTCTCCATGGCTGGACCCCCAAATAATATTCCTTTACGTGCTAAGGGGTATCTAGAGAGTGGGATAGGTTTAATAACTACCCTAACCCTAACGCGTACCCTAACCCTAAACCCTACCCTAACCCTAACACGTACCCTAATCCTAATCTGTACCCTAAACCGAGCCCTAACCCTAACACTAACCCTAACCCTAACCCTAACACATACCCTACGCCGTACCCGAACCCCTCCCCGAACCCGTACCCTAAGCCGTACCCTAAGCCTAACCCTAAGCCTAACCCTAAACCTAGGCTACCCTTGACTGCTTCTGCCTCCAATTGATTTCCTAAGCACTAGTGTTTTAAGGAACAGCTTAAAAATAGAATCCTAATGTGATTTCTTTATAATGGGTGTGTTCCTTATCTTATCCTAGTGTCTAAACTCTTCTCCATGGCTGGACCCCCAAATAATATTCCTTTACGTGCTAAGGGGTATCTAGAGAGTGGGATAGGTTTACTAACTACCCTAACCCTAACGCGTACCCTAACCCTAACCCCTACCCTAACCCTAACACGTACCCTAATCCTAACCGTACCCTAAACCGAGCCCTAAAGCTAAAACTAAACCTAACCCTAACCCTAACCCATACCCTACGCCGTACCCGAACCCCTCCCCGAACCCGTACCCTAAGCCGTACCCTAAGCCTAACCCTAAGCCTAACCCTAACCCTAGGCTACCCTTGACTGCTTCTGCCTCCAATAGATTTCCTAAGCACTAGTGTTTTAAGGAACAGCTTAAAAAGAGAATCCTAATGTGATTTCTTTATAATGGGTGTGTTCCTTATCTTATCCTAGTGTCTAAACTCTTCTCCATGGCTGGACCCTCAAATAATATTCCTTTACGTGCTAAGGGGTATCTAGAGAGTGGGATAGGTTTAATAACTACCCTAAACCTAACGCGTACCCTAACCCTAACCCCTACCCTAACCCTAACACGTACCCTAATCCTAACCCGTACCCTAAACCGAGCCCTAACCCTAACACTAACCCTAACCCTAACCCTAACCCATACCCTACGCCGTACCCGCACCCCTCCCCGAACCCGTAACCTAAGCCGTACCCTAAGCCTAACCCTAAGCCTAACCCTAACCCTAGGCTACCCTTGACTGCTTCTGCCTCCAATAGATTTCCTAAGCACTACTGTTTTAAGGAACAGCTTAAAAAGAGAATCCTAAAGTGATTTCTTTATAATGGGTGTGTTCCTTAGCTTATCCTAGTGTCTAAACTCTTCTCCATGGCTGCACCCCCAAATCATATTCCCTTACGTGCTAAGGGGTATCTAGAGAGTGGGATAGGTTTAATAACTACCCTAACCCTAACGCGTACCCTAACCCTAACCCCTACCCTAACCCTAACACGTACCCTAATCCTAACCTGTACCCTAAACCGAGCCCTAACCCTAACACTAACCCTAACCCTAACCCTAACCCATACCCTACGCCGTACCCGCACCCCTCCCCGAACCCGTACCCTAAGCCATACCCTAAACCTAACCCTAAGCCTAACCCTAACCCTAGGCTACCCTTGACTGTTTCTGCCTCCAATAGATTTCCTAAGCACTAGTGTTTTAAGGAACAGCTTAAAAAGAGAATCCTAATGTGATTTCTTTATAATGGGTGTGTTCCTTATCTTATCCTAGTGTCTAAACTCTTCTCCATGGCTGGACCCCCAAATAATATTCCTTTACGTGCTAAGGGGGAGCTAGAGAGTGGGATAGGTTTACTAACTACCCTAGCCCTAACGCGTAACCTAACCCTAACCCCTACCCTAACCCTAACACGTACCCTAATCCTAACCCGTACCCTAAACCGAGCCCTAACCCTAACACTAACCCAAACCCTAACCCTAACCCATACCCTACGCCGTACACGAACACCTCCCCGAACCCATACCCCAAGCCGTACCCTAACCCTAACCCTAAGCCTAACCCTAACCCTAGGCTACCCTTGACTGCTTCTGCCTCCAATAGATTTCCTAAGCACTAGTGTTTTAAGGAACAGCTTAAAAAGAGAATCCTAAAGTGATTTCTTTATAATGGGTGTGTTCCTTATCGTATCCTTGTGTCTAAACTCTTCTCCATGGCTGGACCCCCAAATAATATTCCTTTACGTCCTAAGGGGTGTCTAGAGAGTGGGATAGGTTTAATAACTACCCTAACCCTAATGCGTACCCTAACCCTAACCCCTACCCTAACCCTAACACGTACCCTAATCCTAACCCGTACCCTAAACCGAGCCCTAACCCTAACACTAACCCTAACCCTAACCCATACCCTACGCCGTACCCGAAACCCTCCCCGAACCCGTACCCTAAGCCGTACCCTAAGCCTAACCCTAAGCCTAACCCTAACCCTAGGCTACCCTTGACTGCTTCTGCCTCCAATAGATTTCCTAAGCACTAGTGTTTTAAGGAACAGCTTAAAAAGAGAATCCTAATGTGATTTCTTCATAATGGGTGTGTTCCTTATCTTATCCTAGTGTCTAAACTCTTCTCCATGGCTGGACCCTCAAATAATATTCCTTTACGTGCTAAGGGGTATCTAGAGAGTGGGATAGGTTTAAGAACTACCCTAACCCTAACGCGTACCCTAACCCTAACCCCTACCCTAACCCTAACACGTACCCTAATCCTAACCCGTACCCTAAACCGAGCCCTAACCCTAACACTAACCCTAACCCTAACCCTAACCCATACCCTACGCCGTACCCGCACCCCTCCCCGAACCCGTACCCTAAGCCATACCCTAAACCTAACCCTAAGCCTAACCCTAACCCTAGGCTACCCTTGACTGTTTCTGCCTCCAATAGATTTCCTAAGCACTAGTGTTTTAAGGAATGGCTTAAAAAGGGAATCCTAATGTGATTTCTTTATAATGGGTGTGTTCCTTATCTTATCCTAGTGTCTAAACTCTTCTCCATGGCTGGACACCCAAATAATATTCCTTTACGTGCTAAGGGGTATCTAGAGAGTGGGATAGGTTTAATAACTACCCTAACCCTAACGCGTACCCTAACCCTAAACCCTACACTAACCCTAACACGTACCCTAATCCTAACCCGTACCCTAAACCGAGCACTAACCCTAACCCTAGCCCTAACACATACCATACGCCGTATCCGAACCCCTCCCCGAACCCGTACCCTAAGCCGTACCCTAAGCCTAACCCTAAGCCTAACCCTAACCCTAGGCTACCCTTGACTGCTTCTGCCTCCAATAGATTTCCTAAGCACTAGTGTTTTAAGGAACAGCTTAAAAAGAGAATCCTAATGTGATTTCTTTATAATGGGTGTGTTCCTTATCTTATCCTAGTGTCTAAACTCTTCTCCATGGCTGGACCCCCAAATAATATTCCTTTACGTGCTAAGGGTTATCTAGAGAGTGGGATAGGTTTAATAACTACCCTAATCCTAACGCGTACCCTAACCCTAACCCCTACTCTAAACCTAACACGTACCCTAATCCTAACCCGTACCCTAAACCGAGCCCTAACCCTAACACTAACCCTAACCCTAACCCGAACCCGTACACTAACCCGTACCCTAACCCTAACCCTAAGCCTAACCCTAACCTTAGGCTACCCTTGACTGCTTCTGCCTCCAATAGATTTCCTAAGCACTAGTGTTTTAAGGAACAGCTTAAAAAGAGAATCCTAATGTGATTTCTTTATAATGGGTGTGTTCCTTATCTTATCCTTGTGTCTAAACTCTTCTCCATGGCTGCACCCCCAAATAATATTCCCTTACGTGCTAAGGGGTATCTAGAGAGTGGGATAGGTTTAATAACTACCCTAACCCTAATGCGTACCCTAACCCTAACCCCTACCCTAACCCTAACACGTACCCTAATCCTAACCCATTCCCTTAACCGAGCCCTAACCCTAACCCTAACCCTAAGCCTAACCCTATCCCTAGGCTACCCTTGACTGTTTCTGCCTCCAATAGATTTCCTAAGCACTAGAGTTTTAAGGAACAGCTTCAAAAGAGAATCCTTATGTGATTTCTTTATATTGGGTGTGTTCCTTATCTTATCCTAGTGTCTAAACTCTTCTCCATGGCTGGACCCCCAAATAATATTCCTTTACGTGCTAAGGGGTATCTAGAGAGTGGGATAGGTTTAATAACTACCCTAACCCTAACGCGTACCCTAACCCTAAACCCTACCCTAACCCTAACACGTACCCTAATCCTAATCTGTACCCTAAACCGAGCCCTAACCCTAACACTAACACTAACCCTAACCCTAACACATACCCTACGCCGTACCCGAAACCCTCCCCGAACCCGTACCCTAAGCCGTACCCTAAGCCTAACCCTAAGCCTAACCCTAAACCTAGGCTACCCTTGACTGCTTCTGCCTCCAATAGATTTCCTAAGCACTAGTGTTTTAAGGAACAGCTTAAAAATAGAATCCTAATGTGATTTCTTTATAATGGGTGTGTTCCTTATCTTATCCTAGTGTCTAAACTCTTCTCCATGGCTGGACCCCCAAATAATATTCCTTTACGTGCTAAGGGGTATCTAGAGAGTGGGATAGGTTTACTAACTACCCTAACCCTAACGCGTACCCTAACCCTAACCCCTACCCTAACCCTAACACGTACCCTAATCCTAACCCGTACACTAAACCGAGCCCTAATCCTAACACTAACCCTAACCCTAAACCTAACCCTAACGCATACCCTACGCCGTACCCGAACCCCTACCCGAACCCGTACCCTAAGCCGTACCGTAACCCTAACCCTAAGCCTAACGCTAACCCTACGCTACCCGTGACTGCTTCTGCCTCCAATAGATTTTCTAATCACTAGTGTTTTAAGGAACGGCTTAAAAAGAGAATCCTAATGTGATTTCTTTATAATGGGTGTGTTCCTTATCGTATCCTTGTGTCTAAACTCTTCTCCATGGCTGGACCCCCAAATAATATTCCTTTACGTCCTAAGGGGTGTCTAGAGAGTGGGATAGGTTTAATAACTACCCTAACCCTAACGCGTACCCTAACCCTAAACCCTACCCTAACCCTAACACGTACCCTAATCCTAACCTGTACCCTAAACCGAGCCCTAACCCTAACACTAACCCTAACCCTAAGCCTAACACATACCCTACGCCGTACCCGAACCCCTCCCCGAACCCGTACCCTAAGCCGTACCCTAAGCCTAACCCTAAGCCTAACCCTAAACCTAGGCTACCCTTGACTGCTTCTGCCTCCAATAGATATCCTAAGCACTAGTGTTTTAAGGAACAGCTTAAAAATAGAATCCTAATGTGATTTCTTTATAATGGGTGTGTTCCTTATCTTATCCTAGTGTCTAAACTCTTCTCCAGGGCTGGACCCCCAAATAATATTCCTTTACGTGCTAAGGGGTATCTAGAGAGTGGGATAGTTTTAATAACTACCCTAACCCTAACGCGTACCCTAACCCTAACCCCTACCCTAACCCTAACACGTACCCTAATCCTAACCTGTACCCTAAACCGAGCCCTAAAGCTAAAACTAAACCTAACCCTAACCCTAACCCATACCCTACGCCGTACCCGAACCCCTGCCCGAACCCGTACCCTAAGCCGTACCCTAAGCCTAACCCTAAGCCTAACGCTAACCCTACGCTACCCGTGACTGCTTCTGCCTCCAATAGATTTTCTAAGCACTAGTGTTTTAAGGAACGGCTTAAAAAGAGAATCCTAATGTGATTTCTTTATAATGGGTGTGTTCCTTATCTTATCCTAGTGTCTAAACTCTTCTCCATGGCTGCACCCCCAAATAATATTGCCTTACGTGCTAAGGGGTATCTAGAGAGTGGGATAGGTTTAATAACTACCCTAACCCTAATGCGTACTCTAACCCTAACCCCTACCCTAACACTAACACGTACCCTAATCCTAACCCGTATCCTAAACCGAGCCCTAACCCTAACACTAACACTAACCCTAACCCTAACCATACCCTACGCCGTACCTGAACCCCTCCCCAAACCCGTACCCTAAGCCGTACCCTAAGCCTAACCCTAAGCCTAACACTAACCCTAGGCTACCCTTGACTGCTTCTGCCTCCAATAGATTTCCTAAGCACTAGTGTTTTAAGCAACAGCTTAAAAAGAGAATCCTAATGTGATTTCTTTATAATGGGTGTGTTCCTTATCTTATCCTAGTGTCTAAATTCTTCTCCATGGCTGGAACCCCAAATAATATTCCTTTACGTGCTAAGGGGTATCTAGAGAGTGGGATAGGTTTACTAACTGCCCTAACCCTAACGCGTACCCTAACCCTAACCCCTACCCTAAACCTAACACGTACCCTAATCCTAACCGTACCCTAAACCGAGCCCTAACCCTAACACTAACCCTAACCCTAACCCTAACCCATACCCTACGCCGTACCTGAAACCCTCCCCGAACCCGTACCCTAAGCCGTACCCTAAGCCTAACCCTAAGCCTAACCCTAACCCTAGGCTACCCTTGACTGCTTCTGCCTCCTATAGATTTCCTAAGCACTAGTGTTTTAAGGAACAGCTTAAAAAGAGAATCCTAATGTGATTTCTTTATAATGGGTGTGTTCCTTATCTTATCCTAGTGTCTAAACTCTTCTCCATGGCTGGACCCTCAAATAATATTCCTTTACGTGCTAAGGGGTATCTAGAGAGTGGGATAGGTTTAATAACTACCCTAACCCTAACGCGTACCCTAACCCTAACCCCTACCCTAACCCTAACACGTACCCTAATCCTAACCCGTACCCTAAACCGAGCCCTAACCCTAACACTAACCCTAACCCTAACCCTAACACATACCCTACGCCGTACCCGCACCCCTCCCCGAACCCGTAACCTAAGCCGTACCCTAAGCCTAACCCTAAGCCTAACCCTAACCCTAGGCTACCCTTGACTGCTTCTGCCTCCAATAGATTTCCTAAGCACTACTGTTTTAAGGAACAGCTTAAAAAGAGAATCCTAATGTGATTTCTTTATAATGGGTGTGTTCCTTATCTTATCCTAGTGTCTAAACTCTTCTCCATGGCTGCACCCCCAAATAATATTCCCTTACGTGCTAAGGGGTATCTAGAGAGTGGGATAGGTTTAATAACTACCCTAACCCTAACGCGTACCCTAACCCTAACCCCTACCCTAACCCTAACACGTACCCTAATCCTAACACGTACCCTAAACCGAGCCCTAACCCTAACACTAAACCTAACCCTAACCCTAACCCATACCCTACGCCGTACCCGAACCCCTCCCCGAACCCGTACCCTAAGCCGTACCCTAACCCTATCCCTAAGCCTAACCCTAACCCTAGGCTACCCTTGACTGCTTCTGCCTCCAATAGATTTCCTAAGCACTAGTGTTTTAAGGAACAGCTTAAAAAGAGAATCCTAAAGTGATTTCTTTATAATGGGTGTGTTCCTTATCTTATCCTAGTGTCTAAACTCTTCTCCATGGCTGAACCCCCAAATAATATTCCTTTACGTGCTAAGGGGTATGTAGAGGGTGGGATAGGTTTAATAACTACCCTAACCCTAACGCGTACCCTTACCCTAACCCCTACCCTAACACTAACACGTATCCTAATCCTAACCCGTACACTAAACCGAGCCCTAATCCTAACACTAACCCTAACCCTAACCCTAACCCTAACCCATACCCTACGCCGTACCCGAACCCCTCCCCGAACCCGTACCCTAAGCCGTACCGTAACCCGAACCCTAAGCCTAACGCTAACCCTACGCTACCCGTGACTGCTTCTGCCTCCAATAGATTTTCTAAGCACTAGTGTTTTAAGGAACGGCTTAAAAAGAGAATCCTAATGTGATTTCTTTATAATGGGTGTGTTCCTTATCTTATCCTTGTGTCTAAACTCTTCTCCATGGCTGGACCCCCAAATAATATTCCTTTACGTGCTAATGGGTATCTAGAGAGTGGGATAGGTTTAATAACTACCCTAACCCTAACGCATTCCCTAACCCTAACCCCTACCCTAACCCTAACACGTACCCTAATCCTAACCCGTACCCTTAACCGAGCCCTAACCCTAACACAAAACCTAACACTAACCCTAACCCATACCCTACGCCGTACCCGAACCCCTCCCCGAACCCGTACCCTAAGCCGTACCGTAACCCTAACCCTAAGCCTAACCCTAACCCTAGGCTACCCTTGACTGTTTCTGCCTCCAATAGATTTCCTAAGCACTAGTGTTTTAAGGAATGGCTTAAAAAGGGAATCCTAATGTGATTTCTTTATAATGGGTGTGTTCCTTATCTTATCCTAGTGTCTAAACTCTTCTCCATGGCTGGACCCCCAAATAATATTCCTTTACGTGCTAAGGGGTATCTAGAGAGTGGGATAGGTTTAATAACTACCCTAATCCTAACGCGTACCCTAACCCTAACCCCTACCCTAACCCTAACACGTACCCTAATCCTAACCCGTACCCTAAACCGAGCCCTAACCCTAACACTAACCCTAACCCTAAACCTAACCCTAACCCGAACCCGTACACTAACCCGTACCCTAACCCTAACCCTAAGCCTAACCCTAACCTTAGGCTACCCTTGACTGCTTCTGCCTCCAATAGATTTCCTAAGCACTAGTGTTTTAAGGAACAGCTTAAAAAGAGAATCCTAATGTGATTTCTTTATAATAGGTGTGTTCCTTATCTTATCCTAGTGTCTAAACTCTTCTCCACGGGTGGACCTCCAACTAATATTCCTTTACGTGCTAAGGGGTATCTAGAGAGTGGGATAGGTTTAATAACTACCCTAACCCTAACGCGTACCCTAACCCTAACCCCTACCCTAACCCTAACACGTACCCTAATCCTAACCCGTTCCCTTAACCGAGCCCTAACCCTAACACTAAACCTAACCCTAACCCTAACCCATACCCTATGCCGTACCCGAACCCCTCCCCCAACCCGTACCCTAAGCCGTACCGTAACCCTAACCCTAAGCCTAACCCTATCCCTAGGCTACCCTTGACTGTTTCTGCCTCCAATAGATTTCCTAAGCACTAGAGTTTTAAGGAACAGCTTAAAAAGAGAATCCTTATGTGATTTCTTTATAATGGGTGTGTTCCTTATCTTATCCTAGTGTCTAAACTCTTCTCCATGGCTGGACCCCCAAATAATATTCCTTTACGTGCTAAGGGGTATCTAGAGAGTGGGATAGGTTTAATAACTACCCTAACCCTAACGCGTACCCTAACCCTAAACCCTACCCTAACCCTAACACGTACCCTAATCCTAATCTGTACCCTAAACCGAGCCCTAACCCTAACACTAACCCTAACCCTAACCCTAACCCATACCCTACGCCGTACCCGAACCCCTCCCCGAACCCGTACCCTAAGCCGTACCCTAAGCCTAACCCTAAGCCTAACCCTAACCCTAGGCTACCCTTGACTGCTTCTGCCTCCAATAGATTTCCTAAGCACTAGTGTTTTAAGGAACAGCTTAAAAAGAGAATCCTAATGTGATTTCTTTATAATGGGTGTGTTCCTTATCTTATCCTAGTGTCTAAACTCTTCTCCATGGCTGGACCCTCAAATAATATTCCTTTACGTGCTAAGGGGTATCTAGAGAGTGGGATAGGTTTAATAACTACCCTAACCCTAACGCGTACCCTAACCCTAACCCCTACCCTAACCCTAACACGTACCCTAATCCTAACCCGTACCCTAAACCGAGCCCTAACCCTAACACTAACCCTAACCCTAACCCTAACCCATACCCTACGCCGTACCCGCACCCCTCCCCGAACCCGTAACCTAAGCCGTACCCTAAGCCTAACCCTAAGCCTAACCCTAACCCTAGGCTACCCTTGACTGCTTCTGCCTCCAATAGATTTCCTAAGCACTAGTGTTTTAAGGAACAGCTTAAAAAGAGAATCCTAATGTGATTTCTTTATAATGGGTGTGTTCCTTATCTTATCCTAGTGTCTAAACTCTTCTCCATGGCTGCACCCCCAAATCATATTCCCTTACGTGCTAAGGGGTATCTAGAGAGTGGGATAGGTTTAATAACTACCCTAACCCTAATGCGTACCCTAACCCTAACCCCTACCCTAACCCTAACACGTACCCTAATCCTAACCTGTACCCTAAACCGAGCCCTAACCCTAACACTAACCCTAACCCTAACCCTAACCCATACCCTACGCCGTACCCGCACCCCTCCCCGAACCCGTACCCTAAGCCATACCCTAAACCTAACCCTAAGCCTAACCCTAACCCTAGGCTACCCTTGACTGCTTCTGCCTCCAATTGATTTCCTAAGCAGTAGTGTTTTAAGGAACAGCTTAAAAAGAGAATCCTAATGTGATTTCTTTATAATGGGTGTGTTCCTTATCTTATCCTAGTGTCTAAACTCTTCTCCATGGCTGGACCCCCAAATAATATTCCTTTACGTGCTAAGGGGGAGCTAGAGAGTGGGATAGGTTTACTAACTACCCTAGCCCTAACGCGTAACCTAACCCTAACCCCTACCCTAACCCTAACACGTACCCTAATCCTAACCCGTACCCTAAACCGAGCCCTAACCCTAACACTAACCCAAACCCTAACCCTAACCCATACCCTACGCCGTACACGAACACCTCCCCGAACCCATACCCCAAGCCGTACCCTAACCCTAACCCTAAGCCTAACCCTAACCCTAGGCTACCCTTGACTGCTTCTGCCTCCAATAGATTTCCTAAGCACTAGTGTTTTAAGGAACAGCTTAAAAAGAGAATCCTAAAGTGATTTCTTTATAATGGGTGTGTTCCTTATCTTATCCTAGTGTCTAAACTCTTCTCCATGGCTGGACCCCCAAATAATATTCCTTTACATGCTAAGGGGTATCTAGAGAGTGGGATAGGTTTAATAACTACCCTAACCCTAATGCGTACCCTAACCCTAACCCCTACCCTAACCCTAACACGTACCCTAATCCTAACCCGTACCCTAAACCGAGCCCTAACCCTAACACTAACCCTAACCCTAACCCATACCCTACGCCGTACCCGAAACCCTCCCCGAACCCGTACCCTAAGCCGTACCCTAAGCCTAACCCTAAGCCTAACCTTACCCTAGGCTACCCTTGACTGCTTCTGCCTCCAATAGATTTCCTAAGCACTAGTGTTTTAAGGAACAGCTTAAAAAGAGAATCCTAATGTGATTTCTTTATAATGGGTGTGTTCCTTATCTTATCCTAGTGTCTAAACTCTTCTCCATGGCTGGACCCCCAAATAATATTCCTTTACGTGCTAAGGGGTATGTAGAGAGTGGGATAGGTTTAATAACTACCCTAAACCTAACGCGTACCCTTACCCTAACCCCTACCCTAACACTAACACGTATCCTAATCCTAACCCGTACACTAAACCGAGCCCTAATCCTAACACTAACCCTAACCCTAACCCTAACCCTAACCCATACCCTACGCCGTACCCGAACCCCTCCCCGAACCCGTACCCTAAGCCGTACCGTAACCCTAACCCTAAGCCTAACGCTAACCCTACGCTACCCGTGACTGCTTCTGCCTCCAATAGATTTTCTAAGCACTAGTGTTTTAAGGAACGGCTTAAAAAGAGAATCCTAATGTGATTTCTTTATAATGGGTGTGTTCCTTGTCTTATCCTTGTGTCTAAACCCTTCTCCATGGCTGGACCCCCAAATAATATTCCTTTACGTGCTAAGGGGTATCTAGAGAGTGGGATAGGTTTAATAACTACCCTAACCCTAACGCATTCCCTAACCCTAACCCCTACCCTAACCCTAACACGTACCCTAATCCTAACCCGTACCCTTAACCGAGCCCTAACCCTAACACTAAACCTAACACTAACCCTAACCCATACCCTACGCCGTACCCGAACCCCTCCCCGAACCCGTACCCTAAGCCGTACCGTAACCCTAACCCTAAGCCTAACCCTAACCCTAGGCTACCCTTGACTGTTTCTGCCTCCAATAGATTTCCTAAGCACTAGTGTTTTAAGGAATGGCTTAAAAAGGGAATCCTAATGTGATTTCTTTATAATGGGTGTGTTCCTTATCTTATCCTAGTGTCTAAACTCTTCTCCATGGCTGGACACCCAAATAATATTCCTTTACGTGCTAAGGGGTATCTAGAGAGTGGGATAGGTTTAATAACTACCCTAACCCTAACGCGTACCCTAACCCTAAACCCTACCCTAACCCTAACACGTACCCTAATCCTAACCCGTACCCTAAACCGAGCACTAACCCTAACCCTAACCCTAACACATACCCTACGCCGTATCCGAACCCCTCCCCGAACCCGTACCCTAAGCCGTACCCTAAGCCTAACCCTAAGCCTTACCCTAACCCTAGGCTACCCTTGACTGCTTCTGCCTCCAATAGATTTCCTAAGCACTAGTGTTTTAAGGAACAGCTTAAAAAGAGAATCCTAATGTGATTTCTTTATAATGGGTGTGTTCCTTATCTTATCCTAGTGTCTAAACTCTTCTCCATGGCTGGACCCCCAAATAATATTCCTTTACGTGCTAAGGGGTATCTAGAGAGTGGGATAGGTTTAATAACTACCCTAATCCTAACGCGTACCCTAACCCTAACCCCTACCCTAACCCTAACACGTACCCTAATCCTAACCCGTACCCTAAACCGAGCCCTAACCCTAACACTAACCCTAACCCTAACCCTAACCCTAACCCGAACCCGTACACTAACCCGTACCCTAACCCTAACCCTAAGCCTAACCCTAACCTTAGGCTACCCTTGACTGCTTCTGCCTCCAATAGATTTCCTAAGCACTAGTGTTTTAAGGAACAGCTTAAAAAGAGAATCCTAATGTGATTTCTTTATAATAGGTGTGTTCCTTATCTTATCCTAGTGTCTAAACTCTTCTCCACGGGTGGACCTCGAACTAATATTCCTTTACGTGCTAAGGGGTATCTAGAGAGTGGGATAGGTTTAATAACTACCCTAACCCTAACGCGTACCCTAACCCTAACCCCTACCCTAACCCTAACACGTACCCTAATCCTAACCCGTTCCCTTAACCGAGACCTAACCCTAACACTAAACCTAACCCTAACCCTAACCCATACCCTATGCCGTACCCGAACCCCTTCCCGAACCCGTACCCTAAGCCGTACCGTAACCCTAACCCTAAGCCTAACCCTATCCCTAGGCTACCCTTGACTGCTTCTGCCTCCTATAGATTTCCTAAGCACTAGAGTTTTAAGGAACAGCTTAAAAAGAGAATCCTTATGTGATTTCTTTATAATGGGTGTGTTCCTTATCTTATCCTAGTGTCTAAACTCTTCTCCATGGCTGGACCCCCAAATAATATTCCTTTACGTGCTAAGGGGTATCTAGAGAGTGGGATAGGTTTAATAACTACCCTAACCCTAACGCGTACCCTAACCCTAAACCCTACCCTAACCCTAACACGTACCCTAATCCTAATCTGTACCCTAAACCGAGCCCTAACCCTAACACTAACCCTAACCCTAACCCTAACCCATACCCTACGCCGTACCCGAACCCCTCCCCGAACCCGTACCCTAAGCCGTACCCTAAGCCTAACCCTAAGCCTAACCCTAACCCTAGGCTACCCTTGACTGCTTCTGCCTCCAATAGATTTCCTAAGCACTAGTGTTTTAAGGAACAGCTTAAAAAGAGAATCCTAATGTGATTTCTTTATAATGGGTGTGTTCCTTATCTTATCCTAGTGTCTAAACTCTTCTCCATGGCTGGACACTCAAATAATATTCCTTTACGTGCTAAGGGGTATCTAGAGAGTGGGATAGGTTTAATAACTACCCTAACCCTAACGCGTACCCTAACCCTAACCCCTACCCTAACCCTAACACGTACCCTAATCCTAACCCGTACCCTAAACCGAGCCCTAACCCTAACACTAACCCTAACCCTAACCCTAACCCATACCCTACGCCGTACCCGCACCCCTCCCCGAACCCGTAACCTAAGCCGTACCCTAAGCCTAACCCTAAGCCTAACCCTAACCCTAGGCTACCCTTGACTGCTTCTGCCTCCAATAGATTTCCTAAGCACTAGTGTTTTAAGGAACAGCTTAAAAAGAGAATCCTAATGTGATTTCTTTATAATGGGTGTGTTCCTTATCTTATCCTAGTGTCTAAACTCTTCTCCATGGCTGCACCCCCAAATCATATTCCCTTACGTGCTAAGGGGTATCTAGAGAGTGGGATAGGTTTAATAACTACCCTAACCCTAATGCGTACCCTAACCCTAACCCCTACCCTAACCCTAACACGTACCCTAATCCTAACCTGTACCCTAAACCGAGCCCTAACCCTAACACTAACCCTAACCATAACCCTAACCCATACCCTACGCCGTACCCGCACCCCTCCCCGAACCCGTACCCTAAGCCATACCCTAAACCTAACCCTAAGCCTAACCCTAACCCTAGGCTACCCTTGACTGCTTCTGCCTCCAATTGATTTCCTAAGCAGTAGTGTTTTAAGGAACAGCTTAAAAAGAGAATCCTAATGTGATTTCTTTATAATGGGTGTGTTCCTTATCTTATCCTAGTGTCTAAACTCTTCTCCATGGCTGGACCCCCAAATAATATTCCTTTACGTGCTAAGGGGGAGCTAGAGAGTGGGATAGGTTTACTAACTACCCTAGCCCTAACGCGTAACCTAACCCTAACCCCTACCCTAACCCTAACACGTACCCTAATCCTAACCCGTACCCTAAACCGAGCCCTAACCCTAACACTAACCCAAACCCTAACCCTAACCCATACCCTACGCCGTACACGAACACCTCCCCGAACCCATACCCCAAGCCGTACCCTAACCCTAACCCTAAGCCTAACCCTAACCCTAGGCTACCCTTGACTGCTTCTGCCTCCAATAGATTTCCTAAGCACTAGTGTTTTAAGGAACAGCTTAAAAAGAGAATCCTAAAGTGATTTCTTTATAATGGGTGTGTTCCTTATCTTATCCTAGTGTCTAAACTCTTCTCCATGGCTGGACCCCCAAATAATATTCCTTTACATGCTAAGGGGTATCTAGAGAGTGGGATAGGTTTAATAACTACCCTAACCCTAATGCGTACCCTAACCCTAACCCCTACCCTAACCCTAACACGTACCCTAATCCTAACCCGTACCCTAAACCGAGCCCTAACCCTAACACTAACCCTAACCCTAACCCATACCCTACGCCGTACCCGAAACCCTCCCCGAACCCGTACCCTAAGCCGTACCCTAAGCCTAACCCTAAGCCTAACCTTACCCTAGGCTACCCTTGACTGCTTCTGCCTCCAATAGATTTCCTAAGCACTAGTGTTTTAAGGAACAGCTTAAAAAGAGAATCCTAATGTGATTTCTTTATAATGGGTGTGTTCCTTATCTTATCCTAGTGTCTAAACTCTTCTCCATGGCTGGACCCCCAAATAATATTCCTTTACGTGCTAAGGGGTATGTAGAGAGTGGGATAGGTTTAATAACTACCCTAAACCTAACGCGTACCCTTACCCTAACCCCTACCCTAACACTAACACGTATCCTAATCCTAACCCGTACACTAAACCGAGCCCTAATCCTAACACTAACCCTAACCCTAACCCTAACCCTAACCCATACCCTACGCCGTACCCGAACCCCTCCCCGAACCCGTACCCTAAGCCGTACCGTAACCCTAACCCTAAGCCTAACGCTAACCCTACGCTACCCGTGACTGCTTCTGCCTCCAATAGATTTTCTAAGCACTAGTGTTTTAAGGAACGGCTTAAAAAGAGAATCCTAATGTGATTTCTTTATAATGGGTGTGTTCCTTGTCTTATCCTTGTGTCTAAACCCTTCTCCATGGCTGGACCCCCAAATAATATTCCTTTACGTGCTAAGGGGTATCTAGAGAGTGGGATAGGTTTAATAACTACCCTAACCCTAACGCATTCCCTAACCCTAACCCCTACCCTAACCCTAACACGTACCCTAATCCTAACCCGTACCCTTAACCGAGCCCTAACCCTAACACTAAACCTAACACTAACCCTAACCCATACCCTACGCCGTACCCGAACCCCTCCCCGAACCCGTACCCTAAGCCGTACCGTAACCCTAACCCTAAGCCTAACCCTAACCCTAGGCTACCCTTGACTGTTTCTGCCTCCAATAGATTTCCTAAGCACTAGTGTTTTAAGGAATGGCTTAAAAAGGGAATCCTAATGTGATTTCTTTATAATGGGTGTGTTCCTTATCTTATCCTAGTGTCTAAACTCTTCTCCATGGCTGGACACCCAAATAATATTCCTTTACGTGCTAAGGGGTATCTAGAGAGTGGGATAGGTTTAATAACTACCCTAACCCTAACGCGTACCCTAACCCTAAACCCTACCCTAACCCTAACACGTACCCTAATCCTAACCCGTACCCTAAACCGAGCACTAACCCTAACCCTAACCCTAACACATACCCTACGCCGTATCCGAACCCCTCCCCGAACCCGTACCCTAAGCCGTACCCTAAGCCTAACCCTAAGCCTTACCCTAACCCTAGGCTACCCTTGACTGCTTCTGCCTCCAATAGATTTCCTAAGCACTAGTGTTTTAAGGAACAGCTTAAAAAGAGAATCCTAATGTGATTTCTTTATAATGGGTGTGTTCCTTATCTTATCCTAGTGTCTAAACTCTTCTCCATGGCTGGACCCCCAAATAATATTCCTTTACGTGCTAAGGGGTATCTAGAGAGTGGGATAGGTTTAATAACTACCCTAACCCTAATGCGTACCCTAACCCTAACCCCTACCCTAACCCTAACACGTACCCTAATCCTAACCTGTACCCTAAACCGAGCCCTAACCCTAACACTAACCCTAACCATAACCCTAACCCATACCCTACGCCGTACCCGCACCCCTCCCCGAACCCGTACCCTAAGCCGTACCGTAACCCTAACCCTAAGCCTAACCCTATCCCTAGGCTACCCTTGACTGCTTCTGCCTCCTATAGATTTCCTAAGCACTAGAGTTTTAAGGAACAGCTTAAAAAGAGAATCCTTATGTGATTTCTTTATAATGGGTGTGTTCCTTATCTTATCCTAGTGTCTAAACTCTTCTCCATGGCTGGACCCCCAAATAATATTCCTTTACGTGCTAAGGGGTATCTAGAGAGTGGGATAGGTTTAATAACTACCCTAACCCTAACGCGTACCCTAACCCTAAACCCTACCCTAACCCTAACACGTACCCTAATCCTAATCTGTACCCTAAACCGAGCCCTAACCCTAACACTAACCCTAACCCTAACCCTAACCCATACCCTACGCCGTACCCGAACCCCTCCCCGAACCCGTACCCTAAGCCGTACCCTAAGCCTAACCCTAAGCCTAACCCTAACCCTAGGCTACCCTTGACTGCTTCTGCCTCCAATAGATTTCCTAAGCACTAGTGTTTTAAGGAACAGCTTAAAAAGAGAATCCTAATGTGATTTCTTTATAATGGGTGTGTTCCTTATCTTATCCTAGTGTCTAAACTCTTCTCCATGGCTGGACCCTCAAATAATATTCCTTTACGTGCTAAGGGGTATCTAGAGAGTGGGATAGGTTTAATAACTACCCTAACCCTAACGCGTACCCTAACCCTAACCCCTACCCTAACCCTAACACGTACCCTAATCCTAACCCGTACCCTAAACCGAGCCCTAACCCTAACACTAACCCTAACCCTAACCCTAACCCATACCCTACGCCGTACCCGCACCCCTCCCCGAACCCGTAACCTAAGCCGTACCCTAAGCCTAACCCTAAGCCTAACCCTAACCCTAGGCTACCCTTGACTGCTTCTGCCTCCAATAGATTTCCTAAGCACTAGTGTTTTAAGGAACAGCTTAAAAAGAGAATCCTAATGTGATTTCTTTATAATGGGTGTGTTCCTTATCTTATCCTAGTGTCTAAACTCTTCTCCATGGCTGCACCCCCAAATCATATTCCCTTACGTGCTAAGGGGTATCTAGAGAGTGGGATAGGTTTAATAACTACCCTAACCCTAATGCGTACCCTAACCCTAACCCCTACCCTAACCCTAACACGTACCCTAATCCTAACCTGTACCCTAAACCGAGCCCTAACCCTAACACTAACCCTAACCCTAACCCTAACCCATACCCTACGCCGTACCCGCACCCCTCCCCGAACCCGTACCCTAAGCCATACCCTAAACCTAACCCTAAGCCTAACCCTAACCCTAGGCTACCCTTGACTGCTTCTGCCTCCAATTGATTTCCTAAGCAGTAGTGTTTTAAGGAACAGCTTAAAAAGAGAATCCTAATGTGATTTCTTTATAATGGGTGTGTTCCTTATCTTATCCTAGTGTCTAAACTCTTCTCCATGGCTGGACCCCCAAATAATATTCCTTTACGTGCTAAGGGGGAGCTAGAGAGTGGGATAGGTTTACTAACTTCCCTAGCCCTAACGCGTAACCTAACCCTAACCCCTACCCTAACCCTAACACGTACCCTAATCCTAACCCGTACCCTAAACCGAGCCCTAACCCTAACACTAACCCAAACCCTAACCCTAACCCATACCCTACGCCGTACACGAACACCTCCCCGAACCCATACCCCAAGCCGTACCCTAACCCTAACCCTAAGCCTAACCCTAACCCTAGGCTACCCTTGACTGCTTCTGCCTCCAATAGATTTCCTAAGCACTAGTGTTTTAAGGAACAGCTTAAAAAGAGAATCCTAAAGTGATTTCTTTGTAACGGGTGTGTTCCTTATCTTATCCTAGTGTCTAAACTCTTCTCCATGGCTGGACCCCCAAATAATATTCCTTTACATGCTAAGGGGTATCTAGAGAGTGGGATAGGTTTAATAACTACCCTAACCCTAATGCGTACCCTAACCCTAACCCCTACCCTAACCCTAACACGTACCCTAATCCTAACCCGTACCCTAAACCGAGCCCTAACCCTAACACTAACCCTAACCCTAACCCATACCCTACGCCGTACCCGAAACCCTCCCCGAACCCGTACCCTAAGCCGTACCCTAAGCCTAACCCTAAGCCTAACCTTACCCTAGGCTACCCTTGACTGCTTCTGCCTCCAATAGATTTCCTAAGCACTAGTGTTTTAAGGAACAGCTTAAAAAGAGAATCCTAATGTGATTTCTTTATAATGGGTGTGTTCCTTATCTTATCCTAGTGTCTAAACTCTTCTCCATGGCTGGACCCCCAAATAATATTCCTTTACGTGCTAAGGGGTATGTAGAGAGTGGGATAGGTTTAATAACTACCCTAAACCTAACGCGTACCCTTACCCTAACCCCTACCCTAACACTAACACGTATCCTAATCCTAACCCGTACACTAAACCGAGCCCTAATCCTAACACTAACCCTAACCCTAACCCTAACCCTAACCCATACCCTACGCCGTACCCGAACCCCTCCCCGAACCCGTACCCTAAGCCGTACCGTAACCCTAACCCTAAGCCTAACGCTAACCCTACGCTACCCGTGACTGCTTCTGCCTCCAATAGATTTTCTAAGCACTAGTGTTTTAAGGAACGGCTTAAAAAGAGAATCCTAATGTGATTTCTTTATAATGGGTGTGTTCCTTGTCTTATCCTTGTGTCTAAACCCTTCTCCATGGCTGGACCCCCAAATAATATTCCTTTACGTGCTAAGGGGTATCTAGAGAGTGGGATAGGTTTAATAACTACCCTAACCCTAACGCATTCCCTAACCCTAACCCCTACCCTAACCCTAACACGTACCCTAATCCTAACCCGTACCCTTAACCGAGCCCTAACCCTAACACTAAACCTAACACTAACCCTAACCCATACCCTACGCCGTACCCGAACCCCTCCCCGAACCCGTACCCTAAGCCGTACCGTAACCCTAACCCTAAGCCTAACCCTAACCCTAGGCTACCCTTGACTGTTTCTGCCTCCAATAGATTTCCTAAGCACTAGTGTTTTAAGGAATGGCTTAAAAAGGGAATCCTAATGTGATTTCTTTATAATGGGTGTGTTCCTTATCTTATCCTAGTGTCTAAACTCTTCTCCATGGCTGGACACCCAAATTATATTCCTTTACGTGCTAAGGGGTATCTAGAGAGTGGGATAGGTTTAATAACTACCCTAACCCTAACGCGTACCCTAACCCTAAACCCTACCCTAACCCTAACACGTACCCTAATCCTAACCCGTACCCTAAACCGAGCACTAACCCTAACCCTAACCCTAACACATACCCTACGCCGTATCCGAACCCCTCCCCGAACCCGTACCCTAAGCCGTACCCTAAGCCTAACCCTAAGCCTTACCCTAACCCTAGGCTACCCTTGACTGCTTCTGCCTCCAATAGATTTCCTAAGCACTAGTGTTTTAAGGAACAGCTTAAAAAGAGAATCCTAATGTGATTTCTTTATAATGGGTGTGTTCCTTATCTTATCCTAGTGTCTAAACTCTTCTCCATGGCTGGACCCCCAAATAATATTCCTTTACGTGCTAAGGGGTATCTAGAGAGTGGGATAGGTTTAATAACTACCCTAATCCTAACGCGTACCCTAACCCTAACCCCTACCCTAACCCTAACACGTACCCTAATCCTAACCCGTACCCTAAACCGAGCCCTAACCCTAACACTAACCCTAACCCTAACCCTAACCCTAACCCGAACCCGTACACTAACCCGTACCCTAACCCTAACCCTAAGCCTAACCCTAACCTTAGGCTACCCTTGACTGCTTCTGCCTCCAATAGATTTCCTAAGCACTAGTGTTTTAAGGAACAGCTTAAAAAGAGAATCCTAATGTGATTTCTTTATAATAGGTGTGTTCCTTATCTTATCCTAGTGTCTAAACTCTTCTCCACGGGTGGACCTCGAACTAATATTCCTTTACGTGCTAAGGGGTATCTAGAGAGTGGGATAGGTTTAATAACTACCCTAACCCTAACGCGTACCCTAACCCTAACCCCTACCCTAACCCTAACACGTACCCTAATCCTAACCCGTTCCCTTAACCGAGACCTAACCCTAACACTAACCCTAACCCTAACCCTAACACATACCCTACGCCGTACCCGAACCCCTCCCCGAACCCGTACCCTAAGCCGTACCCTAAGCCTAACCCTAAGCCTAACCCTAACCCTAGGCTACCCTTGACTGCTTCTGCCTCCAATAGATTTCCTAAGCACTAGTGTTTTAAGGAACAGCTTAAAAATAGAATCCTAATGTGATTTCTTTATAATGGGTGTGTTCCTTATCTTATCCTAGTGTCTAAACTCTTCTCCATGGCTGGACCCCCAAATAATATTCCTTTACGTGCTAAGGGGTATCTAGAGAGTGGGATAGGTTTACTAACTACCCTAACCCTAACGCGTACCCTAACCCTAACCCCTACCCTAACCCTAACACGTACCCTAATCCTAACCGTACCCTAAACCGAGCCCTAAAGCTAAAACTAAACCTAACCCTAACCCTAACCCATACCCTACGCCGTACCCGAACCCCTCCCCGAACCCGTACCCTAAGCCGTACCCTAAGCCTAACCCTAAGCCTAACCCTAACCCTAGGCTACCCTTGACTGCTTCTGCCTCCAATAGATTTCCTAAGCACTAGTGTTTTAAGGAACAGCTTAAAAAGAGAATCCTAATGTGATTTCTTTATAATGGGTGTGTTCCTTATCTTATCCTAGTGTCTAAACTCTTCTCCATGGCTGGACCCCCAAATAATATTCCTTTACGTGCTAAGGGGTATCTAGAGAGTGGGATAGGTTTAATAACTACCCTAATCCTAACGCGTACCCTAACCCTAACCCCTACCCTAACCCTAACACGTACCCTAATCCTAACCCGTACCCTAAACCGAGCCCTAACCCTAACACTAACCCTAACACTAACCCTAACCCTAACCCGAACCCGTACACTAACCCGTACCCTAACCCTAACCCTAAGCCTAACCCTAACCTTAGGCTACCCTTGACTGCTTCTGCCTCCAATAGATTTCCTAAGCACTAGTGTTTTAAGGAACAGCTTAAAAAGAGAATCCTAATGTGATTTCTTTATAATAGGTGTGTTCCTTATCTTATCCTAGTGTCTAAACTCTTCTCCACGGGTGGACCTCCAACTAATATTCCTTTACGTGCTAAGGGGTATCTAGAGAGTGGGATAGGTTTAATAACTACCCTAACCCTAACGCGTACCCTAACCCTAACCCCTACCCTAACCCTAACACGTACCCTAATCCTAACCCGTTCCCTTAACCGAGCCCTAACCCTAACACTAAACCTAACCCTAACCCTAACCCATACCCTATGCCGTACCCGAACCCCTCCCCGAACCCGTACCCTAAGCCGTACCGTAACCCTAACCCTAAGCCTAACCCTATCCCTAGGCTACCCTTGACTGTTTCTGCCTCCAATAGATTTCCTAAGCACTAGAGTTTTAAGGAACAGCTTAAAAAGAGAATCCTTATGTGATTTCTTTATAATGGGTGTGTTCCTTATCTTATCCTAGTGTCTAAACTCTTCTCCATGGCTGGACCCCCAAATAATATTCCTTTACGTGCTAAGGGGTATCTAGAGAGTGGGATAGGTTTAATAACTACCCTAACCCTAACGCGTACCCTAACCCTAAACCCTACCCTAACCCTAACACGTACCCTAATCCTAATCTGTACCCTAAACCGAGCCCTAACCCTAACACTAACCCTAACCCTAACCCTAACACATACCCTACGCCGTACCCGAACCCCTCCCCGAACCCGTACCCTAAGCCGTACCCTAAGCCTAACCCTAAGCCTAACCCTAAACCTAGGCTACCCTTGACTGCTTCTGCCTCCAATAGATTTCCTAAGCACTAGTGTTTTAAGGAACAGCTTAAAAATAGAATCCTAATGTGATTTCTTTATAATGGGTGTGTTCCTTATCTTATCCTAGTGTCTAAACTCTTCTCCATGGCTGCACCCCCAAATAATATTCCCTTACGTGCTAAGGGGTATCTAGAGAGTGGGATAGGTTTAATAACTACCCTAACCCTAACGCGTACCCTAACCCTAACCCCTAACCTAACCCTAACACGTACCCTAATCCTAACCCGTACCCTAAACCGAGCCCTAACCCTAACACTAAACCTAACCCTAACCCTAACCCATACCCTACGCCGTACCCGAACCCCTCCCCGAACCCGTACCCTAAGCCGTACCCTAACCCTATCCCTAAGCCTAACCCTAACCCTAGGCTACCCTTGACTGCTTCTGCCTCCAATAGATTTCCTAAGCACTAGAGTTTTAAGGAACAGCTTAAAAAGAGAATCCTAAAGTGATTTCTTTATAATGGGTGTTTTCCTTATCTTATCCTAGTGTCTAAACTCTTCTCCATGGCTGGACCCCCAAATAATATTCCTTTACGTGCTAAGGGGTATGTAGAGAGTGGGATAGGTTTAATAACTACCCTAACCCTAACGCGTACCCTTACCCTAACCCCTACCCTAACACTAACACGTATCCTAATCCTAACCCGTACACTAAACCGAGCCCTAATCCTAACACTAACCCTAACCCTAACCCTAACCCTAACCCATAGCCTACGCCGTACCCGAACCCCTCCCCGAACCCGTACCCTAAGCCGTACCGTAACCCTAACCCTAAGCCTAACGCTAACCCTACGCTACCCGTGACTGCTTCTGCCTCCAATAGATTTTCTAAGCACTAGTGTTTTAAGGAACGGCTTAAAAAGAGAATCCTAATGTGATTTCTTTATAATGGGTGTGTTCCTTATCTTATCCTTGTGTCTAAACTCTTCTCCATGGCTGGACCCCCAAACAATATTCCTTTACGTGCTAAGGGGTATCTAGAGAGTGGGATAGGTTTAATAACTACCCTAACCCTAACGCATTCCCTAAACCTAACCCCTACCCTAACCCTAACACGTACCCTAATCCTAACCCGTACCCTTAACCGAGCCCTAACCCTAACACAAAACCTAACACTAACCCTAACCCATACCCTACGCCGTACCCGAACCCCTCCCCGAACCCGTACCCTAAGCCGTACCGTAACCCTAACCCTAAGCCTAACCCTAACCCTAGGCTACCCTTGACTGTTTCTGCCTCCAATAGATTTCCTAAGCACTAGTGTTTTAAGGAATGGCTTAAAAAGGGAATCCTAATGTGATTTCTTTATAATGGGTGTGTTCCTTATCTTATCCTAGTGTCTAAACTCTTCTCCATGGCTGGACACCCAAATAATATTCCTTTACGTGCTAAGGGGTATCTAGAGAGTGGGATAGGTTTAATAACTACCCTAACCCTAACGCGTACCCTAACCCTAAACCCTACCCTAACCCTAACACGTACCCTAATCCTAACCCGTACCCTAAACCGAGCACTAACCCTAACCCTAACCCTAACACATACCCTACGCCGTATCCGAACCCCTCCCCGAACCCGTACCCTAAGCCGTACCCTAAGCCTAACCCTAAGCCTAACCCTAACCCTAGGCTACCCTTGACTGCTTCTGCCTCCAATAGATTTCCTAAGCACTAGTGTTTTAAGGAACAGCTTAAAAATAGAATCCTAATGTGATTTCTTTATAATGGGTGTGTTCCTTATCTTATCCTAGTGTCTAAACTCTTCTCCATGGCTGGACCCCCAAATAATATTCCTTTACGTGCTAAGGGGTATCTAGAGAGTGGGATAGGTTTACTAACTACCCTAACCCTAACGCGTACCCTAACCCTAACCCCTACCCTAACCCTAACACGTACCCTAATCCTAACCGTACCCTAAACCGAGCCCTAAAGCTAAAACTAAACCTAACCCTAACCCTAACCCATACCCTACGCCGTACCCGAACCCCTCCCCGAACCCGTACCCTAAGCCGTACCCTAAGCCTAACCCTAAGCCTAACCCTAACCCTAGGCTACCCTTGACTGCTTCTGCCTCCAATAGATTTCCTAAGCACTAGTGTTTTAAGGAACAGCTTAAAAAGAGAATCCTAATGTGATTTCTTTATAATGGGTGTGTTCCTTATCTTATCCTAGTGTCTAAACTCTTCTCCATGGCTGGACCCTCAAATAATATTCCTTTACGTGCTAAGGGGTATCTAGAGAGTGGGATAGGTTTAATAACTACCCTAACCCTAACGCGTACCCTAACCCTAACCCCTACCCTAACCCTAACACGTACCCTAATCCTAACCCGTACCCTAAACCGAGCCCTAACCCTAACACTAACCCTAACCCTAACCCTAACCCATACCCTACGCCGTACCCGCACCCCTCCCCGAACCCGTAACCTAAGCCGTACCCTAAGCCTAACCCTAAGCCTAACCCTAACCCTAGGCTACCCTTGACTGCTTCTGCCTCCAATAGATTTCCTAAGCACTACTGTTTTAAGGAACAGCTTAAAAAGAGAATCCTAATGTGATTTCTTTATAATGGGTGTGTTCTTTAGCTTATCCTAGTGTCTAAACTCTTCTCCATGGCTGCACCCCCAAATCATATTCCCTTACGTGCTAAGGGGTATCTAGAGAGTGGGATAGGTTTAATAACTACCCTAACCCTAACGCGTACCCTAACCCTAACCCCTACCCTAACCCTAACACGTACCCTAATCCTAACCTGTACCCTAAACCGAGCCCTAACCCTAACACTAACCCTAACCCTAACCCTAACCCATACCCTACGCCGTACCCGCACCCCTCCCCGAACCCGTACCCTAAGCCATACCCTAAACCTAACCCTAAGCCTAACCCTAACCCTAGGCTACCCTTGACTGCTTCTGCCTCCAATTGATTTCCTAAGCAGTAGTGTTTTAAGGAACAGCTTAAAAAGAGAATCCTAATGTGATTTCTTTATAATGGGTGTGTTCCTTATCTTATCCTAGTGTCTAAACTCTTCTCCATGGCTGGACCCCCAAATAATATTCCTTTACGTGCTAAGGGGGAGCTAGAGAGTGGGATAGGTTTACTAACTACCCTAGCCCTAACGCGTAACCTAACCCTAACCCCTACCCTAACCCTAACACGTACCCTAATCCTAACCCGTACCCTAAACCGAGCCCTAACCCTAACACTAACCCAAACCCTAACCCTAACCCATACCCTACGCCGTACACGAACACCTCCCCGAACCCATACCCCAAGCCGTACCCTAACCCTAACCCTAAGCCTAACCCTAACCCTAGGCTACCCTTGACTGCTTCTGCCTCCAATAGATTTCCTAAGCACTAGTGTTTTAAGGAACAGCTTAAAAAGAGAATCCTAAAGTGATTTCTTTGTAACGGGTGTGTTCCTTATCTTATCCTAGTGTCTAAACTCTTCTCCATGGCTGGACCCCCAAATAATATTCCTTTACATGCTAAGGGGTATCTAGAGAGTGGGATAGGTTTAATAACTACCCTAACCCTAATGCGTACCCTAACCCTAACCCCTACCCTAACCCTAACACGTACCCTAATCCTAACCCGTACCCTAAACCGAGCCCTAACCCTAACACTAACCCTAACCCATACCCTACGCCGTACCCGAAACCCTCCCCGAACCCGTACCCTAAGCCGTACCCTAAGCCTAACCCTAAGCCTAACCCTAACCCTAGGCTACCCTTGACTGCTTCTGCCTCCTATAGATTTCCTAAGCACTAGTGTTTTAAGGAACAGCTTAAAAAGAGAATCCTAATGTGATTTCTTTATAATGGGTGTGTTCCTTATCTTATCCTAGTGTCTAAACTCTTCTCCATGGCTGGACCCTCAAATAATATTCCTTTACGTGCTAAGGGGTATCTAGAGAGTGGGATAGGTTTAATAACTACCCTAACCCTAACGCGTACCCTAACCCTAACCCCTACCCTAACCCTAACACGTACCCTAATCCTAACCCGTACCCTAAACCGAGCCCTAACCCTAACACTAACCCTAACCCTAACCCTAACCCATACCCTACGCCGTACCCGCACCCCTCCCCGAACCCGTACCCTAAGCCATACCCTAAACCTAACCCTAAGCCTAACCCTAACCCTAGGCTACCCTTGACTGTTTCTGCCTCCAATAGATTTCCTAAGCACTAGTGTTTTAAGGAATGGCTTAAAAAGGGAATCCTAATGTGATTTCTTTATAATGGGTGTGTTCCTTATCTTATCCTAGTGTCTAAACTCTTCTCCATGGCTGGACACCCAAATAATATTCCTTTACGTGCTAAGGGGTATCTAGAGAGTGGGATAGGTTTAATAACTACCCTAACCCTAACGCGTACCCTAACCCTAAACCCTACCCTAACCCTAACACGTACCCTAATCCTAACCCGTACCCTAAACCGAGCACTAACCCTAACCCTAACCCTAACACATACCATACGCCGTATCCGAACCCCTCCCCGAACCCGTACCCTAAGCCGTACCCTAAGCCTAACCCTAAGCCTAACCCTAACCCTAGGCTACCCTTGACTGCTTCTGCCTCCAATAGATTTCCTAAGCACTAGTGTTTTAAGGAACAGCTTAAAAAGAGAATCCTAATGTGATTTCTTTATAATGGGTGTGTTCCTTATCTTATCCTAGTGTCTAAACTCTTCTCCATGGCTGGACCCCCAAATAATATTCCTTTACGTGCTAAGGGTTATCTAGAGAGTGGGATAGGTTTAATAACTACCCTAATCCTAACGCGTACCCTAACCCTAACCCCTACCCTAAACCTAACACGTACCCTAATCCTAACCCGTACCCTAAACCGAGCCCTAACCCTAACACTAACCCTAACCCTAACCCTAACCCTAACCCGAACCCGTACACTAACCCGTACCCTAACCCTAACCCTAAGCCTAACCCTAACCTTAGGCTACCCTTGACTGCTTCTGCCTCCAATAGATTTCCTAAGCACTAGTGTTTTAAGGAACAGCTTAAAAAGAGAATCCTAATGTGATTTCTTTATAATGGGTGTGTTCCTTATCTTATCCTAGTGTCTAAACTCTTCTCCATGGCTGCACCCCCAAATAATATTCCCTTACGTGCTAACGGGTATCTAGAGAGTGGGATAGGTTTAATAACTACCCTAACCCTAATGCGTACCCTAACCCTAACCCCTACCCTAACCCTAACACGTACCCTAATCCTAACCCATTCCCTTAACCGAGCCCTAACCCTAACCCTAACCCTAAGCCTAACCCTATCCCTAGGCTACCCTTGACTGTTTCTGCCTCCAATAGATTTCCTAAGCACTAGAGTTTTAAAGAACAGCTTCAAAAGAGAATCCTTATGTGATTTCTTTATATTGGGTGTGTTCCTTATCTTATCCTAGTGTCTAAACTCTTCTCCATGGCTGGACCCCCAAATAATATTCCTTTACGTGCTAAGGGGTATCTAGAGAGTGGGATAGGTTTAATAACTACCCTAACCCTAACGCGTACCCTAACCCTAAACCCTACCCTAACCCTAACACGTACCCTAATCCTAATCTGTACCCTAAACCGAGCCCTAACCCTAACACTAACCCTAACCCTAACCCTAACACATACCCTACGCCGTACCCGAAACCCTCCCCGAACCCGTACCCTAAGCCGTACCCTAAGCCTAACCCTAAGCCTAACCCTAAACCTAGGCTACCCTTGACTGCTTCTGCCTCCAATAGATTTCCTAAGCACTAGTGTTTTAAGGAACAGCTTAAAAATAGAATCCTAATGTGATTTCTTTATAATGGGTGTGTTCCTTATCTTATCCTAGTGTCTAAACTCTTCTCCATGGCTGGACCCCCAAATAATATTCCTTTACGTGCTAAGGGGTATCTAGAGAGTGGGATAGGTTTACTAACTACCCTAACCCTAACGCGTACCCTAACCCTAACCCCTACCCTAACCCTAACACGTACCCTAATCCTAACCCGTACACTAAACCGAGCCCTAATCCTAACACTAACCCTAACCCTAAACCTAACCCTAACGCATACCCTACGCCGTACCCGAACCCCTACCCGAACCCGTACCCTAAGCCGTACCGTAACCCTAACCCTAAGCCTAACGCTAACCCTACGCTACCCGTGACTGCTTCTGCCTCCAATAGATTTTCTAATCACTAGTGTTTTAAGGAACGGCTTAAAAAGAGAATCCTAATGTGATTTCTTTATAATGGGTGTGTTCCTTATCGTATCCTTGTGTCTAAACTCTTCTCCATGGCTGGACCCCCAAATAATATTCCTTTACGTCCTAAGGGGTGTCTAGAGAGTGGGATAGGTTTAATAACTACCCTAACCCTAACGCGTACCCTAACCCTAAACCCTACCCTAACCCTAACACGTACCCTAATCCTAACCTGTACCCTAAACCGAGCCCTAACCCTAACACTAACCCTAACCCTAAGCCTAACACATACCCTACGCCGTACCCGAACCCCTCCCCGAACCCGTACCCTAAGCCGTACCCTAAGCCTAACCCTAAGCCTAACCCTAAACCTAGGCTACCCTTGACTGCTTCTGCCTCCAATAGATATCCTAAGCACTAGTGTTTTAAGGAACAGCTTAAAAATAGAATCCTAATGTGATTTCTTTATAATGGGTGTGTTCCTTATCTTATCCTAGTGTCTAAACTCTTCTCCAGGGCTGGACCCCCAAATAATATTCCTTTACGTGCTAAGGGGTATCTAGAGAGTGGGATAGTTTTAATAACTACCCTAACCCTAACGCGTACCCTAACCCTAACCCCTACCCTAACCCTAACACGTACCCTAATCCTAACCTGTACCCTAAACCGAGCCCTAAAGCTAAAACTAAACCTAACCCTAACCCTAACCCATACCCTACGCCGTACCCGAACCCCTGCCCGAACCCGTACCCTAAGCCGTACCCTAAGCCTAACCCTAAGCCTAACGCTAACCCTACGCTACCCGTGACTGCTTCTGCCTCCAATAGATTTTCTAAGCACTAGTGTTTTAAGGAACGGCTTAAAAAGAGAATCCTAATGTGATTTCTTTATAATGGGTGTGTTCCTTATCTTATCCTAGTGTCTAAACTCTTCTCCATGGCTGCACCCCCAAATAATATTGCCTTACGTGCTAAGGGGTATCTAGAGAGTGGGATAGGTTTAATAACTACCCTAACCCTAATGCGTACTCTAACCCTAACCCCTACCCTAACACTAACACGTACCCTAATCCTAACCCGTATCCTAAACCGAGCCCTAACCCTAACACTAACACTAACCCTAACCCTAACCATACCCTACGCCGTACCTGAACCCCTCCCCAAACCCGTACCCTAAGCCGTACCCTAAGCCTAACCCTAAGCCTAACACTAACCCTAGGCTACCCTTGACTGCTTCTGCCTCCAATAGATTTCCTAAGCACTAGTGTTTTAAGCAACAGCTTAAAAAGAGAATCCTAATGTGATTTCTTTATAATGGGTGTGTTCCTTATCTTATCCTAGTGTCTAAATTCTTCTCCATGGCTGGAACCCCAAATAATATTCCTTTACGTGCTAAGGGGTATCTAGAGAGTGGGATAGGTTTACTAACTGCCCTAACCCTAACGCGTACCCTAACCCTAACCCCTACCCTAAACCTAACACGTACCCTAATCCTAACCGTACCCTAAACCGAGCCCTAACCCTAACACTAACCCTAACCCTAACCCTAACCCATACCCTACGCCGTACCCGAAACCCTCCCCGAACCCGTACCCTAAGCCGTACCCTAAGCCTAACCCTAAGCCTAACCCTAACCCTAGGCTACCCTTGACTGCTTCTGCCTCCTATAGATTTCCTAAGCACTAGTGTTTTAAGGAACAGCTTAAAAAGAGAATCCTAATGTGATTTCTTTATAATGGGTGTGTTCCTTATCTTATCCTAGTGTCTAAACTCTTCTCCATGGCTGGACCCTCAAATAATATTCCTTTACGTGCTAAGGGGTATCTAGAGAGTGGGATAGGTTTAATAACTACCCTAACCCTAACGCGTACCCTAACCCTAACCCCTACCCTAACCCTAACACGTACCCTAATCCTAACCCGTACCCTAAACCGAGCCCTAACCCTAACACTAACCCTAACCCTAACCCTAACACATACCCTACGCCGTACCCGCACCCCTCCCCGAACCCGTAACCTAAGCCGTACCCTAAGCCTAACCCTAAGCCTAACCCTAACCCTAGGCTACCCTTGACTGCTTCTGCCTCCAATAGATTTCCTAAGCACTACTGTTTTAAGGAACAGCTTAAAAAGAGAATCCTAATGTGATTTCTTTATAATGGGTGTGTTCCTTATCTTATCCTAGTGTCTAAGCTCTTCTCCATGGCTGCACCCCCAAATAATATTCCCTTACGTGCTAAGGGGTATCTAGAGAGTGGGATAGGTTTAATAACTACCCTAACCCTAATGCGTACCCTAACCCTAACCCCTACCCTAACCCTAACACGTACCCTAATCCTAACCCATTCCCTTAACCGAGCCCTAACCCTAACACTAAACCTAACCCTAACCCTAACCCATACCCTATTCCGTACCCGAACCCCTCCCCGAACCCGTACCCTAAGCCGTTCCGTAACCCTAACCCTAAGCCTAACCCTATCCCTAGGCTACCCTTGACTGTTTCTGCCTCCAATAGATTTCCTAAGCACTAGAGTTTTAAGGAACAGCTTCAAAAGAGAATCCTTATGTGATTTCTTTATATTGGGTGTGTTCCTTATCTTATCCTAGTGTCTAAACTCTTCTCCATGGCTGGACCCCCAAATAATATTCCTTTACGTGCTAAGGGGTATCTAGAGAGTGGGATAGGTTTAATAACTACCCTAACCCTAACGCGTACCCTAACCCTAAACCCTACCCTAACCCTAACACGTACCCTAATCCTAATCTGTACCCTAAACCGAGCCCTAACCCTCACACTAACCCTAACCCTAACCCTAACACATACCCTACGCCGTACCCGAAACCCTCCCCGAACCCGTACCCTAAGCCGTACCCTAAGCCTAACCCTAAGCCTAACCCTAAACCTAGGCTACCCTTGACTGCTTCTGCCTCCAATAGATTTCCTAAGCACTAGTGTTTTAAGGAACAGCTTAAAAATAGAATCCTAATGTGATTTCTTTATAATGGGTGTGTTCCTTATCTTATCCTAGTGTCTAAACTCTTCTCCATGGCTGGACCCCCAAATAATATTCCTTTACGTGCTAAGGGGTATCTAGAGAGTGGGATAGGTTTACTAACTACCCTAACCCTAACGCGTACCCTAACCCTAACCCCTACCCTAACCCTAACACGTACCCTAATCCTAACCCGTACACTAAACCGAGCCCTAATCCTAACACTAACCCTAACCCTAAACCTAACCCTAACGCATACCCTACGCCGTACCCGAACCCCTACCCGAACCCGTACCCTAAGCCGTACCGTAACCCTAACCCTAAGCCTAACGCTAACCCTACGCTACCCGTGACTGCTTCTGCCTCCAATAGATTTTCTAATCACTAGTGTTTTAAGGAACGGCTTAAAAAGAGAATCCTAATGTGATTTCTTTATAATGGGTGTGTTCCTTATCGTATCCTTGTGTCTAAACTCTTCTCCATGGCTGGACCCCCAAATAATATTCCTTTACGTCCTAAGGGGTGTCTAGAGAGTGGGATAGGTTTAATAACTACCCTAACCCTAACGCGTACCCTAACCCTAAACCCTACCCTAACCCTAACACGTACCCTAATCCTAACCTGTACCCTAAACCGAGCCCTAACCCTAACACTAACCCTAACCCTAAGCCTAACACATACCCTACGCCGTACCCGAACCCCTCCCCGAACCCGTACCCTAAGCCGTACCCTAAGCCTAACCCTAAGCCTAACCCTAAACCTAGGCTACCCTTGACTGCTTCTGCCTCCAATAGATATCCTAAGCACTAGTGTTTTAAGGAACAGCTTAAAAATAGAATCCTAATGTGATTTCTTTATAATGGGTGTGTTCCTTATCTTATCCTAGTGTCTAAACTCTTCTCCAGGGCTGGACCCCCAAATAATATTCCTTTACGTGCTAAGGGGTATCTAGAGAGTGGGATAGTTTTAATAACTACCCTAACCCTAACGCGTACCCTAACCCTAACCCCTACCCTAACCCTAACACGTACCCTAATCCTAACCTGTACCCTAAACCGAGCCCTAAAGCTAAAACTAAACCTAACCCTAACCCTAACCCATACCCTACGCCGTACCCGAACCCCTGCCCGAACCCGTACCCTAAGCCGTACCCTAAGCCTAACCCTAAGCCTAACGCTAACCCTACGCTACCCGTGACTGCTTCTGCCTCCAATAGATTTTCTAAGCACTAGTGTTTTAAGGAACGGCTTAAAAAGAGAATCCTAATGTGATTTCTTTATAATGGGTGTGTTCCTTATCTTATCCTAGTGTCTAAACTCTTCTCCATGGCTGCACCCCCAAATAATATTGCCTTACGTGCTAAGGGGTATCTAGAGAGTGGGATAGGTTTAATAACTACCCTAACCCTAATGCGTACTCTAACCCTAACCCCTACCCTAACACTAACACGTACCCTAATCCTAACCCGTATCCTAAACCGAGCCCTAACCCTAACACTAACACTAACCCTAACCCTAACCATACCCTACGCCGTACCTGAACCCCTCCCCAAACCCGTACCCTAAGCCGTACCCTAAGCCTAACCCTAAGCCTAACACTAACCCTAGGCTACCCTTGACTGCTTCTGCCTCCAATAGATTTCCTAAGCACTAGTGTTTTAAGCAACAGCTTAAAAAGAGAATCCTAATGTGATTTCTTTATAATGGGTGTGTTCCTTATCTTATCCTAGTGTCTAAATTCTTCTCCATGGCTGGAACCCCAAATAATATTCCTTTACGTGCTAAGGGGTATCTAGAGAGTGGGATAGGTTTACTAACTGCCCTAACCCTAACGCGTACCCTAACCCTAACCCCTACCCTAAACCTAACACGTACCCTAATCCTAACCGTACCCTAAACCGAGCCCTAACCCTAACACTAACCCTAACCCTAACCCTAACCCATACCCTACGCCGTACCCGAAACCCTCCCCGAACCCGTACCCTAAGCCGTACCCTAAGCCTAACCCTAAGCCTAACCCTAACCCTAGGCTACCCTTGACTGCTTCTGCCTCCTATAGATTTCCTAAGCACTAGTGTTTTAAGGAACAGCTTAAAAAGAGAATCCTAATGTGATTTCTTTATAATGGGTGTGTTCCTTATCTTATCCTAGTGTCTAAACTCTTCTCCATGGCTGGACCCTCAAATAATATTCCTTTACGTGCTAAGGGGTATCTAGAGAGTGGGATAGGTTTAATAACTACCCTAACCCTAACGCGTACCCTAACCCTAACCCCTACCCTAACCCTAACACGTACCCTAATCCTAACCCGTACCCTAAACCGAGCCCTAACCCTAACACTAACCCTAACCCTAACCCTAACACATACCCTACGCCGTACCCGCACCCCTACCCGAACCCGTAACCTAAGCCGTACCCTAAGCCTAACCCTAAGCCTAACCCTAACCCTAGGCTACCCTTGACTGCTTCTGCCTCCAATAGATTTCCTAAGCACTACTGTTTTAAGGAACAGCTTAAAAAGAGAATCCTAATGTGATTTCTTTATAATGGGTGTGTTCCTTATCTTATCCTAGTGTCTAAACTCTTCTCCATGGCTGCACCCCCAAATAATATTCCCTTACGTGCTAAGGGGTATCTAGAGAGTGGGATAGGTTTAATAACTACCCTAACCCTAATGCGTACCCTAACCCTAACCCCTACCCTAACCCTAACACGTACCCTAATCCTAACCCATTCCCTTAACCGAGCCCTAACCCTAACACTAAACCTAACCCTAACCCTAACCCATACCCTATTCCGTACCCGAACCCCTCCCCGAACCCGTACCCTAAGCCGTTCCGTAACCCTAACCCTAAGCCTAACCCTATCCCTAGGCTACCCTTGACTGTTTCTGCCTCCAATAGATTTCCTAAGCACTAGAGTTTTAAGGAACAGCTTCAAAAGAGAATCCTTATGTGATTTCTTTATATTGGGTGTGTTCCTTATCTTATCCTAGTGTCTAAACTCTTCTCCATGGCTGGACCCCCAAATAATATTCCTTTACGTGCTAAGGGGTATCTAGAGAGTGGGATAGGTTTAATAACTACCCTAACCCTAACGCGTACCCTAACCCTAAACCCTACCCTAACCCTAACACGTACCCTAATCCTAATCTGTACCCTAAACCGAGCCCTAACCCTAACACTAACCCTAACCCTAACCCTAACACATACCCTACGCCGTACCCGAACCCCTCCCCGAACCCGTACCCTAAGCCGTACCCTAAGCCTAACCCTAAGCCTAACCCTAAACCTAGGCTACCCTTGACTGCTTCTGCCTCCAATTGATTTCCTAAGCACTAGTGTTTTAAGGAACAGCTTAAAAATAGAATCCTAATGTGATTTCTTTATAATGGGTGTGTTCCTTATCTTATCCTAGTGTCTAAACTCTTCTCCATGGCTGGACCCCCAAATAATATTCCTTTACGTGCTAAGGGGTATCTAGAGAGTGGGATAGGTTTACTAACTACCCTAACCCTAACGCGTACCCTAACCCTAACCCCTACCCTAACCCTAACACGTACCCTAATCCTAACCGTACCCTAAACCGAGCCCTAAAGCTAAAACTAAACCTAACCCTAACCCTAACCCATACCCTACGCCGTACCCGAACCCCTCCCCGAACCCGTACCCTAAGCCGTACCCTAAGCCTAACCCTAAGCCTAACCCTAACCCTAGGCTACCCTTGACTGCTTCTGCCTCCAATAGATTTCCTAAGCACTAGTGTTTTAAGGAACAGCTTAAAAAGAGAATCCTAATGTGATTTCTTTATAATGGGTGTGTTCCTTATCTTATCCTAGTGTCTAAACTCTTCTCCATGGCTGGACCCTCAAATAATATTCCTTTACGTGCTAAGGGGTATCTAGAGAGTGGGATAGGTTTAATAACTACCCTAACCCTAACGCGTACCCTAACCCTAACCCCTACCCTAACCCTAACACGTACCCTAATCCTAACCCGTACCCTAAACCGAGCCCTAACCCTAACACTAACCCTAACCCTAACCCTAACCCATACCCTACGCCGTACCCGCACCCCTCCCCGAACCCGTAACCTAAGCCGTACCCTAAGCCTAACCCTAAGCCTAACCCTAACCCTAGGCTACCCTTGACTGCTTCTGCCTCCAATAGATTTCCTAAGCACTACTGTTTTAAGGAACAGCTTAAAAAGAGAATCCTAAAGTGATTTCTTTATAATGGGTGTGTTCCTTAGCTTATCCTAGTGTCTAAACTCTTCTCCATGGCTGCACCCCCAAATCATATTCCCTTACGTGCTAAGGGGTATCTAGAGAGTGGGATAGGTTTAATAACTACCCTAACCCTAACGCGTACCCTAACCCTAACCCCTACCCTAACCCTAACACGTACCCTAATCCTAACCTGTACCCTAAACCGAGCCCTAACCCTAACACTAACCCTAACCCTAACCCTAACCCATACCCTACGCCGTACCCGCACCCCTCCCCGAACCCGTACCCTAAGCCATACCCTAAACCTAACCCTAAGCCTAACCCTAACCCTAGGCTACCCTTGACTGCTTCTGCCTCCAATTGATTTCCTAAGCAGTAGTGTTTTAAGGAACAGCTTAAAAAGAGAATCCTAATGTGATTTCTTTATAATGGGTGTGTTCCTTATCTTATCCTAGTGTCTAAACTCTTCTCCATGGCTGGACCCCCAAATAATATTCCTTTACGTGCTAAGGGGGAGCTAGAGAGTGGGATAGGTTTACTAACTACCCTAGCCCTAACGCGTAACCTAACCCTAACCCCTACCCTAACCCTAACACGTACCCTAATCCTAACCCGTACCCTAAACCGAGCCCTAACCCTAACACTAACCCAAACCCTAACCCTAACCCATACCCTACGCCGTACACGAACACCTCCCCGAACCCATACCCCAAGCCGTACCCTAACCCTAACCCTAAGCCTAACCCTAACCCTAGGCTACCCTTGACTGCTTCTGCCTCCAATAGATTTCCTAAGCACTAGTGTTTTAAGGAACAGCTTAAAAAGAGAATCCTAAAGTGATTTCTTTATAATGGGTGTGTTCCTTATCGTATCCTTGTGTCTAAACTCTTCTCCATGGCTGGACCCCCAAATAATATTCCTTTACGTCCTAAGGGGTGTCTAGAGAGTGGGATAGGTTTAATAACTACCCTAACCCTAATGCGTACCCTAACCCTAACCCCTACCCTAACCCTAACACGTACCCTAATCCTAACCCGTACCCTAAACCGAGCCCTAACCCTAACACTAACCCTAACCCTAACCCATACCCTACGCCGTACCCGAAACCCTCCCCGAACCCGTACCCTAAGCCGTACCCTAAGCCTAACCCTAAGCCTAACCCTAACCCTAGGCTACCCTTGACTGCTTCTGCCTCCAATAGATTTCCTAAGCACTAGTGTTTTAAGGAACAGCTTAAAAAGAGAATCCTAATGTGATTTCTTCATAATGGGTGTGTTCCTTATCTTATCCTAGTGTCTAAACTCTTCTCCATGGCTGGACCCTCAAATAATATTCCTTTACGTGCTAAGGGGTATCTAGAGAGTGGGATAGGTTTAATAACTACCCTAACCCTAACGCGTACCCTAACCCTAACCCCTACCCTAACCCTAACACGTACCCTAATCCTAACCCGTACCCTAAACCGAGCCCTAACCCTAACACTAACCCTAACCCTAACCCTAACCCATACCCTACGCCGTACCCGCACCCCTCCCCGAACCCGTACCCTAAGCCATACCCTAAACCTAACCCTAAGCCTAACCCTAACCCTAGGCTACCCTTGACTGTTTCTGCCTCCAATAGATTTCCTAAGCACTAGTGTTTTAAGGAATGGCTTAAAAAGGGAATCCTAATGTGATTTCTTTATAATGGGTGTGTTCCTTATCTTATCCTAGTGTCTAAACTCTTCTCCATGGCTGGACACCCAAATAATATTCCTTTACGTGCTAAGGGGTATCTAGAGAGTGGGATAGGTTTAATAACTACCCTAACCCTAACGCGTACCCTAACCCTAAACCCTACACTAACCCTAACACGTACCCTAATCCTAACCCGTACCCTAAACCGAGCACTAACCCTAACCCTAGCCCTAACACATACCATACGCCGTATCCGAACCCCTCCCCGAACCCGTACCCTAAGCCGTACCCTAAGCCTAACCCTAAGCCTAACCCTAACCCTAGGCTACCCTTGACTGCTTCTGCCTCCAATAGATTTCCTAAGCACTAGTGTTTTAAGGAACAGCTTAAAAAGAGAATCCTAATGTGATTTCTTTATAATGGGTGTGTTCCTTATCTTATCCTAGTGTCTAAACTCTTCTCCATGGCTGGACCCCCAAATAATATTCCTTTACGTGCTAAGGGTTATCTAGAGAGTGGGATAGGTTTAATAACTACCCTAATCCTAACGCGTACCCTAACCCTAACCCCTACCCTAAACCTAACACGTACCCTAATCCTAACCCGTACCCTAAACCGAGCCCTAACCCTAACACTAACCCTAACCCTAACCCGAACCCGTACACTAACCCGTACCCTAACCCTAACCCTAAGCCTAACCCTAACCTTAGGCTACCCTTGACTGCTTCTGCCTCCAATAGATTTCCTAAGCACTAGTGTTTTAAGGAACAGCTTAAAAAGAGAATCCTAATGTGATTTCTTTATAATGGGTGTGTTCCTTATCTTATCCTTGTGTCTAAACTCTTCTCCATGGCTGCACCCCCAAATAATATTCCCTTACGTGCTAAGGGGTATCTAGAGAGTGGGATAGGTTTAATAACTACCCTAACCCTAATGCGTACCCTAACCCTAACCCCTACCCTAACCCTAACACGTACCCTAATCCTAACCCATTCCCTTAACCGAGCCCTAACCCTAACCCTAACCCTAAGCCTAACCCTATCCCTAGGCTACCCTTGACTGTTTCTGCCTCCAATAGATTTCCTAAGCACTAGAGTTTTAAGGAACAGCTTCAAAAGAGAATCCTTATGTGATTTCTTTATATTGGGTGTGTTCCTTATCTTATCCTAGTGTCTAAACTCTTCTCCATGGCTGGACCCCCAAATAATATTCCTTTACGTGCTAAGGGGTATCTAGAGAGTGGGATAGGTTTAATAACTACCCTAACCCTAACGCGTACCCTAACCCTAAACCCTACCCTAACCCTAACACGTACCCTAATCCTAATCTGTACCCTAAACCGAGCCCTAACCCTAACACTAACACTAACCCTAACCCTAACACATACCCTACGCCGTACCCGAAACCCTCCCCGAACCCGTACCCTAAGCCGTACCCTAAGCCTAACCCTAAGCCTAACCCTAAACCTAGGCTACCCTTGACTGCTTCTGCCTCCAATAGATTTCCTAAGCACTAGTGTTTTAAGGAACAGCTTAAAAATAGAATCCTAATGTGATTTCTTTATAATGGGTGTGTTCCTTATCTTATCCTAGTGTCTAAACTCTTCTCCATGGCTGGACCCCCAAATAATATTCCTTTACGTGCTAAGGGGTATCTAGAGAGTGGGATAGGTTTACTAACTACCCTAACCCTAACGCGTACCCTAACCCTAACCCCTACCCTAACCCTAACACGTACCCTAATCCTAACCCGTACACTAAACCGAGCCCTAATCCTAACACTAACCCTAACCCTAAACCTAACCCTAACGCATACCCTACGCCGTACCCGAACCCCTACCCGAACCCGTACCCTAAGCCGTACCGTAACCCTAACCCTAAGCCTAACGCTAACCCTACGCTACCCGTGACTGCTTCTGCCTCCAATAGATTTTCTAATCACTAGTGTTTTAAGGAACGGCTTAAAAAGAGAATCCTAATGTGATTTCTTTATAATGGGTGTGTTCCTTATCGTATCCTTGTGTCTAAACTCTTCTCCATGGCTGGACCCCCAAATAATATTCCTTTACGTCCTAAGGGGTGTCTAGAGAGTGGGATAGGTTTAATAACTACCCTAACCCTAACGCGTACCCTAACCCTAAACCCTACCCTAACCCTAACACGTACCCTAATCCTAACCTGTACCCTAAACCGAGCCCTAACCCTAACACTAACCCTAACCCTAAGCCTAACACATACCCTACGCCGTACCCGAACCCCTCCCCGAACCCGTACCCTAAGCCGTACCCTAAGCCTAACCCTAAGCCTAACCCTAAACCTAGGCTACCCTTGACTGCTTCTGCCTCCAATAGATATCCTAAGCACTAGTGTTTTAAGGAACAGCTTAAAAATAGAATCCTAATGTGATTTCTTTATAATGGGTGTGTTCCTTATCTTATCCTAGTGTCTAAACTCTTCTCCAGGGCTGGACCCCCAAATAATATTCCTTTACGTGCTAAGGGGTATCTAGAGAGTGGGATAGTTTTAATAACTACCCTAACCCTAACGCGTACCCTAACCCTAACCCCTACCCTAACCCTAACACGTACCCTAATCCTAACCTGTACCCTAAACCGAGCCCTAAAGCTAAAACTAAACCTAACCCTAACCCTAACCCATACCCTACGCCGTACCCGAACCCCTGCCCGAACCCGTACCCTAAGCCGTACCCTAAGCCTAACCCTAAGCCTAACGCTAACCCTACGCTACCCGTGACTGCTTCTGCCTCCAATAGATTTTCTAAGCACTAGTGTTTTAAGGAACGGCTTAAAAAGAGAATCCTAATGTGATTTCTTTATAATGGGTGTGTTCCTTATCTTATCCTAGTGTCTAAACTCTTCTCCATGGCTGCACCCCCAAATAATATTGCCTTACGTGCTAAGGGGTATCTAGAGAGTGGGATAGGTTTAATAACTACCCTAACCCTAATGCGTACTCTAACCCTAACCCCTACCCTAACACTAACACGTACCCTAATCCTAACCCGTATCCTAAACCGAGCCCTAACCCTAACACTAACACTAACCCTAACCCTAACCATACCCTACGCCGTACCTGAACCCCTCCCCAAACCCGTACCCTAAGCCGTACCCTAAGCCTAACCCTAAGCCTAACACTAACCCTAGGCTACCCTTGACTGCTTCTGCCTCCAATAGATTTCCTAAGCACTAGTGTTTTAAGCAACAGCTTAAAAAGAGAATCCTAATGTGATTTCTTTATAATGGGTGTGTTCCTTATCTTATCCTAGTGTCTAAATTCTTCTCCATGGCTGGAACCCCAAATAATATTCCTTTACGTGCTAAGGGGTATCTAGAGAGTGGGATAGGTTTACTAACTGCCCTAACCCTAACGCGTACCCTAACCCTAACCCCTACCCTAAACCTAACACGTACCCTAATCCTAACCGTACCCTAAACCGAGCCCTAACCCTAACACTAACCCTAACCCTAACCCTAACCCATACCCTACGCCGTACCTGAAACCCTCCCCGAACCCGTACCCTAAGCCGTACCCTAAGCCTAACCCTAAGCCTAACCCTAACCCTAGGCTACCCTTGACTGCTTCTGCCTCCTATAGATTTCCTAAGCACTAGTGTTTTAAGGAACAGCTTAAAAAGAGAATCCTAATGTGATTTCTTTATAATGGGTGTGTTCCTTATCTTATCCTAGTGTCTAAACTCTTCTCCATGGCTGGACCCTCAAATAATATTCCTTTACGTGCTAAGGGGTATCTAGAGAGTGGGATAGGTTTAATAACTACCCTAACCCTAACGCGTACCCTAACCCTAACCCCTACCCTAACCCTAACACGTACCCTAATCCTAACCCGTACCCTAAACCGAGCCCTAACCCTAACACTAACCCTAACCCTAACCCTAACACATACCCTACGCCGTACCCGCACCCCTCCCCGAACCCGTAACCTAAGCCGTACCCTAAGCCTAACCCTAAGCCTAACCCTAACCCTAGGCTACCCTTGACTGCTTCTGCCTCCAATAGATTTCCTAAGCACTACTGTTTTAAGGAACAGCTTAAAAAGAGAATCCTAATGTGATTTCTTTATAATGGGTGTGTTCCTTATCTTATCCTAGTGTCTAAACTCTTCTCCATGGCTGCACCCCCAAATAATATTCCCTTACGTGCTAAGGGGTATCTAGAGAGTGGGATAGGTTTAATAACTACCCTAACCCTAATGCGTACCCTAACCCTAACCCCTACCCTAACCCTAACACGTACCCTAATCCTAACCCATTCCCTTAACCGAGCCCTAACCCTAACACTAAACCTAACCCTAACCCTAACCCATACCCTATTCCGTACCCGAACCCCTCCCCGAACCCGTACCCTAAGCCATTCCGTAACCCTAACCCTAAGCCTAACCCTATCCCTAGGCTACCCTTGACTGTTTCTGCCTCCAATAGATTTCCTAAGCACTAGAGTTTTAAGGAACAGCTTCAAAAGAGAATCCTTATGTGATTTCTTTATATTGGGTGTGTTCCTTATCTTATCCTAGTGTCTAAACTCTTCTCCATGGCTGGACCCCCAAATAATATTCCTTTACGTGCTAAGGGGTATCTAGAGAGTGGGATAGGTTTAATAACTACCCTAACCCTAACGCGTACCCTAACCCTAACCCCTACCCTAACCCTAACACGTACCCTAATCCTAACCCGTACCCTAAACCGAGCCCTAACCCTAACACTAACCCTAACCCTAACCCTAACACATACCCTACGCCGTACCCGAACCCCTACCCGAACCCGTACCCTAAGCCGTACCGTAACCCTAACCCTAAGCCTAACGCTAACCCTACGCTACCCGTGACTGCTTCTGCCTCCAATAGATTTTCTAATCACTAGTGTTTTAAGGAACGGCTTAAAAAGAGAATCCTAATGTGATTTCTTTATAATGGGTGTGTTCCTTATCGTATCCTTGTGTCTAAACTCTTCTCCATGGCTGGACCCCCAAATAATATTCCTTTACGTCCTAAGGGGTGTCTAGAGAGTGGGATAGGTTTAATAACTACCCTAACCCTAACGCGTACCCTAACCCTAAACCCTACCCTAACCCTAACACGTACCCTAATCCTAACCTGTACCCTAAACCGAGCCCTAACCCTAACACTAACCCTAACCCTAAGCCTAACACATACCCTACGCCGTACCCGAACCCCTCCCCGAACCCGTACCCTAAGCCGTACCCTAAGCCTAACCCTAAGCCTAACCCTAAACCTAGGCTACCCTTGACTGCTTCTGCCTCCAATAGATATCCTAAGCACTAGTGTTTTAAGGAACAGCTTAAAAATAGAATCCTAATGTGATTTCTTTATAATGGGTGTGTTCCTTATCTTATCCTAGTGTCTAAACTCTTCTCCAGGGCTGGACCCCCAAATAATATTCCTTTACGTGCTAAGGGGTATCTAGAGAGTGGGATAGTTTTAATAACTACCCTAACCCTAACGCGTACCCTAACCCTAACCCCTACCGTAACCCTAACACGTACCCTAATCCTAACCTGTACCCTAAACCGAGCCCTAAAGCTAAAACTAAACCTAACCCTAACCCTAACCCATACCCTACGCCGTACCCGAACCCCTGCCCGAACCCGTACCCTAAGCCGTACCCTAAGCCTAACCCTAAGCCTAACGCTAACCCTACGCTACCCGTGACTGCTTCTGCCTCCAATAGATTTTCTAAGCACTAGTGTTTTAAGGAACGGCTTAAAAAGAGAATCCTAATGTGATTTCTTTATAATGGGTGTGTTCCTTATCTTATCCTAGTGTCTAAACTCTTCTCCATGGCTGCACCCCCAAATAATATTGCCTTACGTGCTAAGGGGTATCTAGAGAGTGGGATAGGTTTAATAACTACCCTAACCCTAATGCGTACTCTAACCCTAACCCCTACCCTAACACTAACACGTACCCTAATCCTAACCCGTATCCTAAACCGAGCCCTAACCCTAACACTAACACTAACCCTAACCCTAACCATACCCTACGCCGTACCTGAACCCCTCCCCAAACCCGTACCCTAAGCCGTACCCTAAGCCTAACCCTAAGCCTAACCCTAACCCTAGGCTACCCTTGACTGCTTCTGCCTCCAATAGATTTCCTAAGCACTAGTGTTTTAAGGAACAGCTTAAAAAGAGAATCCTAATGTGATTTCTTCATAATGGGTGTGTTCCTTATCTTATCCTAGTGTCTAAACTCTTCTCCATGGCTGGACCCCCAAATAATATTCCTTTACGTGCTAAGGGGGAGCTAGAGAGTGGGATAGGTTTACTAACTACCCTAGCCCTAACGCGTAACCTAACCCTAACCCCTAACCTAACCCTAACACCTACCCTAATCCTAACCCGTACCCTAAACCGAGCCCTAACCCTAACACTAACCCAAACCCTAACCCTAACCCATACCCTACGCCGTACACGAACACCTCCCCGAACCCATACCCCAAGCCGTACCCTAACCCTAACCCTAAGCCTAACCCTAACCCTAGGCTACCCTTGACTGCTTCTGCCTCCAATAGATTTCCTAAGCACTAGTGTTTTAAGGAACAGCTTAAAAATAGAATCCTAAAGTGATTTCTTTATAATGGGTGTGTTCCTTATCTTATCCTAGTGTCTAAACTCTTCTCCATGGCTGGACCCCCAAATAATATTCCTTTACATGCTAAGGGGTATCTAGAGAGTGGGATAGGTTTAATAACTACCCTAACCCTAATGCGTACCCTAACCCTAACCCCTACCCTAACCCTAACACGTACCCTAATCCTAACCCGTACCCTAAACCGAGCCCTAACCCTAACACTAACCCTAACCCTAACCCATACCCTACGCCGTACCCGAAACCCTCCCCGAACCCGTACCCTAAGCCGTACCCTAAGCCTAACCCTAAGCCTAACCCTAACCCTAGGCTACCCTTGACTGCTTCTGCCTCCAATAGATTTCCTAAGCACTAGTGTTTTAAGGAACAGCTTAAAAAGAGAATCCTAATGTGATTTCTTCATAATGGGTGTGTTCCTTATCTTATCCTAGTGTCTAAACTCTTCTCCATGGCTGGACCCTCAAATAATATTCCTTTACGTGCTAAGGGGTATCTAGAGAGTGGGATAGGTTTAATAACTACCCTAACCCTAACGCGTACCCTAACCCTAACCCCTACCCTAACCCTAACACGTACCCTAATCCTAACCCGTACCCTAAACCGAGCCCTAACCCTAACACTAACCCTAACCCTAACCCTAACCCATACCCTACGCCGTACCCGCACCCCTCCCCGAACCCGTACCCTAAGCCATACCCTAAACCTAACCCTAAGCCTAACCCTAACCCTAGGCTACCCTTGACTGTTTCTGCCTCCAATAGATTTCCTAAGCACTAGTGTTTTAAGGAATGGCTTAAAAAGGGAATCCTAATGTGATTTCTTTATAATGGGTGTGTTCCTTATCTTATCCTAGTGTCTAAACTCTTCTCCATGGCTGGACACCCAAATAATATTCCTTTACGTGCTAAGGGGTATCTAGAGAGTGGGATAGGTTTAATAACTACCCTAACCCTAACGCGTACCCTAACCCTAAACCCTACCCTAACCCTAACACGTACCCTAATCCTAACCCGTACCCTAAACCGAGCACTAACCCTAACCCTAGCCCTAACACATACCATACGCCGTATCCGAACCCCTCCCCGAACCCGTACCCTAAGCCGTACCCTAAGCCTAACCCTAAGCCTAACCCTAACCCTAGGCTACCCTTGACTGCTTCTGCCTCCAATAGATTTCCTAAGCACTAGTGTTTTAAGGAATGGCTTAAAAAGGGAATCCTAATGTGATTTCTTTATAATGGGTGTGTTCCTTATCTTATCCTAGTGTCTAAACTCTTCTCCATGGCTGGACACCCAAATAATATTCCTTTACGTGCTAAGGGGTATCTAGAGAGTGGGATAGGTTTAATAACTACCCTAACCCTAACGCGTACCCTAACCCTAAACCCTACCCTAACCCTAACACGTACCCTAATCCTAACCTGTACCCTAAACCGAGCCCTAACCCTAACACTAACCCTAACCCTAAGCCTAACACATACCCTACGCCGTACCCGAACCCCTCCCCGAACCCGTACCCTAAGCCGTACCCTAAGCCTAACCCTAAGCCTAACCCTAAACCTAGGCTACCCTTGACTGCTTCTGCCTCCAATAGATATCCTAAGCACTAGTGTTTTAAGGAACAGCTTAAAAATAGAATCCTAATGTGATTTCTTTATAATGGGTGTGTTCCTTATCTTATCCTAGTGTCTAAACTCTTCTCCAGGGCTGGACCCCCAAATAATATTCCTTTACGTGCTAAGGGGTATCTAGAGAGTGGGATAGTTTTAATAACTACCCTAACCCTAACGCGTACCCTAACCCTAACCCCTACCCTAACCCTAACACGTACCCTAATCCTAACCTGTACCCTAAACCGAGCCCTAAAGCTAAAACTAAACCTAACCCTAACCCTAACCCATACCCTACGCCGTACCCGAACCCCTGCCCGAACCCGTACCCTAAGCCGTACCCTAAGCCTAACCCTAAGCCTAACGCTAACCCTACGCTACCCGTGACTGCTTCTGCCTCCAATAGATTTTCTAAGCACTAGTGTTTTAAGGAACGGCTTAAAAAGAGAATCCTAATGTGATTTCTTTATAATGGGTGTGTTCCTTATCTTATCCTAGTGTCTAAACTCTTCTCCATGGCTGCACCCCCAAATAATATTGCCTTACGTGCTAAGGGGTATCTAGAGAGTGGGATAGGTTTAATAACTACCCTAACCCTAATGCGTACTCTAACCCTAACCCCTACCCTAACACTAACACGTACCCTAATCCTAACCCGTATCCTAAACCGAGCCCTAACCCTAACACTAACACTAACCCTAACCCTAACCATACCCTACGCCGTACCTGAACCCCTCCCCAAACCCGTACCCTAAGCCGTACCCTAAGCCTAACCCTAAGCCTAACACTAACCCTAGGCTACCCTTGACTGCTTCTGCCTCCAATAGATTTCCTAAGCACTAGTGTTTTAAGCAACAGCTTAAAAAGAGAATCCTAATGTGATTTCTTTATAATGGGTGTGTTCCTTATCTTATCCTAGTGTCTAAATTCTTCTCCATGGCTGGAACCCCAAATAATATTCCTTTACGTGCTAAGGGGTATCTAGAGAGTGGGATAGGTTTACTAACTGCCCTAACCCTAACGCGTACCCTAACCCTAACCCCTACCCTAAACCTAACACGTACCCTAATCCTAACCGTACCCTAAACCGAGCCCTAACCCTAACACTAACCCTAACCCTAACCCTAACCCATACCCTACGCCGTACCCGAAACCCTCCCCGAACCCGTACCCTAAGCCGTACCCTAAGCCTAACCCTAAGCCTAACCCTAACCCTAGGCTACCCTTGACTGCTTCTGCCTCCTATAGATTTCCTAAGCACTAGTGTTTTAAGGAACAGCTTAAAAAGAGAATCCTAATGTGATTTCTTTATAATGGGTGTGTTCCTTATCTTATCCTAGTGTCTAAACTCTTCTCCATGGCTGGACCCTCAAATAATATTCCTTTACGTGCTAAGGGGTATCTAGAGAGTGGGATAGGTTTAATAACTACCCTAACCCTAACGCGTACCCTAACCCTAACCCCTACCCTAACCCTAACACGTACCCTAATCCTAACCCGTACCCTAAACCGAGCCCTAACCCTAACACTAACCCTAACCCTAACCCTAACACATACCCTACGCCGTACCCGCACCCCTCCCCGAACCCGTAACCTAAGCCGTACCCTAAGCCTAACCCTAAGCCTAACCCTAACCCTAGGCTACCCTTGACTGCTTCTGCCTCCAATAGATTTCCTAAGCACTACTGTTTTAAGGAACAGCTTAAAAAGAGAATCCTAATGTGATTTCTTTATAATGGGTGTGTTCCTTATCTTATCCTAGTGTCTAAACTCTTCTCCATGGCTGCACCCCCAAATAATATTCCCTTACGTGCTAAGGGGTATCTAGAGAGTGGGATAGGTTTAATAACTACCCTAACCCTAATGCGTACCCTAACCCTAACCCCTACCCTAACCCTAACACGTACCCTAATCCTAACCCATTCCCTTAACCGAGCCCTAACCCTAACACTAAACCTAACCCTAACCCTAACCCATACCCTATTCCGTACCCGAACCCCTCCCCGAACCCGTACCCTAAGCCATTCCGTAACCCTAACCCTAAGCCTAACCCTATCCCTAGGCTACCCTTGACTGTTTCTGCCTCCAATAGATTTCCTAAGCACTAGAGTTTTAAGGAACAGCTTCAAAAGAGAATCCTTATGTGATTTCTTTATATTGGGTGTGTTCCTTATCTTATCCTAGTGTCTAAACTCTTCTCCATGGCTGGACCCCCAAATAATATTCCTTTACGTGCTAAGGGGTATCTAGAGAGTGGGATAGGTTTAATAACTACCCTAACCCTAACGCGTACCCTAACCCTAACCCCTACCCTAACCCTAACACGTACCCTAATCCTAACCCGTACCCTAAACCGAGCCCTAACCCTAACACTAACCCTAACCCTAACCCTAACACATACCCTACGCCGTACCCGAACCCCTACCCGAACCCGTACCCTAAGCCGTACCGTAACCCTAACCCTAAGCCTAACGCTAACCCTACGCTACCCGTGACTGCTTCTGCCTCCAATAGATTTTCTAATCACTAGTGTTTTAAGGAACGGCTTAAAAAGAGAATCCTAATGTGATTTCTTTATAATGGGTGTGTTCCTTATCGTATCCTTGTGTCTAAACTCTTCTCCATGGCTGGACCCCCAAATAATATTCCTTTACGTCCTAAGGGGTGTCTAGAGAGTGGGATAGGTTTAATAACTACCCTAACCCTAACGCGTACCCTAACCCTAAACCCTACCCTAACCCTAACACGTACCCTAATCCTAACCTGTACCCTAAACCGAGCCCTAACCCTAACACTAACCCTAACCCTAAGCCTAACACATACCCTACGCCGTACCCGAACCCCTCCCCGAACCCGTACCCTAAGCCGTACCCTAAGCCTAACCCTAAGCCTAACCCTAAACCTAGGCTACCCTTGACTGCTTCTGCCTCCAATAGATATCCTAAGCACTAGTGTTTTAAGGAACAGCTTAAAAATAGAATCCTAATGTGATTTCTTTATAATGGGTGTGTTCCTTATCTTATCCTAGTGTCTAAACTCTTCTCCAGGGCTGGACCCCCAAATAATATTCCTTTACGTGCTAAGGGGTATCTAGAGAGTGGGATAGTTTTAATAACTACCCTAACCCTAACGCGTACCCTAACCCTAACCCCTACCGTAACCCTAACACGTACCCTAATCCTAACCTGTACCCTAAACCGAGCCCTAAAGCTAAAACTAAACCTAACCCTAACCCTAACCCATACCCTACGCCGTACCCGAACCCCTGCCCGAACCCGTACCCTAAGCCGTACCCTAAGCCTAACCCTAAGCCTAACGCTAACCCTACGCTACCCGTGACTGCTTCTGCCTCCAATAGATTTTCTAAGCACTAGTGTTTTAAGGAACGGCTTAAAAAGAGAATCCTAATGTGATTTCTTTATAATGGGTGTGTTCCTTATCTTATCCTAGTGTCTAAACTCTTCTCCATGGCTGCACCCCCAAATAATATTGCCTTACGTGCTAAGGGGTATCTAGAGAGTGGGATAGGTTTAATAACTACCCTAACCCTAATGCGTACTCTAACCCTAACCCCTACCCTAACACTAACACGTACCCTAATCCTAACCCGTATCCTAAACCGAGCCCTAACCCTAACACTAACACTAACCCTAACCCTAACCATACCCTACGCCGTACCTGAACCCCTCCCCAAACCCGTACCCTAAGCCGTACCCTAAGCCTAACCCTAAGCCTAACCCTAACCCTAGGCTACCCTTGACTGCTTCTGCCTCCAATAGATTTCCTAAGCACTAGTGTTTTAAGGAACAGCTTAAAAAGAGAATCCTAATGTGATTTCTTCATAATGGGTGTGTTCCTTATCTTATCCTAGTGTCTAAACTCTTCTCCATGGCTGGACCCCCAAATAATATTCCTTTACGTGCTAAGGGGGAGCTAGAGAGTGGGATAGGTTTACTAACTACCCTAGCCCTAACGCGTAACCTAACCCTAACCCCTAACCTAACCCTAACACCTACCCTAATCCTAACCCGTACCCTAAACCGAGCCCTAACCCTAACACTAACCCAAACCCTAACCCTAACCCATACCCTACGCCGTACACGAACACCTCCCCGAACCCATACCCCAAGCCGTACCCTAACCCTAACCCTAAGCCTAACCCTAACCCTAGGCTACCCTTGACTGCTTCTGCCTCCAATAGATTTCCTAAGCACTAGTGTTTTAAGGAACAGCTTAAAAATAGAATCCTAAAGTGATTTCTTTATAATGGGTGTGTTCCTTATCTTATCCTAGTGTCTAAACTCTTCTCCATGGCTGGACCCCCAAATAATATTCCTTTACATGCTAAGGGGTATCTAGAGAGTGGGATAGGTTTAATAACTACCCTAACCCTAATGCGTACCCTAACCCTAACCCCTACCCTAACCCTAACACGTACCCTAATCCTAACCCGTACCCTAAACCGAGCCCTAACCCTAACACTAACCCTAACCCTAACCCATACCCTACGCCGTACCCGAAACCCTCCCCGAACCCGTACCCTAAGCCGTACCCTAAGCCTAACCCTAAGCCTAACCCTAACCCTAGGCTACCCTTGACTGCTTCTGCCTCCAATAGATTTCCTAAGCACTAGTGTTTTAAGGAACAGCTTAAAAAGAGAATCCTAATGTGATTTCTTCATAATGGGTGTGTTCCTTATCTTATCCTAGTGTCTAAACTCTTCTCCATGGCTGGACCCTCAAATAATATTCCTTTACGTGCTAAGGGGTATCTAGAGAGTGGGATAGGTTTAATAACTACCCTAACCCTAACGCGTACCCTAACCCTAACCCCTACCCTAACCCTAACACGTACCCTAATCCTAACCCGTACCCTAAACCGAGCCCTAACCCTAACACTAACCCTAACCCTAACCCTAACCCATACCCTACGCCGTACCCGCACCCCTCCCCGAACCCGTACCCTAAGCCATACCCTAAACCTAACCCTAAGCCTAACCCTAACCCTAGGCTACCCTTGACTGTTTCTGCCTCCAATAGATTTCCTAAGCACTAGTGTTTTAAGGAATGGCTTAAAAAGGGAATCCTAATGTGATTTCTTTATAATGGGTGTGTTCCTTATCTTATCCTAGTGTCTAAACTCTTCTCCATGGCTGGACACCCAAATAATATTCCTTTACGTGCTAAGGGGTATCTAGAGAGTGGGATAGGTTTAATAACTACCCTAACCCTAACGCGTACCCTAACCCTAAACCCTACCCTAACCCTAACACGTACCCTAATCCTAACCCGTACCCTAAACCGAGCACTAACCCTAACCCTAGCCCTAACACATACCATACGCCGTATCCGAACCCCTCCCCGAACCCGTACCCTAAGCCGTACCCTAAGCCTAACCCTAAGCCTAACCCTAACCCTAGGCTACCCTTGACTGCTTCTGCCTCCAATAGATTTCCTAAGCACTAGTGTTTTAAGGAATGGCTTAAAAAGGGAATCCTAATGTGATTTCTTTATAATGGGTGTGTTCCTTATCTTATCCTAGTGTCTAAACTCTTCTCCATGGCTGGACACCCAAATAATATTCCTTTACGTGCTAAGGGGTATCTAGAGAGTGGGATAGGTTTAATAACTACCCTAACCCTAACGCGTACCCTAACCCTAAACCCTACCCTAACCCTAACACGTACCCTAATCCTAACCTGTACCCTAAACCGAGCCCTAACCCTAACACTAACCCTAACCCTAAGCCTAACACATACCCTACGCCGTACCCGAACCCCTCCCCGAACCCGTACCCTAAGCCGTACCCTAAGCCTAACCCTAAGCCTAACCCTAAACCTAGGCTACCCTTGACTGCTTCTGCCTCCAATAGATATCCTAAGCACTAGTGTTTTAAGGAACAGCTTAAAAATAGAATCCTAATGTGATTTCTTTATAATGGGTGTGTTCCTTATCTTATCCTAGTGTCTAAACTCTTCTCCAGGGCTGGACCCCCAAATAATATTCCTTTACGTGCTAAGGGGTATCTAGAGAGTGGGATAGTTTTAATAACTACCCTAACCCTAACGCGTACCCTAACCCTAACCCCTACCCTAACCCTAACACGTACCCTAATCCTAACCTGTACCCTAAACCGAGCCCTAAAGCTAAAACTAAACCTAACCCTAACCCTAACCCATACCCTACGCCGTACCCGAACCCCTGCCCGAACCCGTACCCTAAGCCGTACCCTAAGCCTAACCCTAAGCCTAACGCTAACCCTACGCTACCCGTGACTGCTTCTGCCTCCAATAGATTTTCTAAGCACTAGTGTTTTAAGGAACGGCTTAAAAAGAGAATCCTAATGTGATTTCTTTATAATGGGTGTGTTCCTTATCTTATCCTAGTGTCTAAACTCTTCTCCATGGCTGCACCCCCAAATAATATTGCCTTACGTGCTAAGGGGTATCTAGAGAGTGGGATAGGTTTAATAACTACCCTAACCCTAATGCGTACTCTAACCCTAACCCCTACCCTAACACTAACACGTACCCTAATCCTAACCCGTATCCTAAACCGAGCCCTAACCCTAACACTAACACTAACCCTAACCCTAACCATACCCTACGCCGTACCTGAACCCCTCCCCAAACCCGTACCCTAAGCCGTACCCTAAGCCTAACCCTAAGCCTAACACTAACCCTAGGCTACCCTTGACTGCTTCTGCCTCCAATAGATTTCCTAAGCACTAGTGTTTTAAGCAACAGCTTAAAAAGAGAATCCTAATGTGATTTCTTTATAATGGGTGTGTTCCTTATCTTATCCTAGTGTCTAAATTCTTCTCCATGGCTGGAACCCCAAATAATATTCCTTTACGTGCTAAGGGGTATCTAGAGAGTGGGATAGGTTTACTAACTGCCCTAACCCTAACGCGTACCCTAACCCTAACCCCTACCCTAAACCTAACACGTACCCTAATCCTAACCGTACCCTAAACCGAGCCCTAACCCTAACACTAACCCTAACCCTAACCCTAACCCATACCCTACGCCGTACCCGAAACCCTCCCCGAACCCGTACCCTAAGCCGTACCCTAAGCCTAACCCTAAGCCTAACCCTAACCCTAGGCTACCCTTGACTGCTTCTGCCTCCTATAGATTTCCTAAGCACTAGTGTTTTAAGGAACAGCTTAAAAAGAGAATCCTAATGTGATTTCTTTATAATGGGTGTGTTCCTTATCTTATCCTAGTGTCTAAACTCTTCTCCATGGCTGGACCCTCAAATAATATTCCTTTACGTGCTAAGGGGTATCTAGAGAGTGGGATAGGTTTAATAACTACCCTAACCCTAACGCGTACCCTAACCCTAACCCCTACCCTAACCCTAACACGTACCCTAATCCTAACCCGTACCCTAAACCGAGCCCTAACCCTAACACTAACCCTAACCCTAACCCTAACACATACCCTACGCCGTACCCGCACCCCTCCCCGAACCCGTAACCTAAGCCGTACCCTAAGCCTAACCCTAAGCCTAACCCTAACCCTAGGCTACCCTTGACTGCTTCTGCCTCCAATAGATTTCCTAAGCACTACTGTTTTAAGGAACAGCTTAAAAAGAGAATCCTAATGTGATTTCTTTATAATGGGTGTGTTCCTTATCTTATCCTAGTGTCTAAACTCTTCTCCATGGCTGCACCCCCAAATAATATTCCCTTACGTGCTAAGGGGTATCTAGAGAGTGGGATAGGTTTAATAACTACCCTAACCCTAATGCGTACCCTAACCCTAACCCCTACCCTAACCCTAACACGTACCCTAATCCTAACCCATTCCCTTAACCGAGCCCTAACCCTAACACTAAACCTAACCCTAACCCTAACCCATACCCTATTCCGTACCCGAACCCCTCCCCGAACCCGTACCCTAAGCCGTTCCGTAACCCTAACCCTAAGCCTAACCCTATCCCTAGGCTACCCTTGACTGTTTCTGCCTCCAATAGATTTCCTAAGCACTAGAGTTTTAAGGAACAGCTTCAAAAGAGAATCCTTATGTGATTTCTTTATATTGGGTGTGTTCCTTATCTTATCCTAGTGTCTAAACTCTTCTCCATGGCTGGACCCCCAAATAATATTCCTTTACGTGCTAAGGGGTATCTAGAGAGTGGGATAGGTTTAATAACTACCCTAACCCTAACGCGTACCCTAACCCTAAACCCTACCCTAACCCTAACACGTACCCTAATCCTAATCTGTAGCCTAAACCGAGCCCTAACCCTAACACTAACCCTAACCCTAACCCTAACACATACCCTACGCCGTACCCGAAACCCTCCCCGAACCCGTACCCTAAGCCGTACCCTAAGCCTAACCCTAAGCCTAACCCTAAACCTAGGCTACCCTTGACTGCTTCTGCCTCCAATAGATTTCCTAAGCACTAGTGTTTTAAGGAACAGCTTAAAAATAGAATCCTAATGTGATTTCTTTATAATGGGTGTGTTCCTTATCTTATCCTAGTGTCTAAACTCTTCTCCATGGCTGGACCCCCAAATAATATTCCTTTACGTGCTAAGGGGTATCTAGAGAGTGGGATAGGTTTACTAACTACCCTAACCCTAACGCGTACCCTAACCCTAACCCCTACCCTAACCCTAACACGTACCCTAATCCTAACCCGTACACTAAACCGAGCCCTAATCCTAACACTAACCCTAACCCTAAACCTAACCCTAACGCATACCCTACGCCGTACCCGAACCCCTACCCGAACCCGTACCCTAAGCCGTACCGTAACCCTAACCCTAAGCCTAACGCTAACCCTACGCTACTCGTGACTGCTTCTGCCTCCAATAGATTTTCTAATCACTAGTGTTTTAAGGAACGGCTTAAAAAGAGAATCCTAATGTGATTTCTTTATAATGGGTGTGTTCCTTATCGTATCCTTGTGTCTAAACTCTTCTCCATGGCTGGACCCCCAAATAATATTCCTTTACGTCCTAAGGGGTGTCTAGAGAGTGGGATAGGTTTAATAACTACCCTAACCCTAACGCGTACCCTAACCCTAAACCCTACCCTAACCCTAACACGTACCCTAATCCTAACCTGTACCCTAAACCGAGCCCTAACCCTAACACTAACCCTAACCCTAAGCCTAACACATACCCTACGCCGTACCCGAACCCCTCCCCGAACCCGTACCCTAAGCCGTACCCTAAGCCTAACCCTAAGCCTAACCCTAAACCTAGGCTACCCTTGACTGCTTCTGCCTCCAATAGATATCCTAAGCACTAGTGTTTTAAGGAACAGCTTAAAAATAGAATCCTAATGTGATTTCTTTATAATGGGTGTGTTCCTTATCTTATCCTAGTGTCTAAACTCTTCTCCAGGGCTGGACCCCCAAATAATATTCCTTTACGTGCTAAGGGGTATCTAGAGAGTGGGATAGTTTTAATAACTACCCTAACCCTAACGCGTACCCTAACCCTAACCCCTACCCTAACCCTAACACGTACCCTAATCCTAACCTGTACCCTAAACCGAGCCCTAAAGCTAAAACTAAACCTAACCCTAACCCTAACCCATACCCTACGCCGTACCCGAACCCCTGCCCGAACCCGTACCCTAAGCCGTACCCTAAGCCTAACCCTAAGCCTAACGCTAACCCTACGCTACCCGTGACTGCTTCTGCCTCCAATAGATTTTCTAAGCACTAGTGTTTTAAGGAACGGCTTAAAAAGAGAATCCTAATGTGATTTCTTTATAATGGGTGTGTTCCTTATCTTATCCTAGTGTCTAAACTCTTCTCCATGGCTGCACCCCCAAATAATATTGCCTTACGTGCTAAGGGGTATCTAGAGAGTGGGATAGGTTTAATAACTACCCTAACCCTAATGCGTACTCTAACCCTAACCCCTACCCTAACACTAACACGTACCCTAATCCTAACCCGTATCCTAAACCGAGCCCTAACCCTAACACTAACACTAACCCTAACCCTAACCATACCCTACGCCGTACCTGAACCCCTCCCCAAACCCGTACCCTAAGCCGTACCCTAAGCCTAACCCTAAGCCTAACCCTAACCCTAGGCTACCCTTGACTGCTTCTGCCTCCAATAGATTTCCTAAGCACTAGTGTTTTAAGCAACAGCTTAAAAAGAGAATCCTAATGTGATTTCTTTATAATGGGTGTGTTCCTTATCTTATCCTAGTGTCTAAATTCTTCTCCATGGCTGGAACCCCAAATAATATTCCTTTACGTGCTAAGGGGTATCTAGAGAGTGGGATAGGTTTACTAACTGCCCTAACCCTAACGCGTACCCTAACCCTAACCCCTACCCTAAACCTAACACGTACCCTAATCCTAACCGTACCCTAAACCGAGCCCTAACCCTAACACTAACCCTAACCCTAACCCTAACCCATACCCTACGCCGTACCCGAAACCCTCCCCGAACCCGTACCCTAAGCCGTACCCTAAGCCTAACCCTAAGCCTAACCCTAACCCTAGGCTACCCTTGACTGCTTCTGCCTCCTATAGATTTCCTAAGCACTAGTGTTTTAAGGAACAGCTTAAAAAGAGAATCCTAATGTGATTTCTTTATAATGGGTGTGTTCCTTATCTTATCCTAGTGTCTAAACTCTTCTCCATGGCTGGACCCTCAAATAATATTCCTTTACGTGCTAAGGGGTATCTAGAGAGTGGGATAGGTTTAATAACTACCCTAACCCTAACGCGTACCCTAACCCTAACCCCTACCCTAACCCTAACACGTACCCTAATCCTAACCCGTACCCTAAACCGAGCCCTAACCCTAACACTAACCCTAACCCTAACCCTAACACATACCCTACGCCGTACCCGCACCCCTCCCCGAACCCGTAACCTAAGCCGTACCCTAAGCCTAACCCTAAGCCTAACCCTAACCCTAGGCTACCCTTGACTGCTTCTGCCTCCAATAGATTTCCTAAGCACTACTGTTTTAAGGAACAGCTTAAAAAGAGAATCCTAATGTGATTTCTTTATAATGGGTGTGTTCCTTATCTTATCCTAGTGTCTAAACTCTTCTCCATGGCTGCACCCCCAAATAATATTCCCTTACGTGCTAAGGGGTATCTAGAGAGTGGGATAGGTTTAATAACTACCCTAACCCTAATGCGTACCCTAACCCTAACCCCTACCCTAACCCTAACACGTACCCTAATCCTAACCCATTCCCTTAACCGAGCCCTAACCCTAACACTAAACCTAACCCTAACCCTAACCCATACCCTATTCCGTACCCGAACCCCTCACCGAACCCGTACCCTAAGCCGTTCCGTAACCCTAACCCTAAGCCTAACCCTATCCCTAGGCTACCCTTGACTGTTTCTGCCTCCAATAGATTTCCTAAGCACTAGAGTTTTAAGGAACAGCTTCAAAAGAGAATCCTTATGTGATTTCTTTATATTGGGTGTGTTCCTTATCTTATCCTAGTGTCTAAACTCTTCTCCATGGCTGGACCCCCAAATAATATTCCTTTACGTGCTAAGGGGTATCTAGAGAGTGGGATAGGTTTAATAACTACCCTAACCCTAACGCGTACCCTAACCCTAAACCCTACCCTAACCCTAACACGTACCCTAATCCTAATCTGTACCCTAAACCGAGCCCTAACCCTAACACTAACCCTAACCCTAACCCTAACACATACCCTACGCCGTACCCGAAACCCTCCCCGAACCCGTACCCTAAGCCGTACCCTAAGCCTAACCCTAAGCCTAACCCTAAACCTAGGCTACCCTTGACTGCTTCTGCCTCCAATAGATTTCCTAAGCACTAGTGTTTTAAGGAACAGCTTAAAAATAGAATCCTAATGTGATTTCTTTATAATGGGGGTGTTCCTTATCTTATCCTAGTGTCTAAACTCTTCTCCATGGCTGGACCCCCAAATAATATTCCTTTACGTGCTAAGGGGTATCTAGAGAGTGGGATAGGTTTACTAACTACCCTAACCCTAACGCGTACCCTAACCCTAACCCCTACCCTAACCCTAACACGTACCCTAATCCTAACCCGTACACTAAACCGAGCCCTAATCCTAACACTAACCCTAACCCTAAACCTAACCCTAACGCATACCCTACGCCGTACCCGAACCCCTACCCGAACCCGTACCCTAAGCCGTACCGTAACCCTAACCCTAAGCCTAACGCTAACCCTACGCTACCCGTGACTGCTTCTGCCTCCAATAGATTTTCTAATCACTAGTGTTTTAAGGAACGGCTTAAAAAGAGAATCCTAATGTGATTTCTTTATAATGGGTGTGTTCCTTATCGTATCCTTGTGTCTAAACTCTTCTCCATGGCTGGACCCCCAAATAATATTCCTTTACGTCCTAAGGGGTGTCTAGAGAGTGGGATAGGTTTAATAACTACCCTAACCCTAACGCGTACCCTAACCCTAAACCCTACCCTAACCCTAACACGTACCCTAATCCTAACCTGTACCCTAAACCGAGCCCTAACCCTAACACTAACCCTAACCCTAAGCCTAACACATACCCTACGCCGTACCCGAACCCCTCCCCGAACCCGTACCCTAAGCCGTACCCTAAGCCTAACCCTAAGCCTAACCCTAAACCTAGGCTACCCTTGACTGCTTCTGCCTCCAATAGATATCCTAAGCACTAGTGTTTTAAGGAACAGCTTAAAAATAGAATCCTAATGTGATTTCTTTATAATGGGTGTGTTCCTTATCTTATCCTAGTGTCTAAACTCTTCTCCAGGGCTGGACCCCCAAATAATATTCCTTTACGTGCTAAGGGGTATCTAGAGAGTGGGATAGTTTTAATAACTACCCTAACCCTAACGCGTACCCTAACCCTAACCCCTACCCTAACCCTAACACGTACCCTAATCCTAACCTGTACCCTAAACCGAGCCCTAAAGCTAAAACTAAACCTAACCCTAACCCTAACCCATACCCTACGCCGTACCCGAACCCCTGCCCGAACCCGTACCCTAAGCCGTACCCTAAGCCTAACCCTAAGCCTAACGCTAACCCTACGCTACCCGTGACTGCTTCTGCCTCCAATAGATTTTCTAAGCACTAGTGTTTTAAGGAACGGCTTAAAAAGAGAATCCTAATGTGATTTCTTTATAATGGGTGTGTTCCTTATCTTATCCTAGTGTCTAAACTCTTCTCCATGGCTGCACCCCCAAATAATATTGCCTTACGTGCTAAGGGGTATCTAGAGAGTGGGATAGGTTTAATAACTACCCTAACCCTAATGCGTACTCTAACCCTAACCCCTACCCTAACACTAACACGTACCCTAATCCTAACCCGTATCCTAAACCGAGCCCTAACCCTAACACTAACACTAACCCTAACCCTAACCATACCCTACGCCGTACCTGAACCCCTCCCCAAACCCGTACCCTAAGCCGTACCCTAAGCCTAACCCTAAGCCTAACACTAACCCTAGGCTACCCTTGACTGCTTCTGCCTCCAATAGATTTCCTAAGCACTAGTGTTTTAAGCAACAGCTTAAAAAGAGAATCCTAATGTGATTTCTTTATAATGGGTGTGTTCCTTATCTTATCCTAGTGTCTAAATTCTTCTCCATGGCTGGAACCCCAAATAATATTCCTTTACGTGCTAAGGGGTATCTAGAGAGTGGGATAGGTTTACTAACTGCCCTAACCCTAACGCGTACCCTAACCCTAACCCCTACCCTAAACCTAACACGTACCCTAATCCTAACCGTACCCTAAACCGAGCCCTAACCCTAACACTAACCCTAACCCTAACCCTAACCCATACCCTACGCCGTACCCGAAACCCTCCCCGAACCCGTACCCTAAGCCGTACCCTAAGCCTAACCCTAAGCCTAACCCTAACCCTAGGCTACCCTTGACTGCTTCTGCCTCCTATAGATTTCCTAAGCACTAGTGTTTTAAGGAACAGCTTAAAAAGAGAATCCTAATGTGATTTCTTTATAATGGGTGTGTTCCTTATCTTATCCTAGTGTCTAAACTCTTCTCCATGGCTGGACCCTCAAATAATATTCCTTTACGTGCTAAGGGGTATCTAGAGAGTGGGATAGGTTTAATAACTACCCTAACCCTAACGCGTACCCTAACCCTAACCCCTACCCTAACCCTAACACGTACCCTAATCCTAACCCGTACCCTAAACCGAGCCCTAACCCTAACACTAACCCTAACCCTAACCCTAACACATACCCTACGCCGTACCCGCACCCCTCCCCGAACCCGTAACCTAAGCCGTACCCTAAGCCTAACCCTAAGCCTAACCCTAACCCTAGGCTACCCTTGACTGCTTCTGCCTCCAATAGATTTCCTAAGCACTACTGTTTTAAGGAACAGCTTAAAAAGAGAATCCTAATGTGATTTCTTTATAATGGGTGTGTTCCTTATCTTATCCTAGTGTCTAAACTCTTCTCCATGGCTGCACCCCCAAATAATATTCCCTTACGTGCTAAGGGGTATCTAGAGAGTGGGATAGGTTTAATAACTACCCTAACCCTAATGCGTACCCTAACCCTAACCCCTACCCTAACCCTAACACGTACCCTAATCCTAACCCATTCCCTTAACCGAGCCCTAACCCTAACACTAAACCTAACCCTAACCCTAACCCATACCCTATTCCGTACCCGAACCCCTCCCCGAACCCGTACCCTAAGCCGTTCCGTAACCTTAACCCTAAGCCTAACCCTATCCCTAGGCTACCCTTGACTGTTTCTGCCTCCAATAGATTTCCTAAGCACTAGAGTTTTAAGGAACAGCTTCAAAAGAGAATCCTTATGTGATTTCTTTATATTGGGTGTGTTCCTTATCTTATCCTAGTGTCTAAACTCTTCTCCATGGCTGGACCCCCAAATAATATTCCTTTACGTGCTAAGGGGTATCTAGAGAGTGGGATAGGTTTAATAAGTACCCTAACCCTAACGCGTACCCTAACCCTAAACCCTACCCTAACCCTAACACGTACCCTAATCCTAATCTGTACCCTAAACCGAGCCCTAACCCTAACACTAACCCTAACCCTAACCCTAACACATACCCTACGCCGTACCCGAACCCCTCCCCGAACCCGTACCCTAAGCCGTACCCTAAGCCTAACCCTAAGCCTAACCCTAAACCTAGGTTACCCTTGACTGCTTCTGCCTCCAATTGATTTCCTAAGCACTAGTGTTTTAAGGAACAGCTTAAAAATAGAATCCTAATGTGATTTCTTTATAATGGGTGTGTTCCTTATCTTATCCTAGTGTCTAAACTCTTCTCCATGGCTGGACCCCCAAATAATATTCCTTTACGTGCTAAGGGGTATCTAGAGAGTGGGATAGGTTTACTAACTACCCTAACCCTAACGCGTACCCTAACCCTAACCCCTACCCTAACCCTAACACGTACCCTAATCCTAACCGTACCCTAAACCGAGCCCTAAAGCTAAAACTAAACCTAACCCTAACCCTAACCCATACCCTACGCCGTACCCGAACCCCTCCCCGAACCTGTACCCTAAGCCGTACCCTAAGCCTAACCCTAAGCCTAACCCTAACCCTAGGCTACCCTTGACTGCTTCTGCCTCCAATAGATTTCCTAAGCACTAGTGTTTTAAGGAACAGCTTAAAAAGAGAATCCTAATGTGATTTCTTTATAATGGGTGTGTTCCTTATCTTATCCTAGTGTCTAAACTCTTCTCCATGGCTGGACCCTCAAATAATATTCCTTTACGTGCTAAGGGGTATCTAGAGAGTGGGATAGGTTTAATAACTACCCTAACCCTAACGCGTACCCTAACCCTAACCCCTACCCTAACCCTAACACGTACCCTAATCCTAACCCGTACCCTAAACCGAGCCCTAACCCTAACACTAACCCTAACCCTAACCCTAACCCATACCCTACGCCGTACCCGCACCCCTCCCCGAACCCGTAACCTAAGCCGTACCCTAAGCCTAACCCTAAGCCTAACCCTAACCCTAGGCTACCCTTGACTGCTTCTGCCTCCAATAGATTTCCTAAGCACTACTGTTTTAAGGAACAGCTTAAAAAGAGAATCCTAATGTGATTTCTTTATAATGGGTGTGTTCCTTAGCTTATCCTAGTGTCTAAACTCTTCTCCATGGCTGCACCCCCAAATCATATTCCCTTACGTGCTAAGGGGTATCTAGAGAGTGGGATAGGTTTAATAACTACCCTAACCCTAACGCGTACCCTAACCCTAACCCCTACCCTAACCCTAACACGTACCCTAATCCTAACCTGTACCCTAAACCGAGCCCTAACCCTAACACTAACCCTAACCCTAACCCTAACCCATACCCTACGCCGTACCCGCACCCCTCCCCGAACCCGTACCCTAAGCCATACCCTAAACCTAACCCTAAGCCTAACCCTAACCCTAGGCTACCCTTGACTGCTTCTGCCTCCAATTGATTTCCTAAGCAGTAGTGTTTTAAGGAACAGCTTAAAAAGAGAATCCTAATGTGATTTCTTTATAATGGGTGTGTTCCTTATCTTATCCTAGTGTCTAAACTCTTCTCCATGGCTGGACCCCCAAATAATATTCCTTTACGTGCTAAGGGGGAGCTAGAGAGTGGGATAGGTTTACTAACTACCCTAGCCCTAACGCGTAACCTAACCCTAACCCCTACCCTAACCCTAACACGTACCCTAATCCTAACCCGTACCCTAAACCGAGCCCTAACCCTAACACTAACCCAAACCCTAACCCTAACCCATACCCTACGCCGTACACGAACACCTCCCCGAACCCATACCCCAAGCCGTACCCTAACCCTAACCCTAAGCCTAACCCTAACCCTAGGCTACCCTTGACTGCTTCTGCCTCCAATAGATTTCCTAAGCACTAGTGTTTTAAGGAACAGCTTAAAAAGAGAATCCTAAAGTGATTTCTTTATAATGGGTGTGTTCCTTATCGTATCCTTGTGTCTAAACTCTTCTCCATGGCTGGACCCCCAAATAATATTCCTTTACGTCCTAAGGGGTGTCTAGAGAGTGGGATAGGTTTAATAACTACCCTAACCCTAATGCGTACCCTAACCCTAACCCCTACCCTAACCCTAACACGTACCCTAATCCTAACCCGTACCCTAAACCGAGCCCTAACCCTAACACTAACCCTAACCCTAACCCATACCCTACGCCGTACCCGAAACCCTCCCCGAACCCGTACCCTAAGCCGTACCCTAAGCCTAACCCTAAGCCTAACCCTAACCCTAGGCTACCCTTGACTGCTTCTGCCTCCAATAGATTTCCTAAGCACTAGTGTTTTAAGGAACAGCTTAAAAAGAGAATCCTAATGTGATTTCTTCATAATGGGTGTGTTCCTTATCTTATCCTAGTGTCTAAACTCTTCTCCATGGCTGGACCCTCAAATAATATTCCTTTACGTGCTAAGGGGTATCTAGAGAGTGGGATAGGTTTAATAACTACCCTAACCCTAACGCGTACCCTAACCCTAACCCCTACCCTAACCCTAACACGTACCCTAATCCTAACCCGTACCCTAAACCGAGCCCTAACCCTAACACTAACCCTAACCCTAACCCTAACCCATACCCTACGCCGTACCCGCACCCCTCCCCGAACCCGTACCCTAAGCCATACCCTAAACCTAACCCTAAGCCTAACCCTAACCCTAGGCTACCCTTGACTGTTTCTGCCTCCAATAGATTTCCTAAGCACTAGTGTTTTAAGGAATGGCTTAAAAAGGGAATCCTAATGTGATTTCTTTATAATGGGTGTGTTCCTTATCTTATCCTAGTGTCTAAACTCTTCTCCATGGCTGGACACCCAAATAATATTCCTTTACGTGCTAAGGGGTATCTAGAGAGTGGGATAGGTTTAATAACTACCCTAACCCTAACGCGTACCCTAACCCTAAACCCTACACTAACCCTAACACGTACCCTAATCCTAACCCGTACCCTAAACCGAGCACTAACCCTAACCCTAGCCCTAACACATACCATACGCCGTATCCGAACCCCTCCCCGAACCCGTACCCTAAGCCGTACCCTAAGCCTAACCCTAAGCCTAACCCTAACCCTAGGCTACCCTTGACTGCTTCTGCCTCCAATAGATTTCCTAAGCACTAGTGTTTTAAGGAACAGCTTAAAAAGAGAATCCTAATGTGATTTCTTTATAATGGGTGTGTTCCTTATCTTATCCTAGTGTCTATACTCTTCTCCATGGCTGGACCCCCAAATAATATTCCTTTACGTGCTAAGGGTTATCTAGAGAGTGGGATAGGTTTAATAACTACCCTAATCCTAACGCGTACCCTAACCCTAACCCCTACCCTAAACCTAACACGTACCCTAATCCTAACCCGTACCCTAAACCGAGCCCTAACCCTAACACTAACCCTAACCCTAACCCTAACCCTAACCCGAACCCGTACACTAACCCGTACCCTAACCCTAACCCTAAGCCTAACCCTAACCTTAGGCTACCCTTGACTGCTTCTGCCTCCAATAGATTTCCTAAGCACTAGTGTTTTAAGGAACAGCTTAAAAAGAGAATCCTAATGTGATTTCTTTATAATGGGTGTGTTCCTTATCTTATCCTTGTGTCTAAACTCTTCTCCATGGCTGCACCCCCAAATAATATTCCCTTACGTGCTAAGGGGTATCTAGAGAGTGGGATAGGTTTAATAACTACCCTAACCCTAATGCGTACCCTAACCCTAACCCCTACCCTAAACCTAACACGTACCCTAATCCTAACCCATTCCCTTAACCGAGCCCTAACCCTAACCCTAACCCTAAGCCTAACCCTATCCCTAGGCTACCCTTGACTGTTTCTGCCTCCAATAGATTTCCTAAGCACTAGAGTTTTAAGGAACAGCTTCAAAAGAGAATCCTTATGTGATTTCTTTATATTGGGTGTGTTCCTTATCTTATCCTAGTGTCTAAACTCTTCTCCATGGCTGGACCCCCAAATAATATTCCTTTACGTGCTAAGGGGTATCTAGAGAGTGGGATAGGTTTAATAACTACCCTAACCCTAACGCGTACCCTAACCCTAAACCCTACCCTAACCCTAACACGTACCCTAATCCTAATCTGTACCCTAAACCGAGCCCTAACCCTAACACTAACCCTAACCCTAACCCTAACACATACCCTACGCCGTACCCGAAACCCTCCCCGAACCCGTACCCTAAGCCGTACCCTAAGCCTAACCCTAAGCCTAACCCTAAACCTAGGCTACCCTTGACTGCTTCTGCCTCCAATAGATTTCCTAAGCACTAGTGTTTTAAGGAACAGCTTAAAAATAGAATCCTAATGTGATTTCTTTATAATGGGTGTGTTCCTTATCTTATCCTAGTGTCTAAACTCTTCTCCATGGCTGGACCCCCAAATAATATTCCTTTACGTGCTAAGGGGTATCTAGAGAGTGGGATAGGTTTACTAACTACCCTAACCCTAACGCGTACCCTAACCCTAACCCCTACCCTAACCCTAACACGTACCCTAATCCTAACCCGTACACTAAACCGAGCCCTAATCCTAACACTAACCCTAACCCTAAACCTAACCCTAACGCATACCCTACGCCGTACCCGAACCCCTACCCGAACCCGTACCCTAAGCCGTACCGTAACCCTAACCCTAAGCCTAACGCTAACCCTACGCTACCCGTGACTGCTTCTGCCTCCAATAGATTTTCTAATCACTAGTGTTTTAAGGAACGGCTTAAAAAGAGAATCCTAATGTGATTTCTTTATAATGGGTGTGTTCCTTATCGTATCCTTGTGTCTAAACTCTTCTCCATGGCTGGACCCCCAAATAATATTCCTTTACGTCCTAAGGGGTGTCTAGAGAGTGGGATAGGTTTAATAACTACCCTAACCCTAACGCGTACCCTAACCCTAAACCCTACCCTAACCCTAACACGTACCCTAATCCTAACCTGTACCCTAAACCGAGCCCTAACCCTAACACTAACCCTAACCCTAAGCCTAACACATACCCTACGCCGTACCCGAACCCCTCCCCGAACCCGTACCCTAAGCCGTACCCTAAGCCTAACCCTAAGCCTAACCCTAAACCTAGGCTACCCTTGACTGCTTCTGCCTCCAATAGATATCCTAAGCACTAGTGTTTTAAGGAACAGCTTAAAAATAGAATCCTAATGTGATTTCTTTATAATGGGTGTGTTCCTTATCTTATCCTAGTGTCTAAACTCTTCTCCAGGGCTGGACCCCCAAATAATATTCCTTTACGTGCTAAGGGGTATCTAGAGAGTGGGATAGTTTTAATAACTACCCTAACCCTAACGCGTACCCTAACCCTAACCCCTACCCTAACCCTAACACGTACCCTAATCCTAACCTGTACCCTAAACCGAGCCCTAAAGCTAAAACTAAACCTAACCCTAACCCTAACCCATACCCTACGCCGTACCCGAACCCCTGCCCGAACCCGTACCCTAAGCCGTACCCTAAGCCTAACCCTAAGCCTAACGCTAACCCTACGCTACCCGTGACTGCTTCTGCCTCCAATAGATTTTCTAAGCACTAGTGTTTTAAGGAACGGCTTAAAAAGAGAATCCTAATGTGATTTCTTTATAATGGGTGTGTTCCTTATCTTATCCTAGTGTCTAAACTCTTCTCCATGGCTGCACCCCCAAATAATATTGCCTTACGTGCTAAGGGGTATCTAGAGAGTGGGATAGGTTTAATAACTACCCTAACCCTAATGCGTACTCTAACCCTAACCCCTACCCTAACACTAACACGTACCCTAATCCTAACCCGTATCCTAAACCGAGCCCTAACCCTAACACTAACACTAACCCTAACCCTAACCATACCCTACGCCGTACCTGAACCCCTCCCCAAACCCGTACCCTAAGCCGTACCCTAAGCCTAACCCTAAGCCTAACACTAACCCTAGGCTACCCTTGACTGCTTCTGCCTCCAATAGATTTCCTAAGCACTAGTGTTTTAAGCAACAGCTTAAAAAGAGAATCCTAATGTGATTTCTTTATAATGGGTGTGTTCCTTATCTTATCCTAGTGTCTAAATTCTTCTCCATGGCTGAAACCCCAAATAATATTCCTTTACGTGCTAAGGGGTATCTAGAGAGTGGGATAGGTTTACTAACTGCCCTAACCCTAACGCGTACCCTAACCCTAACCCCTACCCTAAACCTAACACGTACCCTAATCCTAACCGTACCCTAAACCGAGCCCTAACCCTAACACTAACCCTAACCCTAACCCTAACCCATACCCTACGCCGTACCCGAAACCCTCCCCGAACCCGTACCCTAAGCCGTACCCTAAGCCTAACCCTAAGCCTAACCCTAACCCTAGGCTACCCTTGACTGCTTCTGCCTCCTATAGATTTCCTAAGCACTAGTGTTTTAAGGAACAGCTTAAAAAGAGAATCCTAATGTGATTTCTTTATAATGGGTGTGTTCCTTATCTTATCCTAGTGTCTAAACTCTTCTCCATGGCTGGACCCTCAAATAATATTCCTTTACGTGCTAAGGGGTATCTAGAGAGTGGGATAGGTTTAATAACTACCCTAACCCTAACGCGTACCCTAACCCTAACCCCTACCCTAACCCTAACACGTACCCTAATCCTAACCCGTACCCTAAACCGAGCCCTAACCCTAACACTAACCCTAACCCTAACCCTAACACATACCCTACGCCGTACCCGCACCCCTCCCCGAACCCGTAACCTAAGCCGTACCCTAAGCCTAACCCTAAGCCTAACCCTAACCCTAGGCTACCCTTGACTGCTTCTGCCTCCAATAGATTTCCTAAGCACTACTGTTTTAAGGAACAGCTTAAAAAGAGAATCCTAATGTGATTTCTTTATAATGGGTGTGTTCCTTATCTTATCCTAGTGTCTAAACTCTTCTCCATGGCTGCACCCCCAAATAATATTCCCTTACGTGCTAAGGGGTATCTAGAGAGTGGGATAGGTTTAATAACTACCCTAACCCTAATGCGTACCCTAACCCTAACCCCTACCCTAACCCTAACACGTACCCTAATCCTAACCCATTCCCTTAACCGAGCCCTAACCCTAACACTAAACCTAACCCTAACCCTAACCCATACCCTATTCCGTACCCGAACCCCTCCCCGAACCCGTACCCTAAGCCGTTCCGTAACCCTAACCCTAAGCCTAACCCTATCCCTAGGCTACCCTTGACTGTTTCTGCCTCCAATAGATTTCCTAAGCACTAGAGTTTTAAGGAACAGCTTCAAAAGAGAATCCTAATGTGATTTCTTTATATTGGGTGTGTTCCTTATCTTATCCTAGTGTCTAAACTCTTCTCCATGGCTGGACCCCCAAATAATATTCCTTTACGTACTAAGGGGTATCTAGAGAGTGGGATAGCTTTAATAACTACCCTAACCCTAATGCGTACCCTAACCCTAAACCCTACCCTAACCCTAACACGTACCCTAATCCTAATCTGTACCCTAAACCGAGCCCTAACCCTAACACTAACCCTAACCCTAACCCTAACACATACCCTACGCCGTACCCGAAACCCTCCCCGAACCCGTACCCTAAGCCGTACCCTAAGCCTAACCCTAAGCCTAACCCTAAACCTAGGCTACCCTTGACTGCTTCTGCCTCCAATAGATTTCCTAAGCACTAGTGTTTTAAGGAACAGCTTAAAAATAGAATCCTAATGTGATTTCTTTATAATGGGTGTGTTCCTTATCTTATCCTAGTGTCTAAACTCTTCTCCATGGCTGGACCCCCAAATAATATTCCTTTACGTGCTAAGGGGTATCTAGAGAGTGGGATAGGTTTACTAACTACCCTAACCCTAACGCATACCCTAACCCTAACCCCTACCCTAACCCTAACACGTACCCTAATCCTAACCCGTACACTAAACCGAGCCCTAATCCTAACACTAACCCTAACCCTAAACCTAACCCTAACGCATACCCTACGCCGTACCCGAACCCCTACCCGAACCCGTACCCTAAGCCGTACCGTAACCCTAACCCTAAGCCTAACGCTAACCCTACGCTACCCGTGACTGCTTCTGCCTCCAATAGATTTTCTAATCACTAGTGTTTTAAGGAACGGCTTAAAAAGAGAATCCTAATGTGATTTCTTTATAATGGGTGTGTTCCTTATCGTATCCTTGTGTCTAAACTCTTCTCCATGGCTGGACCCCCAAATAATATTCCTTTACGTCCTAAGGGGTGTCTAGAGAGTGGGATAGGTTTAATAACTACCCTAACCCTAACGCGTACCCTAACCCTAAACCCTACCCTAACCCTAACACGTACCCTAATCCTAACCTGTACCCTAAACCGAGCCCTAACCCTAACACTAACCCTAACCCTAAGCCTAACACATACCCTACGCCGTACCCGAACCCCTCCCCGAACCCGTACCCTAAGCCGTACCCTAAGCCTAACCCTAAGCCTAACCCTAAACCTAGGCTACCCTTGACTGCTTCTGCCTCCAATAGATATCCTAAGCACTAGTGTTTTAAGGAACAGCTTAAAAATAGAATCCTAATGTGATTTCTTTATAATGGGTGTGTTCCTTATCTTATCCTAGTGTCTAAACTCTTCTCCAGGGCTGGACCCCCAAATAATATTCCTTTACGTGCTAAGGGGTATCTAGAGAGTGGGATAGTTTAAATAACTACCCTAACCCTAACGCGTACCCTAACCCTAACCCCTACCCTAACCCTAACACGTACCCTAATCCTAACCTGTACCCTAAACCGAGCCCTAAAGCTAAAACTAAACCTAACCCTAACCCTAACCCATACCCTACGCCGTACCCGAACCCCTGCCCGAACCCGTACCCTAAGCCGTACCCTAAGCCTAACCCTAAGCCTAACGCTAACCCTACGCTACCCGTGACTGCTTCTGCCTCCAATAGATTTTCTAAGCACTAGTGTTTTAAGGAACGGCTTAAAAAGAGAATCCTAATGTGATTTCTTTATAATGGGTGTGTTCCTTATCTTATCCTAGTGTCTAAACTCTTCTCCATGGCTGCACCCCCAAATAATATTGCCTTACGTGCTAAGGGGTATCTAGAGAGTGGGATAGGTTTAATAACTACCCTAACCCTAATGCGTACTCTAACCCTAACCCCTACCCTAACACTAACACGTACCCTAATCCTAACCCGTATCCTAAACCGAGCCCTAACCCTAACACTAACACTAACCCTAACCCTAACCATACCCTACGCCGTACCTGAACCCCTCCCCAAACCCGTACCCTAAGCCGTACCCTAAGCCTAACCCTAAGCCTAACCCTAACCCTAGGCTACCCTTGACTGCTTCTGCCTCCAATAGATTTCCTAAGCACTAGTGTTTTAAGGAACAGCTTAAAAAGAGAATCCTAATGTGATTTCTTCATAATGGGTGTGTTCCTTATCTTATCCTAGTGTCTAAACTCTTCTCCATGGCTGGACCCCCAAATAATATTCCTTTACGTGCTAAGGGGGAGCTAGAGAGTGGGATAGGTTTACTAACTACCCTAGCCCTAACGCGTAACCTAACCCTAACCCCTACCCTAACCCTAACACGTACCCTAATCCTAACCCGTACCCTAAACCGAGCCCTAACCCTAACACTAACCCAAACCCTAACCCTAAACCATACCCTACGCCGTACACGAACACCTCCCCGAACCCATACCCCAAGCCGTACCCTAACCCTAACCCTAAGCCTAACCCTAACCCTAGGCTACCCTTGACTGCTTCTGCCTCCAATAGATTTCCTAAGCACTAGTGTTTTAAGGAACAGCTTAAAAATAGAATCCTAAAGTGATTTCTTTATAATGGGTGTGTTCCTTATCTTATCCTAGTGTCTAAACTCTTCTCCATGGCTGGACCCCCAAATAATATTCCTTTACATGCTAAGGGGTATCTAGAGAGTGGGATAGGTTTAATAACTACCCTAACCCTAATGCGTACCCTAACCCTAACCCCTACCCTAACCCTAACACGTACCCTAATCCTAACCCGTACCCTAAACCGAGCCCTAACCCTTACACTAACCCTAACCCTAACCCATACCCTACGCCGTACCCGAAACCCTCCCCGAACCCGTACCCTAAGCCGTACCCTAAGCCTAACCCTAAGCCTAACCCTAACCCTAGGCTACCCTTGACTGCTTCTGCCTCCAATAGATTTCCTAAGCACTAGTGTTTTAAGGAACAGCTTAAAAAGAGAATCCTAATGTGATTTCTTCATAATGGGTGTGTTCCTTATCTTATCCTAGTGTCTAAACTCTTCTCCATGGCTGGACCCTCAAATAATATTCCTTTACGTGCTAAGGGGTATCTAGAGAGTGGGATAGGTTTAATAACTACCCTAACCCTAACGCGTACCCTAACCCTAACCCCTACCCTAACCCTAACACGTACCCTAATCCTAACCCGTACCCTAAACCGAGCCCTAACCCTAACACTAACCCTAACCCTAACCCTAACCCATACCCTACGCCGTACCCGCACCCCTCCCCGAACCCGTACCCTAAGCCATACCCTAAACCTAACCCTAAGCCTAACCCTAACCCTAGGCTACCCTTGACTGTTTCTGCCTCCAATAGATTTCCTAAGCACTAGTGTTTTAAGGAATGGCTTAAAAAGGGAATCCTAATGTGATTTCTTTATAATGGGTGTGTTCCTTATCTTATCCTAGTGTCTAAACTCTTCTCCATGGCTGGACACCCAAATAATATTCCTTTACGTGCTAAGGGGTATCTAGAGAGTGGGATAGGTTTAATAACTACCCTAACCCTAACGCGTACCCTAACCCTAAACCCTACCCTAACCCTAACACGTACCCTAATCCTAACCCGTACCCTAAACCGAGCACTAACCCTAACCCTAGCCCTAACACATACCATACGCCGTATCCGAACCCCTCCCCGAACCCGTACCCTAAGCCGTACCCTAAGCCTAACCCTAAGCCTAACCCTAACCCTAGGCTACCCTTGACTGCTTCTGCCTCCAATAGATTTCCTAAGCACTAGTGTTTTAAGGAACAGCTTAAAAAGAGAATCCTAATGTGATTTCTTTATAATGGGTGTGTTCCTTATCTTATCCTAGTGTCTAAACACTTCTCCATGGCTGGACCCCCAAATAATATTCCTTTACGTGCTAAGGGTTATCTAGAGAGTGGGATAGGTTTAATAACTACCCTAATCCTAACGCGTACCCTAACCCTAACCCCTACCCTAAACCTAACACGTACCCTAATCCTAACCCGTACCCTAAACCGAGCCCTAACCCTAACACTAACCCTAACCCTAACCCTAACCCTAACCCGAACCCGTACACTAACCCGTACCCTAACCCTAACCCTAAGCCTAACCCTAACCTTAGGCTACCCTTGACTGCTTCTGCCTCCAATAGATTTCCTAAGCACTAGTGTTTTAAGGAACAGCTTAAAAAGAGAATCCTAATGTGATTTCTTTATAATGGGTGTGTTCCTTATCTTATCCTTGTGTCTAAACTCTTCTCCATGGCTGCACCCCCAAATAATATTCCCTTACGTGCTAAGGGGTATCTAGAGAGTGGGATAGGTTTAATAACTACCCTAACCCTAATGCGTACCCTAACCCTAACCCCTACCCTAACCCTAACACGTACCCTAATCCTAACCCATTCCCTTAACCGAGCCCTAACCCTAACCCTAACCCTAAGCCTAACCCTATCCCTAGGCTACCCTTGACTGTTTCTGCCTCCAATAGATTTCCTAAGCACTAGAGTTTTAAGGAACAGCTTCAAAAGAGAATCCTTATGTGATTTCTTTATATTGGGTGTGTTCCTTATCTTATCCTAGTGTCTAAACTCTTCTCCATGGCTGGACCCCCAAATAATATTCCTTTACGTGCTAAGGGGTATCTAGAGAGTGGGATAGGTTTAATAACTACCCTAACCCTAACGCGTACCCTAACCCTAAACCCTACCCTAACCCTAACACGTACCCTAATCCTAATCTGTACCCTAAACCGAGCCCTAACCCTAACACTAACCCTAACCCTAACCCTAACACATACCCTACGCCGTACCCGAAACCCTCCCCGAACCCGTACCCTAAGCCGTACCCTAAGCCTAACCCTAAGCCTAACCCTAAACCTAGGCTACCCTTGACTGCTTCTGCCTCCAATAGATTTCCTAAGCACTAGTGTTTTAAGGAACAGCTTAAAAATAGAATCCTAATGTGATTTCTTTATAATGGGTGTGTTCCTTATCTTATCCTAGTGTCTAAACTCTTCTCCATGGCTGGACCCCCAAATAATATTCCTTTACGTGCTAAGGGGTATCTAGAGAGTGGGATAGGTTTACTAACTACCCTAACCCTAACGCGTACCCTAACCCTAACCCCTACCCTAACCCTAACACGTACCCTAATCCTAACCCGTACACTAAACCGAGCCCTAATCCTAACACTAACCCTAACCCTAAACCTAACCCTAACGCATACCCTACGCCGTACCCGAACCCCTACCCGAACCCGTACCCTAAGCCGTACCGTAACCCTAACCCTAAGCCTAACGCTAACCCTACGCTACCCGTGACTGCTTCTGCCTCCAATAGATTTTCTAATCACTAGTGTTTTAAGGAACGGCTTAAAAAGAGAATCCTAATGTGATTTCTTTATAATGGGTGTGTTCCTTATCGTATCCTTGTGTCTAAACTCTTCTCCATGGCTGGACCCCCAAATAATATTCCTTTACGTCCTAAGGGGTGTCTAGAGAGTGGGATAGGTTTAATAACTACCCTAACCCTAACGCGTACCCTAACCCTAAACCCTACCCTAACCCTAACACGTACCCTAATCCTAACCTGTACCCTAAACCGAGCCCTAACCCTAACACTAACCCTAACCCTAAGCCTAACACATACCCTACGCCGTACCCGAACCCCTCCCCGAACCCGTACCCTAAGCCGTACCCTAAGCCTAACCCTAAGCCTAACCCTAAACCTAGGCTACCCTTGACTGCTTCTGCCTCCAATAGATATCCTAAGCACTAGTGTTTTAAGGAACAGCTTAAAAATAGAATCCTAATGTGATTTCTTTATAATGGGTGTGTTCCTTATCTTATCCTAGTGTCTAAACTCTTCTCCAGGGCTGGACCCCCAAATAATATTCCTTTACGTGCTAAGGGGTATCTAGAGAGTGGGATAGTTTTAATAACTACCCTAACCCTAACGCGTACCCTAACCCTAACCCCTACCCTAACCCTAACACGTACCCTAATCCTAACCTGTACCCTAAACCGAGCCCTAAAGCTAAAACTAAACCTAACCCTAACCCTAACCCATACCCTACGCCGTACCCGAACCCCTGCCCGAACCCGTACCCTAAGCCGTACCCTAAGCCTAACCCTAAGCCTAACGCTAACCCTACGCTACCCGTGACTGCTTCTGCCTCCAATAGATTTTCTAAGCACTAGTGTTTTAAGGAACGGCTTAAAAAGAGAATCCTAATGTGATTTCTTTATAATGGGTGTGTTCCTTATCTTATCCTAGTGTCTAAACTCTTCTCCATGGCTGCACCCCCAAATAATATTGCCTTACGTGCTAAGGGGTATCTAGAGAGTGGGATAGGTTTAATAACTACCCTAACCCTAATGCGTACTCTAACCCTAACCCCTACCCTAACACTAACACGTACCCTAATCCTAACCCGTATCCTAAACCGAGCCCTAACCCTAACACTAACACTAACCCTAACCCTAACCATACCCTACGCCGTACCTGAACCCCTCCCCAAACCCGTACCCTAAGCCGTACCCTAAGCCTAACCCTAAGCCTAACACTAACCCTAGGCTACCCTTGACTGCTTCTGCCTCCAATAGATTTCCTAAGCACTAGTGTTTTAAGCAACAGCTTAAAAAGAGAATCCTAATGTGATTTCTTTATAATGGGTGTGTTCCTTATCTTATCCTAGTGTCTAAATTCTTCTCCATGGCTGGAACCCCAAATAATATTCCTTTACGTGCTAAGGGGTATCTAGAGAGTGGGATAGGTTTACTAACTGCCCTAACCCTAACGCGTACCCTAACCCTAACCCCTACCCTAAACCTAACACGTACCCTAATCCTAACCGTACCCTAAACCGAGCCCTAACCCTAACACTAACCCTAACCCTAACCCTAACCCATACCCTACGCCGTACCCGAAACCCTCCCCGAACCCGTACCCTAAGCCGTAACCTAAGCCTAACCCTAAGCCTAACCCTAACCCTAGGCTACCCTTGACTGCTTCTGCCTCCTATAGATTTCCTAAGCACTAGTGTTTTAAGGAACAGCTTAAAAAGAGAATCCTAATGTGATTTCTTTATAATGGGTGTGTTCCTTATCTTATCCTAGTGTCTAAACTCTTCTCCATGGCTGGACCCTCAAATAATATTCCTTTACGTGCTAAGGGGTATCTAGAGAGTGGGATAGGTTTAATAACTACCCTAACCCTAACGCGTACCCTAACCCTAACCCCTACCCTAACCCTAACACGTACCCTAATCCTAACCCATTCCCTTAACCGAGCCCTAACCCTAACACTAAACCTAACCCTAACCCTAACCCATACCCTATTCCGTACCCGAACCCCTCCCCGAACCCGTACCCTAAGCCGTTCCGTAACCCTAACCCTAAGCCTAACCCTATCCCTAGGCTACCCTTGACTGTTTCTGCCTCCAATAGATTTCCTAAGCACTAGAGTTTTAAGGAACAGCTTCAAAAGAGAATCCTTATGTGATTTCTTTATATTGGGTGTGTTCCTTATCTTATCCTAGTGTCTAAACTCTTCTCCATGGCTGGACCCCCAAATAATATTCCTTTACGTGCTAAGGGGTATCTAGAGAGTGGGATAGGTTTAATAACTACCCTAACCCTAACGCGTACCCTAACCCTAAACCCTACCCTAACCCTAACACGTACCCTAATCCTAATCTGTACCCTAAACCGAGCCCTAACCCTAACACTAACCCTAACCCTAACCCTAACACATACCCTATGCCGTACCCGAAACCCTCCCCGAACCCGTACCCTAAGCCGTACCCTAAGCCTAACCCTAAGCCTAACCCTAAACCTAGGCTACCCTTGACTGCTTCTGCCTCCAATAGATTTCCTAAGCACTAGTGTTTTAAGGAACAGCTTAAAAATAGAATCCTAATGTGATTTCTTTATAATGGGTGTGTTCCTTATCTTATCCTAGTGTCTAAACTCTTCTCCATGGCTGGACCCCCAAATAATATTCCTTTACGTGCTAAGGGGTATCTAGAGAGTGGGATAGGTTTACTAACTACCCTAACCCTAACGCGTACCCTAATCCTAACCCGTACACTAAACCGAGCCCTAATCCTAACACTAACCCTAACCCTAAACCTAACCCTAACGCATACCCTACGCCGTACCCGAACCCCTATCCGAACCCGTACCCTAAGCCGTACCGTAACCCTAACCCTAAGCCTAACGCTAACCCTACGCTACCCGTGACTGCTTCTGCCTCCAATAGATTTTCTAATCACTAGTGTTTTAAGGAACGGCTTAAAAATAGAATCCTAATGTGATTTCTTTATAATGGGTGTGTTCCTTATCGTATCCTTGTGTCTAAACTCTTCTCCATGGCTGGACCCCCAAATAATATTCCTTTACGTCCTAAGGGGTGTCTAGAGAGTGGGATAGGTTTAATAACTACCCTAACCCTAACGCGTACCCTAACCCTAAACCCTACCCTAACCCTAACACGTACCCTAATCCTAACCTGTACCCTAAACCGAGCCCTAACCCTAACACTAACCCTAACCCTAAGCCTAACACATACCCTACGCCGTACCCGAACCCCTCCCCGAACCCGTACCCTAAGCCGTACACTAAGCCTAACCCTAAGCCTAACCCTAAACCTAGGCTACCCTTGACTGCTTCTGCCTCCAATAGATATCCTAAGCACTAGTGTTTTAAGGAACAGCTTAAAAATAGAATCCTAATGTGATTTCTTTATAATGGGTGTGTTCCTTATCTTATCCTAGTGTCTAAACTCTTCTCCAGGGCTGGACCCCCAAATAATATTCCTTTACGTGCTAAGGGGTATCTAGAGAGTGGGATAGTTTTAATAACTACCCTAACCCTAACGCGTATCCTAACCCTAACCGCTACCCTAACCCTAACACGTACCCTAATCCTAACCTGTACCCTAAACCGAGCCCTAAAGCTAAAACTAAACCTAACCCTAACCCTAACCCATACCCTACGCCGTACCCGAACCCCTGCCCGAACCCGTACCCTAAGCCGTACCCTAAGCCTAACCCTAAGCCTAACGCTAACCCTACGCTACCCGTGACTGCTTCTGCCTCCAATAGATTTTCTAAGCACTAGTGTTTTAAGGAACGGCTTAAAAAGAGAATCCTAATGTGATTTCTTTATAATGGGTGTGTTCCTTATCTTATCCTAGTGTCTAAACTCTTCTCCATGGCTGCACCCCCAAATAATATTGCCTTACGTGCTAAGGGGTATCTAGAGAGTGGGATAGGTTTAATAACTACCCTAACCCTAATGCGTACTCTAACCCTAACCCCTACCCTAACACTAACACGTACCCTAATCCTAACCCGTATCCTAAACCGAGCCCTAACCCTAACACTAACACTAACCCTAACCCTAACCATACCCTACGCCGTACCTGAACCCCTCCCCAAACCCGTACCCTAAGCCGTACCCTAAGCCTAACCCTAAGCCTAACACTAACCCTAGGCTACCCTTGACTGCTTCTGCCTCCAATAGATTTCCTAAGCACTAGTGTTTTAAGCAACAGCTTAAAAAGAGAATCCTAATGTGATTTCTTTATAATGGGTGTGTTCCTTATCTTATCCTAGTGTCTAAATTCTTCTCCATGGCTGGAACCCCAAATAATATTCCTTTACGTGCTAAGGGGTATCTAGAGAGTGGGATAGGTTTACTAACTGCCCTAACCCTAACGCGTACCCTAACCCTAACCCCTACCCTAAACCTAACACGTACCCTAATCCTAACCGTACCCTAAACCGAGCCCTAACCCTAACACTAACCCTAACCCTAACCCTAACCCATACCCTACGCCGTACCCGAAACCCTCCCCGAACCCGTACCCTAAGCCGTACCCTAAGCCTAACCCTAAGCCTAACCCTAACCCTAGGCTACCCTTGACTGCTTCTGCCTCCTATAGATTTCCTAAGCACTAGTGTTTTAAGGAACAGCTTAAAAAGAGAATCCTAATGTGATTTCTTTATAATGGGTGTGTTCCTTATCTTATCCTAGTGTCTAAACTCTTCTCCATGGCTGGACCCTCAAATAATATTCCTTTACGTGCTAAGGGGTATCTAGAGAGTGGGATAGGTTTAATAACTACCCTAACCCTAACGCGTACCCTAACCCTAACCCCTACCCTAACCCTAACACGTACCCTAATCCTAACCCGTACCCTAAACCGAGCCCTAACCCTAACACTAACCCTAACCCTAACCCTAACACATACCCTACGCCGTACCCGCACCCCTCCCCGAACCCGTAACCTAAGCCGTACCCTAAGCCTAACCCTAAGCCTAACCCTAACCCTAGGCTACCCTTGACTGCTTCTGCCTCCAATAGATTTCCTAAGCACTACTGTTTTAAGGAACAGCTTAAAAAGAGAATCCTAATGTGATTTCTTTATAATGGGTGTGTTCCTTATCTTATCCTAGTGTCTAAACTCTTCTCCATGGCTGCACCCCCAAATAATATTCCCTTACGTGCTAAGGGGTATCTAGAGAGTGGGATAGGTTTAATAACTACCCTAACCCTAATGCGTACCCTAACCCTAACCCCTACCCTAACCCTAACACGTACCCTAATCCTAACCCATTCCCTTAACCGAGCCCTAACCCTAACACTAAACCTAACCCTAACCCTAACCCATACCCTATTCCGTACCCGAACCCCTCCCCGAACCCGTACCCTAAGCCGTTCCGTAACCCTAACCCTAAGCCTAACCCTATCCCTAGGCTACCCTTGACTGTTTCTGCCTCCAATAGATTTCCTAAGCACTAGAGTTTTAAGGAACAGCTTCAAAAGAGAATCCTTATGTGATTTCTTTATATTGGGTGTGTTCCTTATCTTATCCTAGTGTCTAAACTCTTCTCCATGGCTGGACCCCCAAATAATATTCCTTTACGTGCTAAGGGGTATCTAGAGAGTGGGATAGGTTTAATAACTACCCTAACCCTAACGCGTACCCTAACCCTAAACCCTACCCTAACCCTAACACGTACCCTAATCCTAATCTGTACCCTAAACCGAGCCCTAACCCTAACACTAACCCTAACCCTAACCCTAACACATACCCTACGCCGTACCCGAACCCCTCCCCGAACCCGTACCCTAAGCCGTACCCTAAGCCTAACCCTAAGCCTAACCCTAAACCTAGGCTACCCTTGACTGCTTCTGCCTCCAATTGATTTCCTAAGCACTAGTGTTTTAAGGAACAGCTTAAAAATAGAATCCTAATGTGATTTCTTTATAATGGGTGTGTTCCTTATCTTATCCTAGTGTCTAAACTCTTCTCCATGGCTGGACCCCCAAATAATATTCCTTTACGTGCTAAGGGGTATCTAGAGAGTGGGATAGGTTTACTAACTACCCTAACCCTAACGCGTACCCTAACCCTAACCCCTACCCTAACCCTAACACGTACCCTAATCCTAACCGTACCCTAAACCGAGCCCTAAAGCTAAAACTAAACCTAACCCTAACCCTAACCCATACCCTACGCCGTACCCGAACCCCTCCCCGAACCCGTACCCTAAGCCGTACCCTAAGCCTAACCCTAAGCCTAACCCTAACCCTAGGCTACCCTTGACTGCTTCTGCCTCCAATAGATTTCCTAAGCACTAGTGTTTTAAGGAACAGCTTAAAAAGAGAATCCTAATGTGATTTCTTTATAATGGGTGTGTTCCTTATCTTATCCTAGTGTCTAAACTCTTCTCCATGGCTGGACCCTCAAATAATATTCCTTTACGTGCTAAGGGGTATCTAGAGAGTGGGATAGGTTTAATAACTACCCTAACCCTAACGCGTACCCTAACCCTAACCCCTACCCTAACCCTAACACGTACCCTAATCCTAACCCGTACCCTAAACCGAGCCCTAACCCTAACACTAACCCTAACCCTAACCCTAACCCATACCCTACGCCGTACCCGCACCCCTCCCCGAACCCGTAACCTAAGCCGTACCCTAAGCCTAACCCTAAGCCTAACCCTAACCCTAGGCTACCCTTGACTGCTTCTGTCTCCAATAGATTTCCTAAGCACTACTGTTTTAAGGAACAGCTTAAAAAGAGAATCCTAATGTGATTTCTTTATAATGGGTGTGTTCCTTAGCTTATCCTAGTGTCTAAACTCTTCTCCATGGCTGCACCCCCAAATCATATTCCCTTACGTGCTAAGGGGTATCTAGAGAGTGGGATAGGTTTAATAACTACCCTAACCCTAACGCGTACCCTAACCCTAACCCCTACCCTAACCCTAACACGTACCCTAATCCTAACCTGTACCCTAAACCGAGCCCTAACCCTAACACTAACCCTAACCCTAACCCTAACCCATACCCTACGCCGTACCCGCACCCCTCCCCGAACCCGTACCCTAAGCCATACCCTAAACCTAACCCTAAGCCTAACCCTAACCCTAGGCTACCCTTGACTGCTTCTGCCTCCAATTGATTTCCTAAGCAGTAGTGTTTTAAGGAACAGCTTAAAAAGAGAATCCTAATGTGATTTCTTTATAATGGGTGTGTTCCTTATCTTATCCTAGTGTCTAAACTCTTCTCCATGGCTGGACCCCCAAATAATATTCCTTTACGTGCTAAGGGGGAGCTAGAGAGTGGGATAGGTTTACTAACTACCCTAGCCCTAACGCGTAACCTAACCCTAACCCCTACCCTAACCCTAACACGTACCCTAATCCTAACCCGTACCCTAAACCGAGCCCTAACCCTAACACTAACCCAAACCCTAACCCTAACCCATACCCTACGCCGTACACGAACACCTCCCCGAACCCATACCCCAAGCCGTACCCTAACCCTAACCCTAAGCCTAACCCTAACCCTAGGCTACCCTTGACTGCTTCTGCCTCCAATAGATTTCCTAAGCACTAGTGTTTTAAGGAACAGCTTAAAAAGAGAATCCTAAAGTGATTTCTTTATAATGGGTGTGTTCCTTATCTTATCCTAGTGTCTAAACTCTTCTCCATGGCTGGACCCCCAAATAATATTCCTTTACATGCTAAGGGGTATCTAGAGAGTGGGATAGGTTTAATAACTACCCTAACCCTAATGCGTACCCTAACCCTAACCCCTACCCTAACCCTAACACGTACCCTAATCCTAACCCGTACCCTAAACCGAGCCCTAACCCTAACACTAACCCTAACCCTAACCCATACCCTACGCCGTACCCGAAACCCTCCCCGAACCCGTACCCTAAGCCGTAACCTAAGCCTAACCCTAAGCCTAACCCTAACCCTAGGCTACCCTTGACTGCTTCTGCCTCCAATAGATTTCCTAAGCACTAGTGTTTTAAGGAACAGCTTAAAAAGAGAATCCTAATGTGATTTCTTCATAATGGGTGTGTTCCTTATCTTATCCTAGTGTCTAAACTCTTCTCCATGGCTGGACCCCCAAATAATATTCCTTTACGTGCTAAGGGGTATCTAGAGAGTGGGATAGGTTTAATAACTACCCTAACCCTAACGCGTACCCTAACCCTAACCCCTACCCTAACCCTAACACGTACCCTAATCCTAACCCGTACCCTAAACCGAGCCCTAACCCTAACACTAACCCTAACCCTAACCCTAACCCATACCCTACGCCGTACCCGCACCCCTCCCCGAACCCGTACCCTAAGCCATACCCTAAACCTAACCCTAAGCCTAACCCTAACCCTAGGCTACCCTTGACTGTTTCTGCCTCCAATAGATTTCCTAAGCACTAGTGTTTTAAGGAATGGCTTAAAAAGGGAATCCTAATGTGATTTCTTTATAATGGGTGTGTTCCTTATCTTATCCTAGTGTCTAAACTCTTCTCCATGGCTGGACACCCAAATAATATTCCTTTACGTGCTAAGGGGTATCTAGAGAGTGGGATAGGTTTAATAACTACCCTAACCCTAACGCGTACCCTAACCCTAAACCCTACCCTAACCCTAACACGTACCCTAATCCTAACCCGTACCCTAAACCGAGCACTAACCCTAACCCTAGCCCTAACACATACCATACGCCGTATCCGAACCCCTCCCCGAACCCGTACCCTAAGCCGTACCCTAAGCCTAACCCTAAGCCTAACCCTAACCCTAGGCTACCCTTGACTGCTTCTGCCTCCAATAGATTTCCTAAGCACTAGTGTTTTAAGGAACAGCTTAAAAAGAGAATCCTAATGTGATTTCTTTATAATGGGTGTGTTCCTTATCTTATCCTAGTGTCTAAACTCTTCTCCATGGCTGGACCCCCAAATAATATTCCTTTACGTGCTAAGGGTTATCTAGAGAGTGGGATAGGTTTAATAACTACCCTAATCCTAACGCGTACCCTAACCCTAACCCCTACCCTAAACCTAACACGTACCCTAATCCTAACCCGTACCCTAAACCGAGCCCTAACCCTAACACTAACCCTAACCCTAACCCTAACCCTAACCCGAACCCGTACACTAACCCGTACCCTAACCCTAACCCTAAGCCTAACCCTAACCTTAGGCTACCCTTGACTGCTTCTGCCTCCAATAGATTTCCTAAGCACTAGTGTTTTAAGGAACAGCTTAAAAATAGAATCCTAATGTGATTTCTTTATAATGGGTGTGTTCCTTATCTTATCCTAGTGTCTAAACTCTTCTCCATGGCTGGACCCCCAAATAATATTCCTTTACGTGCTAAGGGGTATCTAGAGAGTGGGATAGGTTTACTAACTACCCTAACCCTAACGCGTACCCTAATCCTAACCCGTACACTAAACCGAGCCCTAATCCTAACACTAACCCTAACCCTAAACCTAACCCTAACGCATACCCTACGCCGTACCCGAACCCCTACCCGAACCCGTACCCTAAGCCGTACCGTAACCCTAACCCTAAGCCTAACGCTAACCCTACGCTACCCGTGACTGCTTCTGCCTCCAATAGATTTTCTAATCACTAGTGTTTTAAGGAACGGCTTAAAAAGAGAATCCTAATGTGATTTCTTTATAATGGGTGTGTTCCTTATCGTATCCTTGTGTCTAAACTCTTCTCCATGGCTGGACCCCCAAATAATATTCCTTTACGTCCTAAGGGGTGTCTAGAGAGTGGGATAGGTTTAATAACTACCCTAACCCTAACGCGTACCCTAACCCTAAACCCTACCCTAACCCTAACACGTACCCTAATCCTAACCTGTACCCTAAACCGAGCCCTAACCCTAACACTAACCCTAACCCTAAGCCTAACACATACCCTACGCCGTACCCGAACCCCTCCCCGAACCCGTACCCTAAGCCGTACACTAAGCCTAACCCTAAGCCTAACCCTAAACCTAGGCTACCCTTGACTGCTTCTGCCTCCAATAGATATCCTAAGCACTAGTGTTTTAAGGAACAGCTTAAAAATAGAATCCTAATGTGATTTCTTTATAATGGGTGTGTTCCTTATCTTATCCTAGTGTCTAAACTCTTCTCCAGGGCTGGACCCCCAAATAATATTCCTTTACGTGCTAAGGGGTATCTAGAGAGTGGGATAGTTTTAATAACTACCCTAACCCTAACGCGTATCCTAACCCTAACCGCTACCCTAACCCTAACACGTACCCTAATCCTAACCTGTACCCTAAACCGAGCCCTAAAGCTAAAACTAAACCTAACCCTAACCCTAACCCATACCCTACGCCGTACCCGAACCCCTGCCCGAACCCGTACCCTAAGCCGTACCCTAAGCCTAACCCTAAGCCTAACGCTAACCCTACGCTACCCGTGACTGCTTCTGCCTCCAATAGATTTTCTAAGCACTAGTGTTTTAAGGAACGGCTTAAAAAGAGAATCCTAATGTGATTTCTTTATAATGGGTGTGTTCCTTATCTTATCCTAGTGTCTAAACTCTTCTCCATGGCTGCACCCCCAAATAATATTGCCTTACGTGCTAAGGGGTATCTAGAGAGTGGGATAGGTTTAATAACTACCCTAACCCTAATGCGTACTCTAACCCTAACCCCTACCCTAACACTAACACGTACCCTAATCCTAACCCGTATCCTAAACCGAGCCCTAACCCTAACACTAACACTAACCCTAACCCTAACCATACCCTACGCCGTACCTGAACCCCTCCCCAAACCCGTACCCTAAGCCGTACCCTAAGCCTAACCCTAAGCCTAACACTAACCCTAGGCTACCCTTGACTGCTTCTGCCTCCAATAGATTTCCTAAGCACTAGTGTTTTAAGCAACAGCTTAAAAAGAGAATCCTAATGTGATTTCTTTATAATGGGTGTGTTCCTTATCTTATCCTAGTGTCTAAATTCTTCTCCATGGCTGGAACCCCAAATAATATTCCTTTACGTGCTAAGGGGTATCTAGAGAGTGGGATAGGTTTACTAACTGCCCTAACCCTAACGCGTACCCTAACCCTAACCCCTACCCTAAACCTAACACGTACCCTAATCCTAACCGTACCCTAAACCGAGCCCTAACCCTAACACTAACCCTAACCCTAACCCTAACCCATACCCTACGCCGTACCCGAAACCCTCCCCGAACCCGTACCCTAAGCCGTACCCTAAGCCTAACCCTAAGCCTAACCCTAACCCTAGGCTACCCTTGACTGCTTCTGCCTCCTATAGATTTCCTAAGCACTAGTGTTTTAAGGAACAGCTTAAAAAGAGAATCCTAATGTGATTTCTTTATAATGGGTGTGTTCCTTATCTTATCCTAGTGTCTAAACTCTTCTCCATGGCTGGACCCTCAAATAATATTCCTTTACGTGCTAAGGGGTATCTAGAGAGTGGGATAGGTTTAATAACTACCCTAACCCTAACGCGTACCCTAACCCTAACCCCTACCCTAACCCTAACACGTACCCTAATCCTAACCCGTACCCTAAACCGAGCCCTAACCCTAACACTAACCCTAACCCTAACCCTAACACATACCCTACGCCGTACCCGCACCCCTCCCCGAACCCGTAACCTAAGCCGTACCCTAAGCCTAACCCTAAGCCTAACCCTAACCCTAGGCTACCCTTGACTGCTTCTGCCTCCAATAGATTTCCTAAGCACTACTGTTTTAAGGAACAGCTTAAAAAGAGAATCCTAATGTGATTTCTTTATAATGGGTGTGTTCCTTATCTTATCCTAGTGTCTAAACTCTTCTCCATGGCTGCACCCCCAAATAATATTCCCTTACGTGCTAAGGGGTATCTAGAGAGTGGGATAGGTTTAATAACTACCCTAACCCTAATGCGTACCCTAACCCTAACCCCTACCCTAACCCTAACACGTACCCTAATCCTAACCCATTCCCTTAACCGAGCCCTAACCCTAACACTAAACCTAACCCTAACCCTAACCCATACCCTATTCCGTACCCGAACCCCTCCCCGAACCCGTACCCTAAGCCGTTCCGTAACCCTAACCCTAAGCCTAACCCTATCCCTAGGCTACCCTTGACTGTTTCTGCCTCCAATAGATTTCCTAAGCACTAGAGTTTTAAGGAACAGCTTCAAAAGAGAATCCTTATGTGATTTCTTTATATTGGGTGTGTTCCTTATCTTATCCTAGTGTCTAAACTCTTCTCCATGGCTGGACCCCCAAATAATATTCCTTTACGTGCTAAGGGGTATCTAGAGAGTGGGATAGGTTTAATAACTACCCTAACCCTAACGCGTACCCTAACCCTAAACCCTACCCTAACCCTAACACGTACCCTAATCCTAATCTGTACCCTAAACCGAGCCCTAACCCTAACACTAACCCTAACCCTAACCCTAACACATACCCTACGCCGTACCCGAACCCCTCCCCGAACCCGTACCCTAAGCCGTACCCTAAGCCTAACCCTAAGCCTAACCCTAAACCTAGGCTACCCTTGACTGCTTCTGCCTCCAATTGATTTCCTAAGCACTAGTGTTTTAAGGAACAGCTTAAAAATAGAATCCTAATGTTATTTCTTTATAATGGGTGTGTTCCTTATCTTATCCTAGTGTCTAAACTCTTCTCCATGGCTGGACCCCCAAATAATATTCCTTTACGTGCTAAGGGGTATCTAGAGAGTGGGATAGGTTTACTAACTACCCTAACCCTAACGCGTACCCTAACCCTAACCCCTACCCTAACCCTAACACGTACCCTAATCCTAACCGTACCCTAAACCGAGCCCTAAAGCTAAAACTAAACCTAACCCTAACCCTAACCCATACCCTACGCCGTACCCGAACCCCTCCCCGAACCCGTACCCTAAGCCGTACCCTAAGCCTAACCCTAAGCCTAACCCTAACCCTAGGCTACCCTTGACTGCTTCTGCCTCCAATAGATTTCCTAAGCACTAGTGTTTTAAGGAACAGCTTAAAAAGAGAATCCTAATGTGATTTCTTTATAATGGGTGTGTTCCTTATCTTATCCTAGTGTCTAAACTCTTCTCCATGGCTGGACCCTCAAATAATATTCCTTTACGTGCTAAGGGGTATCTAGAGAGTGGGATAGGTTTAATAACTACCCTAACCCTAACGCGTACCCTAACCCTAACCCCTACCCTAACCCTAACACGTACCCTAATCCTAACCCGTACCCTAAACCGAGCCCTAACCCTAACACTAACCCTAACCCTAACCCTAACCCATACCCTACGCCGTACCCGCACCCCTCCCCGAACCCGTAACCTAAGCCGTACCCTAAGCCTAACCCTAAGCCTAACCCTAACCCTAGGCTACCCTTGACTGCTTCTGCCTCCAATAGATTTCCTAAGCACTACTGTTTTAAGGAACAGCTTAAAAAGAGAATCCTAATGTGATTTCTTTATAATGGGTGTGTTCCTTAGCTTATCCTAGTGTCTAAACTCTTCTCCATGGCTGCACCCCCAAATCATATTCCCTTACGTGCTAAGGGGTATCTAGAGAGTGGGATAGGTTTAATAACTACCCTAACCCTAACGCGTACCCTAACCCTAACCCCTACCCTAACCCTAACACGTACCCTAATCCTAACCTGTACCCTAAACCGAGCCCTAACCCTAACACTAACCCTAACCCTAACCCTAACCCATACCCTACGCCGTACCCGCACCCCTCCCCGAACCCGTACCCTAAGCCATACCCTAAACCTAACCCTAAGCCTAACCCTAACCCTAGGCTACCCTTGACTGCTTCTGCCTCCAATTGATTTCCTAAGCAGTAGTGTTTTAAGGAACAGCTTAAAAAGAGAATCCTAATGTGATTTCTTTATAATGGGTGTGTTCCTTATCTTATCCTAGTGTCTAAACTCTTCTCCATGGCTGGACCCCCAAATAATATTCCTTTACGTGCTAAGGGGGAGCTAGAGAGTGGGATAGGTTTACTAACTACCCTAGCCCTAACGCGTAACCTAACCCTAACCCCTACCCTAACCCTAACACGTACCCTAATCCTAACCCGTACCCTAAACCGAGCCCTAACCCTAACACTAACCCAAACCCTAACCCTAACCCATACCCTACGCCGTACACGAACACCTCCCCGAACCCATACCCCAAGCCGTACCCTAACCCTAACCCTAAGCCTAACCCTAACCCTAGGCTACCCTTGACTGCTTCTGCCTCCAATAGATTTCCTAAGCACTAGTGTTTTAAGGAACAGCTTAAAAAGAGAATCCTAAAGTGATTTCTTTATAATGGGTGTGTTCCTTATCTTATCCTAGTGTCTAAACTCTTCTCCATGGCTGGACCCCCAAATAATATTCCTTTACATGCTAAGGGGTATCTAGAGAGTGGGATAGGTTTAATAACTACCCTAACCCTAATGCGTACCCTAACCCTAACCCCTACCCTAACCCTAACACGTACCCTAATCCTAACCCGTACCCTAAACCGAGCCCTAACCCTAACACTAACCCTAACCCTAACCCATACCCTACGCCGTACCCGAAACCCTCCCCGAACCCGTACCCTAAGCCGTAACCTAAGCCTAACCCTAAGCCTAACCCTAACCCTAGGCTACCCTTGACTGCTTCTGCCTCCAATAGATTTCCTAAGCACTAGTGTTTTAAGGAACAGCTTAAAAAGAGAATCCTAATGTGATTTCTTCATAATGGGTGTGTTCCTTATCTTATCCTAGTGTCTAAACTCTTCTCCATGGCTGGACCCTCAAATAATATTCCTTTACGTGCTAAGGGGTATCTAGAGAGTGGGATAGGTTTAATAACTACCCTAACCCTAACGCGTACCCTAACCCTAACCCCTACCCTAACCCTAACACGTACCCTAATCCTAACCCGTACCCTAAACCGAGCCCTAACCCTAACACTAACCCTAACCCTAACCCTAACCCATACCCTACGCCGTACCCGCACCCCTCCCCGAACCCGTACCCTAAGCCATACCCTAAACCTAACCCTAAGCCTAACCCTAACCCTAGGCTACCCTTGACTGTTTCTGCCTCCAATAGATTTCCTAAGCACTAGTGTTTTAAGGAATGGCTTAAAAAGGGAATCCTAATGTGATTTCTTTATAATGGGTGTGTTCCTTATCTTATCCTAGTGTCTAAACTCTTCTCCATGGCTGGACACCCAAATAATATTCCTTTACGTGCTAAGGGGTATCTAGAGAGTGGGATAGGTTTAATAACTACCCTAACCCTAACGCGTACCCTAACCCTAAACCCTACCCTAACCCTAACACGTACCCTAATCCTAACCCGTACCCTAAACCGAGCACTAACCCTAACCCTAGCCCTAACACATACCATACGCCGTATCCGAACCCCTCCCCGAACCCGTACCCTAAGCCGTACCCTAAGCCTAACCCTAAGCCTAACCCTAACCCTAGGCTACCCTTGACTGCTTCTGCCTCCAATAGATTTCCTAAGCACTAGTGTTTTAAGGAACAGCTTAAAAAGAGAATCCTAATGTGATTTCTTTATAATGGGTGTGTTCCTTATCTTATCCTAGTGTCTAAACTCTTCTCCATGGCTGGACCCCCAAATAATATTCCTTTACGTGCTAAGGGTTATCTAGAGAGTGGGATAGGTTTAATAACTACCCTAATCCTAACGCGTACCCTAACCCTAACCCCTACCCTAAACCTAACACGTACCCTAATCCTAACCCGTACCCTAAACCGAGCCCTAACCCTAACACTAACCCTAACCCTAACCCTAACCCTAACCCGAACCCGTACACTAACCCGTACCCTAACCCTAACCCTAAGCCTAACCCTAACCTTAGGCTACCCTTGACTGCTTCTGCCTCCAATAGATTTCCTAAGCACTAGTGTTTTAAGGAACAGCTTAAAAAGAGAATCCTAATGTGATTTCTTTATAATGGGTGTGTTCCTTATCTTATCCTTGTGTCTAAACTCTTCTCCATGGCTGCACCCCCAAATAATATTCCCTTACGTGCTAAGGGGTATCTAGAGAGTGGGATAGGTTTAATAACTACCCTAACCCTAATGCGTACCCTAACCCTAACCCCTACCCTAACCCTAACACGTACCCTAATCCTAACCCATTCCCTTAACCGAGCCCTAACCCTAACCCTAACCCTAAGCCTAACCCTATCCCTAGGCTACCCTTGACTGTTTCTGCCTCCAATAGATTTCCTAAGCACTAGAGTTTTAAGGAACAGCTTCAAAAGAGAATCCTTATGTGATTTCTTTATATTGGGTGTGTTCCTTATCTTATCCTAGTGTCTAAACTCTTCTCCATGGCTGGACCCCCAAATAATATTCCTTTACGTGCTAAGGGGTATCTAGAGAGTGGGATAGGTTTAATAACTACCCTAACCCTAACGCGTACCCTAACCCTAAACCCTACCCTAACCCTAACACGTACCCTAATCCTAATCTGTACCCTAAACCGAGCCCTAACCCTAACACTAACCCTAACCCTAACCCTAACACATACCCTACGCCGTACCCGAAACCCTCCCCGAACCCGTACCCTAAGCCGTACCCTAAGCCTAACCCTAAGCCTAACCCTAAACCTAGGCTACCCTTGACTGCTTCTGCCTCCAATAGATTTCCTAAGCACTAGTGTTTTAAGGAACAGCTTAAAAATAGAATCCTAATGTGATTTCTTTATAATGGGTGTGTTCCTTATCTTATCCTAGTGTCTAAACTCTTCTCCATGGCTGGACCCCCAAATAATATTCCTTTACGTGCTAAGGGGTATCTAGAGAGTGGGATAGGTTTACTAACTACCCTAACCCTAACGCGTACCCTAACCCTAACCCCTACCCTAACCCTAACACGTACCCTAATCCTAACCCGTACACTAAACCGAGCCCTAATCCTAACACTAACCCTAACCCTAAACCTAACCCTAACGCATACCCTACGCCGTACCCGAACCCCTACCCGAACCCGTACCCTAAGCCATACCGTAACCCTAACCCTAAGCCTAACGCTAACCCTACGCTACCCGTGACTGCTTCTGCCTCCAATAGATTTTCTAATCACTAGTGTTTTAAGGAACGGCTTAAAAAGAGAATCCTAATGTGATTTCTTTATAATGGGTGTGTTCCTTATCGTATCCTTGTGTCTAAACTCTTCTCCATGGCTGGACCCCCAAATAATATTCCTTTACGTCCTAAGGGGTGTCTAGAGAGTGGGATAGGTTTAATAACTACCCTAACCCTAACGCGTACCCTAACCCTAAACCCTACCCTAACCCTAACACGTACCCTAATCCTAACCTGTACCCTAAACCGAGCCCTAACCCTAACACTAACCCTAACCCTAAGCCTAACACATACCCTACGCCGTACCCGAACCCCTCCCCGAACCCGTACCCTAAGCCGTACCCTAAGCCTAACCCTAAGCCTAACCCTAACCCTAGGCTACCCTTGACTGCTTCTGCCTCCAATAGATTTCCTAAGCACTAGTGTTTTAAGGAACAGCTGAAAAAGAGAATCCTAATGTGATTTCTTTATAATGGGTGTGTTCCTTATCTTATCCTAGTGTCTAAACTCTTCTCCAGGGCTGGACCCCCAAATAATATTCCTTTACGTGCTAAGGGGTATCTAGAGAGTGGGATAGTTTTAATAACTACCCTAACCCTAACGCGTACCCTAACCCTAACCCCTACCCTAACCCTAACACGTACCCTAATCCTAACCTGTACCCTAAACCGAGCCCTAAAGCTAAAACTAAACCTAACCCTAATCCTAACCCATACCCTACGCCGTACCCGAACCCCTGCCCGAACCCGTACCCTAAGCCGTACCCTAAGCCTAACCCTAAGCCTAACGCTAACCCTACGCTACCCGTGACTGCTTCTGCCTCCAATAGATTTTCTAAGCACTAGTGTTTTAAGGAACGGCTTAAAAAGAGAATCCTAATGTGATTTCTTTATAATGGGTGTGTTCCTTATCTTATCCTAGTGTCTAAACTCTTCTCCATGGCTGCACCCCCAAATAATATTGCCTTACGTGCTAAGGGGTATCTAGAGAGTGGGATAGGTTTAATAACTACCCTAACCCTAATGCGTACTCTAACCCTAACCCCTACCCTAACACTAACACGTACCCTAATCCTAACCCGTATCCTAAACCGAGCCCTAACCCTAACACTAACACTAACCCTAACCCTAACCATACCCTACGCCGTACCTGAACCCCTCCCCAAACCCGTACCCTAAGCCGTACCCTAAGCCTAACCCTAAGCCTAACACTAACCCTAGGCTACCCTTGACTGCTTCTGCCTCCAATAGATTTCCTAAGCACTAGTGTTTTAAGCAACAGCTTAAAAAGAGAATCCTAATGTGATTTCTTTATAATGGGTGTGTTCCTTATCTTATCCTAGTGTCTAAATTCTTCTCCATGGCCGGAACCCCAAATAATATTCCTTTACGTGCTAAGGGGTATCTAGAGAGTGGGATAGGTTTACTAACTGCCCTAACCCTAACGCGTACCCTAACCCTAACCCCTACCCTAAACCTAACACGTACCCTAATCCTAACCGTACCCTAAACCGAGCCCTAACCCTAACCCTAACCCATACCCTACGCCGTACCCGAAACCCTCCCCGAACCCGTACCCTAAGCCGTACCCTAAGCCTAACCCTAAGCCTAACCCTAACCCTAGGCTACCCTTGACTGCTTCTGCCTCCTATAGATTTCCTAAGCACTAGTGTTTTAAGGAACAGCTTAAAAAGAGAATCCTAATGTGATTTCTTTATAATGGGTGTGTTCCTTATCTTATCCTAGTGTCTAAACTCTTCTCCATGGCTGGACCCTCAAATAATATTCCTTTACGTGCTAAGGGGTATCTAGAGAGTGGGATAGGTTTAATAACTACCCTAACCCTAACGCGTACCCTAACCCTATCCCCTACCCTAACCCTAACACGTACCCTAATCCTAACCTGTACCCTAAACTGAGCCCTAACCCTAACACTAACCCTAATCCTAACCCTAACACATACCCTACGCCGTACCCGCACCCCTCCCCGAACCCGTAACCTAAGCCGTACCCTAAGCCTAACCCTAAGCCTAACCCTAACCCTAGGCTACCCTTGACTGCTTCTGCCTCCAATAGATTTCCTAAGCACTACTGTTTTAAGGAACAGCTTAAAAAGAGAATCCTAATGTGATTTCTTTATAATGGGTGTGTTCCTTATCTTATCCTAGTGTCTAAACTCTTCTCCATGGCTGCACCCCCAAATAATATTCCTTTACGTGCTAAGGGGTATCTAGAGAGTGGGATAGGTTTAATAACTACCCTAACCCTAATGCGTACCCTAACCCTAACCCCTACCCTAACCCTAACACGTACCCTAATCCTAACCCATTCCCTTAACCGAGCCCTAACCCTAACACTAAACCTAACCCTAACCCTAACCCATACCCTATTCCGTACCCGAACCCCTCCCCGAACCCGTACCCTAAGCCGTTCCGTAACCCTAACCCTAAGCCTAACCCTATCCCTAGGCTACCCTTGACTGTTTCTGCCTCCAATAGATTTCCTAAGCACTAGAGTTTTAAGGAACAGCTTCAAAAGAGAATCCTTATGTGATTTCTTTATATTGGGTGTGTTCCTTATCTTATCCTAGTGTCTAAACTCTTCTCCATGGCTGGACCCCCAAATAATATTCCTTTACGTGCTAAGGGGTATCTAGAGAGTGGGATAGGTTTAATAACTACCCTAACCCTAACGCGTACCCTAACCCTAAACCCTACCCTAACCCTAACACGTACCCTAATCCTAATCTGTACCCTAAACCGAGCCCTAACCCTAACACTAACCCTAACCCTAACCCTAACACATACCCTACGCCGTACCCGAAACCCTCCCCGAACCCGTACCCTAAGCCGTACCCTAAGCCTAACCCTAAGCCTAACCCTAAACCTAGGCTACCCTTGACTGCTTCTGCCTCCAATAGATTTCCTAAGCACTAGTGTTTTAAGGAACAGCTTAAAAATAGAATCCTAATGTGATTTCTTTATAATGGGTGTGTTCCTTATCTTATCCTAGTGTCTAAACTCTTCTCCATGGCTGGACCCCCAAATAATATTCCTTTACGTGCTAAGGGGTATCTAGAGAGTGGGATAGGTTTACTAACTACCCTAACCCTAACGCGTACCCTAACCCTAACCCCTACCCTAACCCTAACACGTACCCTAATCCTAACCCGTACACTAAACCGAGCCCTAATCCTAACACTAACCCTAACCCTAAACCTAACCCTAACGCATACCCTACGCCGTACCCGAACCCCTACCCGAACCCGTACCCTAAGCCGTACCGTAACCCTAACCCTAAGCCTAACGCTAACCCTACGCTACCCGTGACTGCTTCTGCCTCCAATAGATTTTCTAATCACTAGTGTTTTAAGGAACGGCTTAAAAAGAGAATCCTAATGTGATTTCTTTATAATGGGTGTGTTCCTTATCGTATCCTTGTGTCTAAACTCTTCTCCATGGCTGGACCCCCAAATAATATTCCTTTACGTCCTAAGGGGTGTCTAGAGAGTGGGATAGGTTTAATAACTACCCTAACCCTAACGCGTACCCTAACCCTAAACCCTACCCTAACCCTAACACGTACCCTAATCCTAACCTGTACCCTAAACCGAGCCCTAACCCTAACACTAACCCTAACCCTAAGCCTAACACATACCCTACGCCGTACCCGAACCCCTCCCCGAACCCGTACCCTAAGCCGTACCCTAAGCCTAACCCTAAGCCTAACCCTAACCCTAGGCTACCCTTGACTGCTTCTGCCTCCAATAGATTTCCTAAGCACTAGTGTTTTAAGGAACAGCTGAAAAAGAGAATCCTAATGTGATTTCTTTATAATGGGTGTGTTCCTTATCTTATCCTAGTGTCTAAACTCTTCTCCAGGGCTGGACCCCCAAATAATATTCCTTTACGTGCTAAGGGGTATCTAGAGAGTGGGATAGTTTTAATAACTACCCTAACCCTAACGCGTACCCTAACCCTAACCCCTACCCTAACCCTAACACGTACCCTAATCCTAACCTGTACCCTAAACCGAGCCCTAAAGCTAAAACTAAACCTAACCCTAACCCTAACCCATACCCTACGCCGTACCCGAACCCCTGCCCGAACCCGTACCCTAAGCCGTACCCTAAGCCTAACCCTAAGCCTAACGCTAACCCTACGCTACCCGTGACTGCTTCTGCCTCCAATAGATTTTCTAAGCACTAGTGTTTTAAGGAACGGCTTAAAAAGAGAATCCTAATGTGATTTCTTTATAATGGGTGTGTTCCTTATCTTATCCTAGTGTCTAAACTCTTCTCCATGGCTGCACCCCCAAATAATATTGCCTTACGTGCTAAGGGGTATCTAGAGAGTGGGATAGGTTTAATAACTACCCTAACCCTAATGCGTACTCTAACCCTAACCCCTACCCTAACACTAACACGTACCCTAATCCTAACCCGTATCCTAAACCGAGCCCTAACCCTAACACTAACACTAACCCTAACCCTAACCATACCCTACGCCGTACCTGAACCCCTCCCCAAACCCGTACCCTAAGCCGTACCCTAAGCCTAACCCTAAGCCTAACACTAACCCTAGGCTACCCTTGACTGCTTCTGCCTCCAATAGATTTCCTAAGCACTAGTGTTTTAAGCAACAGCTTAAAAAGAGAATCCTAATGTGATTTCTTTATAATGGGTGTGTTCCTTATCTTATCCTAGTGTCTAAATTCTTCTCCATGGCCGGAACCCCAAATAATATTCCTTTACGTGCTAAGGGGTATCTAGAGAGTGGGATAGGTTTACTAACTGCCCTAACCCTAACGCGTACCCTAACCCTAACCCCTACCCTAAACCTAACACGTACCCTAATCCTAACCGTACCCTAAACCGAGCCCTAACCCTAACCCTAACCCATACCCTACGCCGTACCCGAAACCCTCCCCGAACCCGTACCCTAAGCCGTACCCTAAGCCTAACCCTAAGCCTAACCCTAACCCTAGGCTACCCTTGACTGCTTCTGCCTCCAATAGATTTCCTAAGCACTACTGTTTTAAGGAACAGCTTAAAAAGAGAATCCTAATGTGATTTCTTTATAATGGGTGTGTTCCTTATCTTATCCTAGTGTCTAAACTCTTCTCCATGGCTGCACCCCCAAATAATATTCCCTTACGTGCTAAGGGTTATCTAGAGAGTGGGATAGGTTTAATAACTACCCTAACCCTAATGCGTACCCTAACCCTAACCCCTACCCTAACCCTAACACGTACCCTAATCCTAACCCATTCCCTTAACCGAGCCCTAACCCTAACACTAAACCTAACCCTAACCCTAACCCATACCCTATTCCGTACCCGAACCCCTCCCCGAACCCGTACCCTAAGCCGTTCCGTAACCCTAACCCTAAGCCTAACCCTATCCCTAGGCTACCCTTGACTGTTTCTGCCTCCAATAGATTTCCTAAGCACTAGAGTTTTAAGGAACAGCTTCAAAAGAGAATCCTTATGTGATTTCTTTATATTGGGTGTGTTCCTTATCTTATCCTAGTGTCTAAACTCTTCTCCATGGCTGGACCCCCAAATAATATTCCTTTACGTGCTAAGGGGTATCTAGAGAGTGGGATAGGTTTAATAACTACCCTAACCCTAACGCGTACCCTAACCCTAAACCCTACCCTAACCCTAACACGTACCCTAATCCTAATCTGTACCCTAAACCGAGCCCTAACCCTAACACTAACCCTAACCCTAACCCTAACACATACCCTACGCCGTACCCGAAACCCTCCCCGAACCCGTACCCTAAGCCGTACCCTAAGCCTAACCCTAAGCCTAACCCTAAACCTAGGCTACCCTTGACTGCTTCTGCCTCCAATAGATTTCCTAAGCACTAGTGTTTTAAGGAACAGCTTAAAAATAGAATCCTAATGTGATTTCTTTATAATGGGTGTGTTCCTTATCTTATCCTAGTGTCTAAACTCTTCTCCATGGCTGGACCCCCAAATAATATTCCTTTACGTGCTAAGGGGTATCTAGAGAGTGGGATAGGTTTACTAACTACCCTAACCCTAACGCGTACCCTAACCCTAACCCCTACCCTAACCCTAACACGTACCCTAATCCTAACCCGTACACTAAACCGAGCCCTAATCCTAACACTAACCCTAACCCTAAACCTAACCCTAACGCATACCCTACGCCGTACCCGAACCCCTACCCGAACCCGTACCCTAAGCCGTACCGTAACCCTAACCCTAAGCCTAACGCTAACCCTACGCTACCCGTGACTGCTTCTGCCTCCAATAGATTTTCTAATCACTAGTGTTTTAAGGAACGGCTTAAAAAGAGAATCCTAATGTGATTTCTTTATAATGGGTGTGTTCCTTATCGTATCCTTGTGTCTAAACTCTTCTCCATGGCTGGACCCCCAAATAATATTCCTTTACGTCCTAAGGGGTGTCTAGAGAGTGGGATAGGTTTAATAACTACCCTAACCCTAACGCGTACCCTAACCCTAAACCCTACCCTAACCCTAACACGTACCCTAATCCTAACCTGTACCCTAAACCGAGCCCTAACCCTAACACTAACCCTAACCCTAAGCCTAACACATACCCTACGCCGTACCCGAACCCCTCCCCGAACCCGTACCCTAAGCCGTACCCTAAGCCTAACCCTAAGCCTAACCCTAAACCTAGGCTACCCTTGACTGCTTCTGCCTCCAATAGATATCCTAAGCACTAGTGTTTTAAGGAACAGCTTAAAAATAGAATCCTAATGTGATTTCTTTATAATGGGTGTGTTCCTTATCTTATCCTAGTGTCTAAACTCTTCTCCAGGGCTGGACCCCCAAATAATATTCCTTTACGTGCTAAGGGGTATCTAGAGAGTGGGATAGTTTTAATAACTACCCTAACCCTAACGCGTACCCTAACCCTAACCCCTACCCTAACCCTAACACGTACCCTAATCCTAACCTGTACCCTAAACCGAGCCCTAAAGCTAAAACTAAACCTAACCCTAACCCTAACCCATACCCTACGCCGTACCCGAACCCCTGCCCGAACCCGTACCCTAAGCCGTACCCTAAGCCTAACCCTAAGCCTAACGCTAACCCTACGCTACCCGTGACTGCTTCTGCCTCCAATAGATTTTCTAAGCACTAGTGTTTTAAGGAACGGCTTAAAAAGAGAATCCTAATGTGATTTCTTTATAATGGGTGTGTTCCTTATCTTATCCTAGTGTCTAAACTCTTCTCCATGGCTGCACCCCCAAATAATATTGCCTTACGTGCTAAGGGGTATCTAGAGAGTGGGATAGGTTTAATAACTACCCTAACCCTAATGCGTACTCTAACCCTAACCCCTACCCTAACACTAACACGTACCCTAATCCTAACCCGTACCCTAAACCGAGCCCTAACCCTAACACTAACCCTAACCCTAACCCTAACCCATACCCTATGCCGTACCCGAAACCCTCCCCGAACCCGTACCCTAAGCCGTACCCTAAGCCTAACCCTAAGCCTAACCCTAACCCTAGGCTACCCTTGACTGCTTCTGCCTCCAATAGGTTTCCTAAGCACTAGTGTTTTAAGGAACAGCTTAAAAAGAGAATCCTAATGTGATTTTTTTATAATGGGTGTGTTCCTTATCTTATCCTAGTGTTTAAACTCTCCTCCATGGCTGGACCCCCAAATAATATTCCTTTACGTGCTAAGGGGTATCTAGAGAGTGGGATAGGTTTAATAAATAACCTAACCCTAAAGCGTACCCTAACCCTAACCCCTACCGTAACCCTAACAAGTACCCTAATCCTAACCCGTACCCTGAACCGAACCCTAACCCTAACACTAACCCTAACACTAACCCTAACCCATACCCTACGCCGTACCCGAACCCCTCCCCGAACCCGTACCCTAAGCCGTACCCTAAGCCTAACCCTAAGCCTAACCCTAACCCTAGGCTACCCTTGACTGCTTCTGCCTCCAATAGATTTCCTAAGCACTAGTGTTTTAAGGAACAGCTTAAAAAGAGAATCCTAATGTGATTTCTTTATAATGGGTGTGTTCCTTATCTTATCCTAGTGTCTAAACTCTTCTCCATGGCTGGACCCTCAAATAATATTCCTTTACGTGCTAAGGGGTATCTAGAGAGTGGGATAGGTTTAATAACTACCCTAACCCTAATGCGTACCCTAACCCTAACCCCTACCCTAACCCTAACACGTACCCTAATCCTAACCCGTACCCTAAACCGAGCCCTAACCCTAACACTAACCCTAACCCTAACCCTAACCCATACCCTACGCCGTACCCACACCCCTCACCGAACCCGTACCCTAAGCCGTACCCTAAGCCTAACCCTAAGCCTAACCCTAACCCTAGGCTACCCTTGACTGCTTCTGCCTCCAATAGATTTCCTAAGCACTAGTGTTTTAAGGAACAGCTTAAAAAGAGAATCCTAATGTGATTTCTTTATAATGGGTGTGTTCCTTATCTTATCTTAGTGTCTAAACTCTTCTCCATGGCTGCACCCCCAAATAATATTCCCTTACGTGCTAAGGGGTATCTAGAGAGTGGGATAGGTTTAATAACTACCCTAACCCTAATGCGTACTCTAACCCTAACCCCTACCCTAACCCTAACACGTACCCTAATCCTAACCCGTACCGTAAACCGAGCCCTAACCCTAACACTAACCCTAACCCATACCCTACGCCGTACCCGAACCCCTCCCCAAACCCGTACCCTAAGCCGTACCCTACTCCTAACCCTAAGCCAAACACTAACCCTAGGCTACCCTTGACTGCTTCTGCCTCCAATAGATTTCCTAAGCACTAGTGTTTTAAGGAACAGCTTAAAAAGAGAATCCTAAAGTGATTTCTTTATAATGGGTGTGTTCCTTATCTTATCCTAGTGTCTAAACTCTTCTCCATGGCTGGACCCCCAAATAATATTCCTTTACGTGCTAAGGGGTATCTAGAGAGTGGGATAGGTTTAATAACTACCCTAACCCTAACGCGTACCCTAACCCCTACCCTAACCCTAACACGTACCCTAATCCTAACCCGTACCCTAAACCGAGCCCTAACCCTAACACTAACCCTAACCCTAACCCTAACCCATACCCTACGCCGTATCCACACCCCTCCCCGAACCCGTACCCTAAGCCGTACCCTAAGCCTAACCCTAAGCCTAACCCTAACCCTAGGCTACCCTTGACTGCTTCTGCCTCCAATAGATTTCCTAAGCACTAGTGTTTTAAGGAACAGCTTAAAAAGAGAATCCTAATGTGATTTCTTTATAATGGGTGTGTTCCTTATCTTATCCTAGTGTCTAAACTCTTCTCCATGGCTGCACCCCCAAATAATATTGCCTTACGTGCTAAGGGGTATCTAGAGAGTGGGATAGGTTTAATAACTACACTAACCCTAATGCGTACTCTAACCCTAACCCCTACCCTAACACTAACACGTACCCTAATCCTAACCCGTACCCTAAACCGAGCCCTAACCCTAACACTAACACTAACCCTAACACTAACCCATACCCTACGCCGTACACGAACCCCTCCCCAAATCCGTATCCTAAGCCGTACCCTAAGCCTAACCCTAAGCCTAACACTAACCCTAGGCTACCCTTGACTGCTTCTGCCTCCAATAGATTTCCTAAGCACTAGTTTTTTAAGCAACAGCTTAAAAAGAGAATCCTAATGTGATTTCTTTATAATGGGTGTGTTCCTTATCTTATCCTAGTGTCTAAATTCTTCTCCATGGCTGGACCCCCAAATAATATTCCTTTACGTGCTAAGGGCTATCTAGAGAGTGGGATAGGTTTACTAACTACCCTAACCCTAACGCGTACCCTAACCCTAACCCCTACCCTAAACCTAACACGTACCCTAATCCTAACCGTACCCTAAACCGAGCCCTAAACCTAACACTAACCCTAACCCTAACCCTAACCCATACCCTACGCCGTACCCGAAACCCTCCCCGAACCCTTACCCTAAGCCGTACCCTAAGCCTAACCCTAAGCCTAACCCTAACCCTAGGCTACCCTTGACTGCTTCTGCCTCCAATAGATTTCCTAAGCACTAGTGTTTTAAGGAACAGCTTAAAAAGAGAATCCTAATGTGATTTCTTTATAATGGGTGTGTTCCTTTTCTTATCCTAGTGTCTAAACTCTTCTCCATGGCTGGACCCTCAAATAATATTCCTTTACGTGCTAAGGGGTATCTAGAGAGTGGGATAGGTTTAATAACTACCCTAACCCTAACGCGTACCCTAACCCTAACCCCTACCCTAACCCTAACACGTACCCTAATCCTAACCCGTACCCTAAACCGAGCCCTAACCCTAACACTAACCCTAACCCTAACCCTAACCCATACCCTACGCCGTACCCTAAGGCTAACCCTAAGCCTAACCCTAACCCTAGGCTACCCTTTACTGCTTCTGCCTCCAATAGATTTCCTAAGGACTCGTGTTTTAAGGAACAGCTTAAAAAGAGAATCCTAATGTGATTTCTTTATAATGGGTGTGTTCCTTATTTATCCTAGTGTCTAAACTCTTCTCCATGGCTGGACCCCCAAATAATATTCCTTTACGTGCTAAGGGGTATCTAGAGAGTGGGATAGGTTTAATAACTACCCTAACCCTAACGCGTACCCTAACTCTAACCCCTACCCTAACCCTAACACGTACCCTAATCCTGACCCGTACCCTAAACCGAGCCCTAACCGTAACACTAACCCTAACCCTAACCCTAAACCATACCCTACGCCGTAACCGAACCACTCCCCGAACCCGTACCCTAAGCAGTACCCTAAGCCTAACCCTTAGCTTAACCCTAACCCTAGGCTACCCTTGACTGCTTCTGCCTCCAATAGGTTTCCTAAGCACTAGTGTTTTAAGGAACAGCTTAAAAAGAGAATCCTAATGTGATTTCTTTATAATGGGTGTATTCCTTATCTTATCCTAGTGTTTAAACTCTCCTCCATGGCTGGACCCCCAAATAATATTCCTTTACGTGCTAAGGGGTATCTAGAGAGTGGGATAGGTTTAATAACTACCCTAACCCTAAAGCGTACCCTAACCCTAACCCCTACCCTAACCCTAACACGTACCCTAATCCTAACCCGTACCCTGATCCGAACCCTAACCCTAACACTAACCCTAACACTAACCGTAACCCATACCCTACGCTGTACCCGAACCCCTCCCCGAACCCGTACTCTAAGCCGTACCCTAAGCCTAACCCTAAGCCTAACCCTAACCCTAGGCTACCCTTGACTGCTTCTGCCTCCAATAGATTTCCTAAGCACTAGTGTTTAAAGGAACAGCTTAAAAATAGAATCCTAATGTGATTTCTTTATAATGGGTGTCTTCCTTATCTTATCCTAGTGTCTAAACTCTTCTCCATGGCTGGACCCTCAAATAATATTCCTTTACGTGCTAAGGGGTACCTAGAGAGTGGGTTAGGTTTAATAACTACCCTAACCCTAACGCGTACCCTAACCCTAACCCCTACCCTAACCCTAACACGTACCCTAATCCTAACCCGTACCCTAAACCGAGCCCTAACCCTAACACTAACCCTAACCCTAACCCATACCCTACGCCGTACCCGCACCCCTCACCGAACCCGTACCCTAAGCCGTACCCTAAGCCTAACCCTAAGCCTAACCCTAACCCTAGGCTACCCTTGACTGCTTCTGCCTCCAATACATTTCCTAAGCACTAGTGTTTTAAGGAACAGCTTAAAAAGAGAATCCTAATGTGATTTCTTTATAATGGGTGTGTTCCTTATCTTATCTTAGTGTCTAAACTCTTCTCCATGGCTGCACCCCCAAATAATATTCCCTTACGTGCTAAGGGGTATCTAGAGAGTGGGATAGGTTTAATAACTACCCTAACCCTAATGCGTACTCTAACCCTAACCCCTACCCTAACCCTAACACGTACCCTAATCCTAACCCGTACCCTAAACCGAGCCCTAACCCTAACACTAACCCTAACCCATACCCTACGCCATACCCGAACCCCTCCCCAAACCCGTACCCTAAGCCGTACCCTAAGCCTAACCCTAAGCCTAACACTAACCCTAGGCTACCCTTGACTGCTTCTGCCTCCAATAGATTTCCTAAGCACTAGTGTTTTAAGCAACAGCTTAAAAAGAGAATCCTAATGTGATTTCTTTATAATGGGTGTGTTCCTTATCTTATCCTAGTGTCTAAACTCTTCTCCATGGCTGAACCCCCAAATAATAATCGTTTACGTGCTAAGGGGTATATAGAGAGTGGGATAGGTTTACTAACTACCCTAACCCTAACGCGTAACCTAACCCTAACCCCTACCCTAACCCTAACACGTACCCTAATGCTAACCCGTACCCTAAACCGAGCCCTAACCTTAACACTAACCCTAACCCTAACCCTAACCAATACCCTACGCTGTACCCGAACCCCTCCCCGAACCCGTACCCTAAGCCGTACCCTAAGCCTAACCCTAAGCCTAACCCTAACCCTAGGCTACCCTTGACTGCTTCTGCCTCCAATAGATTTCCTAAGCACTAGTGTTTTAAGGAACAGCTTAAAAAGAGAATCCTAATGTGATTTCTTTATAATGGGTGTGTTCCTTATCTTATCCTAGTGTCTAAACTCTTCTCCATGGCTGGACCCTCAAATAATATTCCTTTACGTGCTAATGGGTATCTAGAGAGTGGGATAGGTTCACTAACTACCCTAACCCTAACGCGTACCCTAACCCTAACCCCTACCCTAACCCTAACACGTACCCTAATCCTAACCCGTACCCTAAACCGAGCCCTAACCCTAACACTAACCCTAACCCTAACCCTAACCCATACCCTACGCCGTACCCGCACCCCTCCCCGAACCCGTACCCTAAGCCGTACCCTAAGGCTAACCCTAAGCCTAACCCTAACCCTAGGCTACCCTTGACTGCTTCTGCCTCTAATAGATTTCCTAAGCACTAGTGTTTTAAGGAACAGCTTAAAAAGAGAATCCTAATGTGATTTCTTTATAATGGGTGTGTTCCTTATCTTATCTTAGTGTCTAAACTCTTCTCCATGGCTGCACCCCCAAATAATATTGCCTTACGTGCTAAGGGGTATCTAGAGAGTGGGATAGGTTTAATAACTACCCTAACCCTAATGCGTACTCTAACCCTAACCCCTACCCTAACCCTAACACGTACCCTAATCCTAACCCGTACCCTAAACCGAGCCCTAACCCTAACACTAACCCTAACCCTAACCCTAACCCATACCCTACGCCGTACCCGAACCCCTCCCCAATCCCGTACCCTAAGCCTAACCCTAAGCCTAACACTAACCCTAGGCTACCCTTGACTGCTTCTGCCTCCAGTAGATTTCCTAAGCACTCGTGTTTTAAGGAACAGCTTAAAAAGAGAATCCTAATGTGATTTCTTTATAATGGGTGTGTTCCTTATTTATCCTAGTGTCTAAACTCTTCTCCATGGCTGGACCCCCAACTAATATTCCTTTACGTGCTAAGGGGAATCTAGAGAGTGGGATAGGTTTAATAACTACCCTAACCCTAACGCGTACCCTAACTCTAACCCCTACCCTAACCCTAACACGTACCCTAATCCTGACCCGTACCCTAAACCGAGCCCTAACCGTAACACTAACCCTAACCCTACCCCTAAACCATACCCTACGCCGTAACCGAACCACTCCCCGAACCCGTACCCTAAGCAGTACCCTAAGCCTAACCCTAACCCTAGGCTACCCTTGACTGCTTCTGCCTCCAATAGATTTCCTAAGCACTAGTGTTTTAAGGAACAGCTTAAAAAGAGAATCCTAATGTGATTTCTTTATAATGGGTGTGTTCCTTATCTTATCCTAGTGTCTAAACTCTTCTCCATGGCTGCACCCCCAAATAATATTGCCTTACGTGCTAAGGGGTATCTAGAGAGTGGGATAGGTTTAATAACTACCCTAACCCTAATGCGTACTCTAAACCTAACCCCTACCCTAACACTAACACGTACACTAATCCTAACCCGTACCCTAAACCGAGCCCTAACCCTAACACTAACACTAACCCTAACCCTAACCCATACCCTACGCCGTACCCGCACCCCTCCCCGAACCCGTACCCTAAACCTAACCCTAAGCCTAACCCTAACCCTAGGCTACCCTTGACTGCTTCTGCCTCCAATTGATTTCCTAAGCAGTAGTGTTTTAAGAAACAGCTTAAAAAGAGAATCCTAATGTGATTTCTTTATAATGGGTGTGTTCCTTATCTTATCCTAGTGTCTAAACTCTTCTCCATGGCTGGACTCCCAAATAATATTCCTTTACGTGCTAAGGGGGAGCTAGAGAGTGGGATAGGTTTACTAACTACCCTAGCCCTAACGTGTAACCTAACCCTAACCCCTACCCTAACCCTAACATGTACCCTAATCCTAACCCGTACCCTAAACCGAGCCCTAACCCTAACACTAACCCTAACCCTAACCCTAAACTATACCCTACGCCGTACCCGAACCCCTCCCCGAACCCATTCCCCAAGCCGTACCCTAAACCTAACCCTAAGCCTAACCCTAACCCTAGGCTACCCTTGACTGCTTCTGCCTCCAATAGATTTCCTAAGCACTAGTGTTTTAAGGAACAGCTTAAAAAGAGAATCCTAAAGTGATTTCTTTATAATGGGTGTGTTCCTTATCTTATCCTAGTGTCTAAACTCTTCTCCATGGCTGGACCCCCAAATAATATTCCTTTACGTGCTAAGGGGTATCTAGAGAGTGGGATAGGTTTAATAATTACCCTAACCCTAACGCGTACCCTAACCCTAACCCCTACCCTAAACCTAACACGTACACTAATCCTAACCGTACCCTAAACCGAGCCCTAACCCTAACACTAACCCTAACACTAACCCTAACCCATACCCTATGCCGTACCCGAAACCCTCCCCGAACCCGTACCCTAAGCCGTACCCTAAGCCTAACCCTAAGCCTAACCCTAACCCTAGGCTACCCTTGACTGCTTCTGCCTCCAATAGATTTCCTAAGCACTAGTGTTTTAAGGAACAGCTTAAAAAGAGAATCCTAATGTGATTTCTTTATAATGGGTGTGTTCCTTATCTTATCCTAGTGTCTAAACTCTTCTCCATGGCTGGACCCTCAAATAATATTCCTTTACGTGCTAAGGGGTATCTAGAGAGTGGGATAGGTTTAATAACTACCCTAACCCTAACGCGTACCCTAACCCTAACCCCTACCCTAACCCTAACACGTACCCTAATCCTAACCCGTACCCTAAACCGAGCCCTAACCCTAACACTAACCCTAACCCTAACCCTAACCCATACCCTACGCCGTACCCACACCCCTCACCGAACCCGTACCCTAAGCCGTACCCTAAGCCTAACCCTAAGCCTAACCCTAACCCTAGGCTACCCTTGACTGCTTCTGCCTCCAATAGATTTCCTAAGCACTAGTGTTTTAAGGAACAGCTTAAAAAGAGAATCCTAATGTGATTTCTTTATAATGGGTGTGTTCCTTATCTTATCTTAGTGTCTAAACTCTTCTCCATGGCTGCACCCCCAAATAATATTCCCTTACGTGCTAAGGGGTATCTAGAGAGTGGGATAGGTTTAATAACTACCCTAACCCTAATGCGTACTCTAACCCTAACCCCTACCCTAACCCTAACACGTACCCTAATCCTAACCCGTACCGTAAACCGAGCCCTAACCCTAACACTAACCCTAACCCATACCCTACGCCGTACACGAACCCCTCCCCAAACCCGTACCCTAAGCCGTACCCTACTCCTAACCCTAAGCCAAACACTAACCCTAGGCTACCCTTGACTGCTTCTGCCTCCAATAGATTTCCTAAGCACTAGTGTTTTAAGGAACAGCTTAAAAAGAGAATCCTAAAGTGATTTCTTTATAATGGGTGTGTTCCTTATCTTATCCTAGTGTCTAAACTCTTCTCCATGGCTGGACCCCCAAATAATATTCCTTTACGTGCTAAGGGGTATCTAGAGAGTGGGATAGGTTTAATAACTACCCTAACCCTAACGCGTACCCTAACCCCTACCCTAACCCTAACACGTACCCTAATCCTAACCCGTACCCTAAACCGAGCCCTAACCCTAACACTAACCCTAACCCTAACCCTAACCCATACCCTACGCCGTACCCACACCCCTCCCCGAACCCGTACCCTAAGCCGTACCCTAAGCCTAACCCTAAGCCTAACCCTAACCCTAGGCTACCCTTGACTGCTTCTGCCTCCAATAGATTTCCTAAGCACTAGTGTTTTAAGGAACAGCTTAAAAAGAGAATCCTAATGTGATTTCTTTATAATGGGTGTGTTCCTTATCTTATCCTAGTGTCTAAACTCTTCTCCATGGCTGCACCCCCAAATAATATTGCCTTACGTGCTAAGGGGTATCTAGAGAGTGGGATAGGTTTAATAACTACACTAACCCTAATGCGTACTCTAACCCTAACCCCTACCCTAACACTAACACGTACCCTAATCCTAACCCGTACCCTAAACCGAGCCCTAACCCTAACACTAACACTAACCCTAACACTAACCCATACCCTACGCCGTACACGAACCCCTCCCCAAACCCGTATCCTAAGCCGTACCCTAAGCCTAACCCTAAGCCTAACACTAACCCTAGGCTACCCTTGACTGCTTCTGCCTCCAATAGATTTCCTAAGCACTAGTTTTTTAAGCAACAGCTTAAAAAGAGAATCCTAATGTGATTTCTTTATAATGGGTGTGTTCCTTATCTTATCCTAGTGTCTAAATTCTTCTCCATGGCTGGACCCCCAAATAATATTCCTTTACGTGCTAAGGGCTATCTAGAGAGTGGGATAGGTTTACTAACTACCCTAACCCTAACGCGTACCCTAACCCTAACCCCTACCCTAAACCTAACACGTACCCTAATCCTAACCGTACCCTAAACCGAGCCCTAAACCTAACACTAACCCTAACCCTAACCCTAACCCATACCCTACGCCGTACCCGAAACCCTCCCCGAACCCTTACCCTAAGCCGTACCCTAAGCCTAACCCTAAGCCTAACCCTAACCCTAGGCTACCCTTGACTGCTTCTGCCTCCAATAGATTTCCTAAGCACTAGTGTTTTAAGGAACAGCTTAAAAAGAGAATCCTAATGTGATTTCTTTATAATGGGTGTGTTCCTTTTCTTATCCTAGTGTCTAAACTCTTCTCCATGGCTGGACCCTCAAATAATATTCCTTTACGTGCTAAGGGGTATCTAGAGAGTGGGATAGGTTTAATAACTACCCTAACCCTAACGCGTACCCTAACCCTAACCCCTACCCTAACCCTAACACGTACCCTAATCCTAACCCGTACCCTAAACCGAGCCCTAACGCTAACACTAACCCTAACCCTAACCCTAACCCATACCCTACGCCGTACCCGCACCCCTCCCCGAACCCGTACCCTAAGCCGTACCCTAAGCCTAACCCTAAGCCTAACCCTAACCCTAGGCTACCCTTGACTGCTTCTGCCTCCAATAGATTTCCTAAGCACTAGTGTTTTAAGGAACAGCTTAAAAAGAGAATCCTAATGTGATTTCTTTATAATGGGTGTGTTCCTTATCTTATCCTAGTGTCTAAACTCTTCTCCATGGCTGCACCCCCAAATAATATTCCCTTACGTGCTAAGGGGTATCTAGAGAGTGGGATAGGTTTAATAGCTACCCTAACCCTAACGGGTACCCTAACCCTAACCCCTACCCTAACCCTAACACGTACCCTACTCCTAACCCGTACCCTAAACCGAGCCCTAATCCTAACACTAACCCTAACCCATACCCTATGCCGTACCCGAACCCCTCCCCGAACCCATACCCCAAGCCGTACCCTAACCCTAACCCTAAGCCTAACCCTAACCCTAGGCTACCCTTGACTGCTTCTGCCTCCAATAGATTTCCTAAGCACTAGTGTTTTAAGGAACAGCTTAAAAAGAGAATCCTAAAGTGATTTCTTTATAATGGGTGTGTTCCTTATCTTATCCTAGTGTCTAAACTCTTCTCCATGGCTGGACCCCCAAATAATATTCATTTACGTGCTAAGGGGTATCTAGAGAGTGGGATAGGTTTAATAACTACCCTAACCCTAACGCGTACCCTAACCCTAACCCCTACCCTAACCCTAACACGTACCCTAATGCTAACCCGTACCCTAAACCGAGCCCTAACCTTAACACTAACCCTAACCCTAACCCTAACCCATACCCTACGCTGTACCCGAACCCCTCCCCGAACCCGTACCCTAAGTCGTACCCTAAGCCTAACCCTAAGCCTAACCCTAACCCTAGGCTTCCCTTGACTGCTTCTGCCTCCAATAGATTTCCTAAGCACTAGTGTTTTAAGGAACAGCTTAAAAAGAGAATCCTAATGTGATTTCTTTATAATGGGTGTGTTCCTTATCTTATCCAAGTGCCTAAACTATTCTCCATGGCTGGACCCCCAAATAATACTCCTTTACGTGCTAAGGGGTATCTAGAGAGTGGGATAGGTTTACTAACTACCCTAACCCTAACGCGTACCCTAACCCTAACCCCTACCCTAACCCTAACACGTACCCTAATCCTAACCCGTACCCTAAACCGAGCCCTAACCCTAACACTAACACTAACCCTAACCCTAACCCATACCCTACGCTGTACCCGAACCCCTCACCAAACCCGTACCCTAAGCCGTACCCTAAGCCTAACCCTAAGCCTAACACTAACCCTAGGCTACCCTTGACTACTTCTGCCTCCAATAGATTTCCTAAGCACTAGTGTTTTAAGCAACAGCTTAAAAAGAGAATCCTAATGTGATTTCTTTATAATGGGTGTGTTCCTTATCTTATCCTAGTGTCTAAACTCTTCTCCATGGCTGAACCCCCAAATAATATTCGTTTACGTGCTAAGGGGTATATAGAGAGTGGGATAGGTTTACTAACTACCCTAGCCCTAACGCGTAACCTAACCCTAACCCCTACCCTAACCCTAACATGTACCCTAATCCTAACCCGTACCCTAAACCGAGCCCTAACCCTAACACTAACCCTAACCCTAACCCTAAACCATACCCTACGCCGTACCCGAACCCCTCCCCGAACCCATTCCCCAAACCGTACCCTAAACCTAACCCTAAGCGTAACCCTAACCCTAGGCTACCCTTGACTGCTTCTGCCTCCAATAGATTTCCTAAGCACTAGTGTTTTAAGGAACAGCTTAAAAAGAGAATCCTAAAGTGATTTCTTTATAATGGGTGTGTTCCTTATCTTATCCTAGTGTCTAAACTCTTCTCCATGGCTGGACCCCCAAATAATATTCCTTTACGTGCTAAGGGGTACCTAGAGAGTGGGTTAGGTTTAATAACTACCCTAACCCTAACGCGTACCCTAACCCTAACCCCTACCCTAACCCTAACACGTACCCTAATCCTAACCCGTACCCTAAACCGAGCCCTAACCCTAACACTAACCCTAACCCTAACCCATACCCTACGCCGTACCCGCACCCCTCACCGAACCCGTACCCTAAGCCGTACCCTAAGCCTAACCCTAAGCCTAACCCTAACCCTAGGCTACCCTTGACTGCTTCTGCCTCCAATACATTTCCTAAGCACTAGTGTTTTAAGGAACAGCTTAAAAAGAGAATCCTAATGTGATTTCTTTATAATGGGTGTGTTCCTTATCTTATCTTAGTGTCTAAACTCTTCTCCATGGCTGCACCCCCAAATAATATTCCCTTACGTGCTAAGGGGTATCTAGAGAGTGGGATAGGTTTAATAACTACCCTAACCCTAATGCGTACTCTAACCCTAACCCCTACCCTAACCCTAACACGTACCCTAATCCTAACCCGTACCCTAAACCGAGCCCTAACCCTAACACTAACCCTAACCCATACCCTACGCCATACCCGAACCCCTCCCCAAACCCGTACCCTAAGCCGTACCCTAAGCCTAACCCTAAGCCTAACACTAACCCTAGGCTACCCTTGACTGCTTCTGCCTCCAATAGATTTCCTAAGCACTAGTGTTTTAAGCAACAGCTTAAAAAGAGAATCCTAATGTGATTTCTTTATAATGGGTGTGTTCCTTATCTTATCCTAGTGTCTAAACTCTTCTCCATGGCTGAACCCCCAAATAATAATCGTTTACGTGCTAAGGGGTATATAGAGAGTGGGATAGGTTTACTAACTACCCTAACCCTAACGCGTAACCTAACCCTAACCCCTACCCTAACCCTAACACGTACCCTAATGCTAACCCGTACCCTAAACCGAGCCCTAACCTTAACACTAACCCTAACCCTAACCCTAACCAATACCCTACGCTGTACCCGAACCCCTCCCCGAACCCGTACCCTAAGCCGTACCCTAAGCCTAACCCTAAGCCTAACCCTAACCCTAGGCTACCCTTGACTGCTTCTGCCTCCAATAGATTTCCTAAGCACTAGTGTTTTAAGGAACAGCTTAAAAAGAGAATCCTAATGTGATTTCTTTATAATGGGTGTGTTCCTTATCTTATCCTAGTGTCTAAACTCTTCTCCATGGCTGGACCCTCAAATAATATTCCTTTACGTGCTAATGGGTATCTAGAGAGTGGGATAGGTTCACTAACTACCCTAACCCTAACGCGTACCCTAACCCTAACCCCTACCCTAACCCTAACACGTACCCTAATCCTAACCCGTACCCTAAACCGAGCCCTAACCCTAACACTAACCCTAACCCTAACCCTAACCCATACCCTACGCCGTACCCGCACCCCTCCCCGAACCCGTACCCTAAGCCGTACCCTAAGGCTAACCCTAAGCCTAACCCTAACCCTAGGCTACCCTTGACTGCTTCTGCCTCTAATAGATTTCCTAAGCACTAGTGTTTTAAGGAACAGCTTAAAAAGAGAATCCTAATGTGATTTCTTTATAATGGGTGTGTTCCTTATCTTATCTTAGTGTCTAAACTCTTCTCCATGGCTGCACCCCCAAATAATATTGCCTTACGTGCTAAGGGGTATCTAGAGAGTGGGATAGGTTTAATAACTACCCTAACCCTAATGCGTACTCTAACCCTAACCCCTACCCTAACCCTAACACGTACCCTAATCCTAACCCGTACCCTAAACCGAGCCCTAACCCTAACACTAACCCTAACCCTAACCCTAACCCATACCCTACGCCGTACCCGAACCCCTCCCCAATCCCGTACCCTAAGCCTAACCCTAAGCCTAACACTAACCCTAGGCTACCCTTGACTGCTTCTGCCTCCAGTAGATTTCCTAAGCACTCGTGTTTTAAGGAACAGCTTAAAAAGAGAATCCTAATGTGATTTCTTTATAATGGGTGTGTTCCTTATTTATCCTAGTGTCTAAACTCTTCTCCATGGCTGGACCCCCAACTAATATTCCTTTACGTGCTAAGGGGAATCTAGAGAGTGGGATAGGTTTAATAACTACCCTAACCCTAACGCGTACCCTAACTCTAACCCCTACCCTAACCCTAACACGTACCCTAATCCTGACCCGTACCCTAAACCGAGCCCTAACCGTAACACTAACCCTAACCCTACCCCTAAACCATACCCTACGCCGTAACCGAACCACTCCCCGAACCCGTACCCTAAGCAGTACCCTAAGCCTAACCCTAACCCTAGGCTACCCTTGACTGCTTCTGCCTCCAATAGATTTCCTAAGCACTAGTGTTTTAAGGAACAGCTTAAAAAGAGAATCCTAATGTGATTTCTTTATAATGGGTGTGTTCCTTATCTTATCCTAGTGTCTAAACTCTTCTCCATGGCTGCACCCCCAAATAATATTGCCTTACGTGCTAAGGGGTATCTAGAGAGTGGGATAGGTTTAATAACTACCCTAACCCTAATGCGTACTCTAAACCTAACCCCTACCCTAACACTAACACGTACACTAATCCTAACCCGTACCCTAAACCGAGCCCTAACCCTAACACTAACACTAACCCTAACCCTAACCCATACCCTACGCCGTACCCGCACCCCTCCCCGAACCCGTACCCTAAACCTAACCCTAAGCCTAACCCTAACCCTAGGCTACCCTTGACTGCTTCTGCCTCCAATTGATTTCCTAAGCAGTAGTGTTTTAAGAAACAGCTTAAAAAGAGAATCCTAATGTGATTTCTTTATAATGGGTGTGTTCCTTATCTTATCCTAGTGTCTAAACTCTTCTCCATGGCTGGACTCCCAAATAATATTCCTTTACGTGCTAAGGGGGAGCTAGAGAGTGGGATAGGTTTACTAACTACCCTAGCCCTAACGTGTAACCTAACCCTAACCCCTACCCTAACCCTAACATGTACCCTAATCCTAACCCGTACCCTAAACCGAGCCCTAACCCTAACACTAACCCTAACCCTAACCCTAAACTATACCCTACGCCGTACCCGAACCCCTCCCCGAACCCATTCCCCAAGCCGTACCCTAAACCTAACCCTAAGCCTAACCCTAACCCTAGGCTACCCTTGACTGCTTCTGCCTCCAATAGATTTCCTAAGCACTAGTGTTTTAAGGAACAGCTTAAAAAGAGAATCCTAAAGTGATTTCTTTATAATGGGTGTGTTCCTTATCTTATCCTAGTGTCTAAACTCTTCTCCATGGCTGGACCCCCAAATAATATTCCTTTACGTGCTAAGGGGTATCTAGAGAGTGGGATAGGTTTAATAATTACCCTAACCCTAACGCGTACCCTAACCCTAACCCCTACCCTAAACCTAACACGTACACTAATCCTAACCGTACCCTAAACCGAGCCCTAACCCTAACACTAACCCTAACACTAACCCTAACCCATACCCTATGCCGTACCCGAAACCCTCCCCGAACCCGTACCCTAAGCCGTACCCTAAGCCTAACCCTAAGCCTAACCCTAACCCTAGGCTACCCTTGACTGCTTCTGCCTCCAATAGATTTCCTAAGCACTAGTGTTTTAAGGAACAGCTTAAAAAGAGAATCCTAATGTGATTTCTTTATAATGGGTGTGTTCCTTATCTTATCCTAGTGTCTAAACTCTTCTCCATGGCTGGACCCTCAAATAATATTCCTTTACGTGCTAAGGGGTATCTAGAGAGTGGGATAGGTTTAATAACTACCCTAACCCTAACGCGTACCCTAACCCTAACCCCTACCCTAACCCTAACACGTACCCTAATCCTAACCCGTACCCTAAACCGAGCCCTAACCCTAACACTAACCCTAACCCTAACCCTAACCCATACCCTACGCCGTACCCACACCCCTCACCGAACCCGTACCCTAAGCCGTACCCTAAGCCTAACCCTAAGCCTAACCCTAACCCTAGGCTACCCTTGACTGCTTCTGCCTCCAATAGATTTCCTAAGCACTAGTGTTTTAAGGAACAGCTTAAAAAGAGAATCCTAATGTGATTTCTTTATAATGGGTGTGTTCCTTATCTTATCTTAGTGTCTAAACTCTTCTCCATGGCTGCACCCCCAAATAATATTCCCTTACGTGCTAAGGGGTATCTAGAGAGTGGGATAGGTTTAATAACTACCCTAACCCTAATGCGTACTCTAACCCTAACCCCTACCCTAACCCTAACACGTACCCTAATCCTAACCCGTACCGTAAACCGAGCCCTAACCCTAACACTAACCCTAACCCATACCCTACGCCGTACACGAACCCCTCCCCAAACCCGTACCCTAAGCCGTACCCTACTCCTAACCCTAAGCCAAACACTAACCCTAGGCTACCCTTGACTGCTTCTGCCTCCAATAGATTTCCTAAGCACTAGTGTTTTAAGGAACAGCTTAAAAAGAGAATCCTAAAGTGATTTCTTTATAATGGGTGTGTTCCTTATCTTATCCTAGTGTCTAAACTCTTCTCCATGGCTGGACCCCCAAATAATATTCCTTTACGTGCTAAGGGGTATCTAGAGAGTGGGATAGGTTTAATAACTACCCTAACCCTAACGCGTACCCTAACCCCTACCCTAACCCTAACACGTACCCTAATCCTAACCCGTACCCTAAACCGAGCCCTAACCCTAACACTAACCCTAACCCTAACCCTAACCCATACCCTACGCCGTACCCGCACCCCTCCCCGAACCCGTACCCTAAGCCGTACCCTAAGGCTAACCCTAAGCCTAACCCTAACCCTAGGCTACCCTTGACTGCTTCTGCCTCTAATAGATTTCCTAAGCACTAGTGTTTTAAGGAACAGCTTAAAAAGAGAATCCTAATGTGATTTCTTTATAATGGGTGTGTTCCTTATCTTATCTTAGTGTCTAAACTCTTCTCCATGGCTGCACCCCCAAATAATATTGCCTTACGTGCTAAGGGGTATCTAGAGAGTGGGATAGGTTTAATAACTACCCTAACCCTAATGCGTACTCTAACCCTAACCCCTACCCTAACCCTAACACGTACCCTAATCCTAACCCGTACCCTAAACCGAGCCCTAACCCTAACACTAACCCTAACCCTAACCCTAACCCATACCCTACGCCGTACCCGAACCCCTCCCCAATCCCGTACCCTAAGCCTAACCCTAAGCCTAACACTAACCCTAGGCTACCCTTGACTGCTTCTGCCTCCAGTAGATTTCCTAAGCACTCGTGTTTTAAGGAACAGCTTAAAAAGAGAATCCTAATGTGATTTCTTTATAATGGGTGTGTTCCTTATTTATCCTAGTGTCTAAACTCTTCTCCATGGCTGGACCCCCAACTAATATTCCTTTACGTGCTAAGGGGAATCTAGAGAGTGGGATAGGTTTAATAACTACCCTAACCCTAACGCGTACCCTAACTCTAACCCCTACCCTAACCCTAACACGTACCCTAATCCTGACCCGTACCCTAAACCGAGCCCTAACCGTAACACTAACCCTAACCCTACCCCTAAACCATACCCTACGCCGTAACCGAACCACTCCCCGAACCCGTACCCTAAGCAGTACCCTAAGCCTAACCCTAACCCTAGGCTACCCTTGACTGCTTCTGCCTCCAATAGATTTCCTAAGCACTAGTGTTTTAAGGAACAGCTTAAAAAGAGAATCCTAATGTGATTTCTTTATAATGGGTGTGTTCCTTATCTTATCCTAGTGTCTAAACTCTTCTCCATGGCTGCACCCCCAAATAATATTGCCTTACGTGCTAAGGGGTATCTAGAGAGTGGGATAGGTTTAATAACTACCCTAACCCTAATGCGTACTCTAAACCTAACCCCTACCCTAACACTAACACGTACACTAATCCTAACCCGTACCCTAAACCGAGCCCTAACCCTAACACTAACACTAACCCTAACCCTAACCCATACCCTACGCCGTACCCGCACCCCTCCCCGAACCCGTACCCTAAACCTAACCCTAAGCCTAACCCTAACCCTAGGCTACCCTTGACTGCTTCTGCCTCCAATTGATTTCCTAAGCAGTAGTGTTTTAAGAAACAGCTTAAAAAGAGAATCCTAATGTGATTTCTTTATAATGGGTGTGTTCCTTATCTTATCCTAGTGTCTAAACTCTTCTCCATGGCTGGACTCCCAAATAATATTCCTTTACGTGCTAAGGGGGAGCTAGAGAGTGGGATAGGTTTACTAACTACCCTAGCCCTAACGTGTAACCTAACCCTAACCCCTACCCTAACCCTAACATGTACCCTAATCCTAACCCGTACCCTAAACCGAGCCCTAACCCTAACACTAACCCTAACCCTAACCCTAAACTATACCCTACGCCGTACCCGAACCCCTCCCCGAACCCATTCCCCAAGCCGTACCCTAAACCTAACCCTAAGCCTAACCCTAACCCTAGGCTACCCTTGACTGCTTCTGCCTCCAATAGATTTCCTAAGCACTAGTGTTTTAAGGAACAGCTTAAAAAGAGAATCCTAAAGTGATTTCTTTATAATGGGTGTGTTCCTTATCTTATCCTAGTGTCTAAACTCTTCTCCATGGCTGGACCCCCAAATAATATTCCTTTACGTGCTAAGGGGTATCTAGAGAGTGGGATAGGTTTAATAATTACCCTAACCCTAACGCGTACCCTAACCCTAACCCCTACCCTAAACCTAACACGTACACTAATCCTAACCGTACCCTAAACCGAGCCCTAACCCTAACACTAACCCTAACACTAACCCTAACCCATACCCTATGCCGTACCCGAAACCCTCCCCGAACCCGTACCCTAAGCCGTACCCTAAGCCTAACCCTAAGCCTAACCCTAACCCTAGGCTACCCTTGACTGCTTCTGCCTCCAATAGATTTCCTAAGCACTAGTGTTTTAAGGAACAGCTTAAAAAGAGAATCCTAATGTGATTTCTTTATAATGGGTGTGTTCCTTATCTTATCCTAGTGTCTAAACTCTTCTCCATGGCTGGACCCTCAAATAATATTCCTTTACGTGCTAAGGGGTATCTAGAGAGTGGGATAGGTTTAATAACTACCCTAACCCTAACGCGTACCCTAACCCTAACCCCTACCCTAACCCTAACACGTACCCTAATCCTAACCCGTACCCTAAACCGAGCCCTAACCCTAACACTAACCCTAACCCTAACCCTAACCCATACCCTACGCCGTACCCACACCCCTCACCGAACCCGTACCCTAAGCCGTACCCTAAGCCTAACCCTAAGCCTAACCCTAACCCTAGGCTACCCTTGACTGCTTCTGCCTCCAATAGATTTCCTAAGCACTAGTGTTTTAAGGAACAGCTTAAAAAGAGAATCCTAATGTGATTTCTTTATAATGGGTGTGTTCCTTATCTTATCTTAGTGTCTAAACTCTTCTCCATGGCTGCACCCCCAAATAATATTCCCTTACGTGCTAAGGGGTATCTAGAGAGTGGGATAGGTTTAATAACTACCCTAACCCTAATGCGTACTCTAACCCTAACCCCTACCCTAACCCTAACACGTACCCTAATCCTAACCCGTACCGTAAACCGAGCCCTAACCCTAACACTAACCCTAACCCATACCCTACGCCGTACACGAACCCCTCCCCAAACCCGTACCCTAAGCCGTACCCTACTCCTAACCCTAAGCCAAACACTAACCCTAGGCTACCCTTGACTGCTTCTGCCTCCAATAGATTTCCTAAGCACTAGTGTTTTAAGGAACAGCTTAAAAAGAGAATCCTAAAGTGATTTCTTTATAATGGGTGTGTTCCTTATCTTATCCTAGTGTCTAAACTCTTCTCCATGGCTGGACCCCCAAATAATATTCCTTTACGTGCTAAGGGGTATCTAGAGAGTGGGATAGGTTTAATAACTACCCTAACCCTAACGCGTACCCTAACCCCTACCCTAACCCTAACACGTACCCTAATCCTAACCCGTACCCTAAACCGAGCCCTAACCCTAACACTAACCCTAACCCTAACCCTAACCCATACCCTACGCCGTACCCACACCCCTCCCCGAACCCGTACCCTAAGCCGTACCCTAAGCCTAACCCTAAGCCTAACCCTAACCCTAGGCTACCCTTGACTGCTTCTGCCTCCAATAGATTTCCTAAGCACTAGTGTTTTAAGGAACAGCTTAAAAAGAGAATCCTAATGTGATTTCTTTATAATGGGTGTGTTCCTTATCTTATCCTAGTGTCTAAACTCTTCTCCATGGCTGCACCCCCAAATAATATTGCCTTACGTGCTAAGGGGTATCTAGAGAGTGGGATAGGTTTAATAACTACACTAACCCTAATGCGTACTCTAACCCTAACCCCTACCCTAACACTAACACGTACCCTAATCCTAACCCGTACCCTAAACCGAGCCCTAACCCTAACACTAACACTAACCCTAACACTAACCCATACCCTACGCCGTACACGAACCCCTCCCCAAACCCGTATCCTAAGCCGTACCCTAAGCCTAACCCTAAGCCTAACACTAACCCTAGGCTACCCTTGACTGCTTCTGCCTCCAATAGATTTCCTAAGCACTAGTTTTTTAAGCAACAGCTTAAAAAGAGAATCCTAATGTGATTTCTTTATAATGGGTGTGTTCCTTATCTTATCCTAGTGTCTAAATTCTTCTCCATGGCTGGACCCCCAAATAATATTCCTTTACGTGCTAAGGGCTATCTAGAGAGTGGGATAGGTTTACTAACTACCCTAACCCTAACGCGTACCCTAACCCTAACCCCTACCCTAAACCTAACACGTACCCTAATCCTAACCGTACCCTAAACCGAGCCCTAAACCTAACACTAACCCTAACCCTAACCCTAACCCATACCCTACGCCGTACCCGAAACCCTCCCCGAACCCTTACCCTAAGCCGTACCCTAAGCCTAACCCTAAGCCTAACCCTAACCCTAGGCTACCCTTGACTGCTTCTGCCTCCAATAGATTTCCTAAGCACTAGTGTTTTAAGGAACAGCTTAAAAAGAGAATCCTAATGTGATTTCTTTATAATGGGTGTGTTCCTTTTCTTATCCTAGTGTCTAAACTCTTCTCCATGGCTGGACCCTCAAATAATATTCCTTTACGTGCTAAGGGGTATCTAGAGAGTGGGATAGGTTTAATAACTACCCTAACCCTAACGCGTACCCTAACCCTAACCCCTACCCTAACCCTAACACGTACCCTAATCCTAACCCGTACCCTAAACCGAGCCCTAACGCTAACACTAACCCTAACCCTAACCCTAACCCATACCCTACGCCGTACCCGCACCCCTCCCCGAACCCGTACCCTAAGCCGTACCCTAAGCCTAACCCTAAGCCTAACCCTAACCCTAGGCTACCCTTGACTGCTTCTGCCTCCAATAGATTTCCTAAGCACTAGTGTTTTAAGGAACAGCTTAAAAAGAGAATCCTAATGTGATTTCTTTATAATGGGTGTGTTCCTTATCTTATCCTAGTGTCTAAACTCTTCTCCATGGCTGCACCCCCAAATAATATTCCCTTACGTGCTAAGGGGTATCTAGAGAGTGGGATAGGTTTAATAGCTACCCTAACCCTAACGGGTACCCTAACCCTAACCCCTACCCTAACCCTAACACGTACCCTACTCCTAACCCGTACCCTAAACCGAGCCCTAATCCTAACACTAACCCTAACCCATACCCTATGCCGTACCCGAACCCCTCCCCGAACCCATACCCCAAGCCGTACCCTAACCCTAACCCTAAGCCTAACCCTAACCCTAGGCTACCCTTGACTGCTTCTGCCTCCAATAGATTTCCTAAGCACTAGTGTTTTAAGGAACAGCTTAAAAAGAGAATCCTAAAGTGATTTCTTTATAATGGGTGTGTTCCTTATCTTATCCTAATGTCTAAACTCTTCTCCATGGCTGGACCCCCAAATAATATTCATTTACGTGCTAAGGGGTATCTAGAGAGTGGGATAGGTTTAATAACTACCCTAACCCTAACGCGTACCCTAACCCTAACCCCTACCCTAACCCTAACACGTACCCTAATGCTAACCCGTACCCTAAACCGAGCCCTAACCTTAACACTAACCCTAACCCTAACCCTAACCCATACCCTACGCTGTACCCGAACCCCTCCCCGAACCCGTACCCTAAGTCGTACCCTAAGCCTAACCCTAAGCCTAACCCTAACCCTAGGCTTCCCTTGACTGCTTCTGCCTCCAATAGATTTCCTAAGCACTAGTGTTTTAAGGAACAGCTTAAAAAGAGAATCCTAATGTGATTTCTTTATAATGGGTGTGTTCCTTATCTTATCCAAGTGCCTAAACTATTCTCCATGGCTGGACCCCCAAATAATACTCCTTTACGTGCTAAGGGGTATCTAGAGAGTGGGATAGGTTTACTAACTACCCTAACCCTAACGCGTACCCTAACCCTAACCCCTACCCTAACCCTAACACGTACCCTAATCCTAACCCGTACCCTAAACCGAGCCCTAACCCTAACACTAACACTAACCCTAACCCTAACCCATACCCTACGCTGTACCCGAACCCCTCACCAAACCCGTACCCTAAGCCGTACCCTAAGCCTAACCCTAAGCCTAACACTAACCCTAGGCTACCCTTGACTACTTCTGCCTCCAATAGATTTCCTAAGCACTAGTGTTTTAAGCAACAGCTTAAAAAGAGAATCCTAATGTGATTTCTTTATAATGGGTGTGTTCCTTATCTTATCCTAGTGTCTAAACTCTTCTCCATGGCTGAACCCCCAAATAATATTCGTTTACGTGCTAAGGGGTATATAGAGAGTGGGATAGGTTTACTAACTACCCTAGCCCTAACGCGTAACCTAACCCTAACCCCTACCCTAACCCTAACATGTACCCTAATCCTAACCCGTACCCTAAACCGAGCCCTAACCCTAACACTAACCCTAACCCTAACCCTAAACCATACCCTACGCCGTACCCGAACCCCTCCCCGAACCCATTCCCCAAACCGTACCCTAAACCTAACCCTAAGCGTAACCCTAACCCTAGGCTACCCTTGACTGCTTCTGCCTCCAATAGATTTCCTAAGCACTAGTGTTTTAAGGAACAGCTTAAAAAGAGAATCCTAAAGTGATTTCTTTATAATGGGTGTGTTCCTTATCTTATCCTAGTGTCTAAACTCTTCTCCATGGCTGGACCCCCAAATAATATTCCTTTACGTGCTAAGGGGTATCTAGAGAGTGGGATAGGTTTAATAACTACCCTAACCCTAACGTGTACCCTAACCCTAACCCCTACCCTAACCCTAACACGTACCCTAATCCTAACCCGTACCCTAAACCGAGCCCTAACCCTAACACTAACCCTAACCCTAACCCTAACCCATACCCTACGCCGTACCCGAACCCCTCCCCAAACCCGTACCCTAAGCGATACCCTAAGCCTAACCCTAAGCCTAACCCTAACCCTAGGCTACCCTTGACTGCTTCTGCCTCCAATAGATTTCCTAAGCACTAGTGTTTTAAGGAACAGCTTAAAAAGAGAATCCTAATGTGATTTCTTTATAATGGGTGTGTTCCTTATCTTATCCTAGTGTCTAAACTCTTCTCCATGGCTGCACCCCCAAATAATATTGCCTTACGTGCTAAGGGGTATCTAGAGAGTGGGATAGGTTTAATAACTACCCTAACCCTAATGCGTACTCTAAACCTAACCCCTACCCTAACACTAACACGTACCCTAATCCTAACCCGTACCCTAAACCGAGCCCTAACCCTAACACTAACACTAACCCTAACCCTAACCCATAACCTACGCCGTACCCGAACCCCTCCCCAAACCCGTACCCTAAGCCATACCCTAAGCCTAACCCTAAGCCTAACACTAACCCTAGGCTACCCTTGACTGCTTCTGCCTCCAATAGATTTCCTAAGCACTAGTGTTTTAAGCAACAGCTTAAAAAGAGAATCCTAATGTGATTTCTTTATAATGGGTGTGTTCCTTATCTTATCCTAGTGTTTAAACTCTCCTCCATGGCTGGACCCCCAAATAATATTCCTTTACGTGCTAAGGGGTATCTAGAGAGTGGGATAGGTTTAATAACTACCCTAACCCTAACGCGTACCCTAACCCTAACCCCTACCCTAACCCTAACACGTACCCTAATCCTAACCCGTACCCTAAACCGAGCCCTAACCCTAACACTAACCCTAACCCTAAACCTAACCCATACCGTACGCCGTACCCGCACCCCTCCCCGAACCCGTACCCTATGCCGTACCCTAAGCCGAACCCTAAGCCTAACCCTAACCCTAGGCTACCCTTGACTGCTTCTGCCTCCAATAGATTTCCTAAGCACTAGTGTTTTAAGGAACAGCTTAAAAAGAGAATCCTAATGTGATTTCTTTATAATGGGTGTGTTCCTTATCTTATCCTAGTGCCTAAACTCTTCTCCATGGCTGGACCCCCAAATAATACTCCTTTACGTGCTAAGGGGTATCTAGAGAGTGGGATAGGTTTACTAACTACCCTAATCGTAACGCGTACCCTAACCCTAACCCCTACCCTAACCCTAACACGTACCCTAATCCTAACCCGTACCCTAAACCGAGCCCTAACCCTAACACTAACACTAACCCTAACCCTAACCCATACCCTACGCTGTACCCGAACCCCTCCCCAAACCCGTACCCTAAGCCGTACCCTAAGCCTAACCCTAAGCCCAACACTAACCCTAGGCTACCCTTGACTGCTTCTGCCTCCAATAGATTTCCTAAGCACTAGTGTTTTAAGCAACAGCTTAAAAAGAGAATCCTAATGTGATTTCTTTATAATGGGTGTGTTCCTTATCTTATCCTAGTGTCTAAACTCTTCTCCATGGCTGAACCCCCAAATAATATTCGTTTACGTGATAAGGGGTATATAGAGAGTGGGATAGGTTTACTAACTACCCTAACCCTAACGCGTAACCTAACCCTAACCCCTACCCTAACCCTAACACGTACCCTAATGCTAACCCGTACCCTAAACCGAGCCCTAACCTTAACACTAACCCTAACCCTAACCCTAACCAATACCCTACGCTGTACCCGAACCCCTCCCCGAACCCGTACCCTAAGCCGTACCCTAAGCCTAACCCTAAGCCTAACCCTAACCCTAGGCTACCCTTTACTGCTTCTGCCTCCAATAGATTTCCTAAGGACTCGTGTTTTAAGGAACAGCTTAAAAAGAGAATCCTAATGTGATTTCTTTATAATGGGTGTGTTCCTTATTTATCCTAGTGTCTAAACTCTTCTCCATGGCTGGACCCCCAAATAATATTCCTTTACGTGCTAAGGGGTATCTAGAGAGTGGGATAGGTTTAATAACTACCCTAACCCTAACGCGTACCCTAACTCTAACCCCTACCCTAACCCTAACACGTACCCTAATCCTGACCCGTACCCTAAACCGAGCCCTAACCGTAACACTAACCCTAACCCTAACCCTAAACCATACCCTACGCCGTAACCGAACCACTCCCCGAACCCGTACCCTAAGCAGTACCCTAAGCCTAACCCTTAGCTTAACCCTAACCCTAGGCTACCTTTGACTGCTTCTGCCTCCAATAGGTTTTCTAAGCACTAGTGTTTTAAGGAACAGCTTAAAAAGAGAATCCTAATGTGATTTCTTTATAATGGGTGTATTCCTTATCTTATCCTAGTGTTTAAACTCTCCTCCATGGCTGGACCCCCAAATAATATTCCTTTACGTGCTAAGGGGTATCTAGAGAGTGGGATAGGTTTAATAACTACCCTAACCCTAAAGCGTACCCTAACCCTAACCCCTACCCTAACCCTAACACGTACCCTAATCCTAACCCGTACCCTGAACCGAACCCTAACCCTAACACTAACCCTAACACTAACCGTAACCCATACCCTACGCTGTACCCGAACCCCTCCCCGAACCCGTACTCTAAGCCGTACCCTAAGCCTAACCCTAAGCCTAACCCTAACCCTAGGCTACCCTTGACTGCTTCTGCCTCCAATAGATTTCCTAAGCACTAGTGTTTAAAGGAACAGCTTAAAAATAGAATCCTAATGTGATTTCTTTATAATGGGTGTCTTCCTTATCTTATCCTAGTGTCTAAACTCTTCTCCATGGCTGGACCCTCAAATAATATTCCTTTACGTGCTAAGGGGTACCTAGAGAGTGGGTTAGGTTTAATAACTACCCTAACCCTAACGCGTACCCTAACCCTAACCCCTACCTTAACCCTAACACGTACCCTAATCCTAACCCGTACCCTAAACCGAGCCCTAACCCTAACACTAACCCTAACCCTAACCCATACCCTACGCCGTACCCGCACCCCTCACCGAACCCGTACCCTAAGCCGTACCCTAAGCCTAACCCTAAGCCTAACCCTAACCCTAGGCTACCCTTGACTGCTTCTGCCTCCAATACATTTCCTAAGCACTAGTGTTTTAAGGAACAGCTTCAAAAGAGAATCCTTATGTGATTTCTTTATATTGGGTGTGTTCCTTATCTTATCCTAGTGTCTAAACTCTTCTCCATGGCTGGACCCCCAAATAATATTCCTTTACGTGCTAAGGGGTATCTAGAGAGTGGGATAGGTTTAATAACTACCCTAACCCTAATGCGTACTCTAACCCTAACCCCTACCCTAACCCTAACATGTACCCTAATCCTAACCCGTACCCTAAACCGAGCACTAACCCTAACCCTAGCCCTAACACATACCATACGCCGTATCCGAACCCCTCCCCGAACCCGTACCCTAAGCCGTACCCTAAGCCTAACCCTAAGCCTAACCCTAACCCTAGGCTACCCTTGACTGCTTCTGCCTCCAATAGATTTCCTAAGCACTAGTGTTTTAAGGAACAGCTTAAAAAGAGAATCCTAATGTGATTTCTTTATAATGGGTGTGTTCCTTATCTTATCCTAGTGTCTAAACTCTTCTCCATGGCTGGACCCCCAAATAATATTCCTTTACGTGCTAAGGGTTATCTAGAGAGTGGGATAGGTTTAATAACTACCCTAATCCTAACGCGTACCCTAACCCTAACCCCTACCCTAAACCTAACACGTACCCTAATCCTAACCCGTACCCTAAACCGAGCCCTAACCCTAACACTAACCCTAACCCTAACCCTAACCCTAACCCGAACCCGTACACTAACCCGTACCCTAACCCTAACCCTAAGCCTAACCCTAACCTTAGGCTACCCTTGACTGCTTCTGCCTCCAATAGATTTCCTAAGCACTAGTGTTTTAAGGAACAGCTTAAAAAGAGAATCCTAATGTGATTTCTTTATAATGGGTGTGTTCCTTATCTTATCCTTGTGTCTAAACTCTTCTCCATGGCTGCACCCCCAAATAATATTCCCTTACGTGCTAAGGGGTATCTAGAGAGTGGGATAGGTTTAATAACTACCCTAACCCTAATGCGTACCCTAACCCTAACCCCTACCCTAACCCTAACACGTACCCTAATCCTAACCCATTCCCTTAACCGAGCCCTAACCCTAACCCTAACCCTAAGCCTAACCCTATCCCTAGGCTACCCTTGACTGTTTCTGCCTCCAATAGATTTCCTAAGCACTAGAGTTTTAAGGAACAGCTTCAAAAGAGAATCCTTATGTGATTTCTTTATATTGGGTGTGTTCCTTATCTTATCCTAGTGTCTAAACTCTTCTCCATGGCTGGACCCCCAAATAATATTCCTTTACGTGCTAAGGGGTATCTAGAGAGTGGGATAGGTTTAATAACTACCCTAACCCTAACGCGTACCCTAACCCTAAACCCTACCCTAACCCTAACACGTACCCTAATCCTAATCTGTACCCTAAACCGAGCCCTAACCCTAACACTAACCCTAACCCTAACCCTAACACATACCCTACGCCGTACCCGAAACCCTCCCCGAACCCGTACCCTAAGCCGTACCCTAAGCCTAACCCTAAGCCTAACCCTAAACCTAGGCTACCCTTGACTGCTTCTGCCTCCAATAGATTTCCTAAGCACTAGTGTTTTAAGGAACAGCTTAAAAATAGAATCCTAATGTGATTTCTTTATAATGGGTGTGTTCCTTATCTTATCCTAGTGTCTAAACTCTTCTCCATGGCTGGACCCCCAAATAATATTCCTTTACGTGCTAAGGGGTATCTAGAGAGTGGGATAGGTTTACTAACTACCCTAACCCTAACGCGTACCCTAACCCTAACCCCTACCCTAACCCTAACACGTACCCTAATCCTAACCCGTACACTAAACCGAGCCCTAATCCTAACACTAACCCTAACCCTAAACCTAACCCTAACGCATACCCTACGCCGTACCCGAACCCCTACCCGAACCCGTACCCTAAGCCATACCGTAACCCTAACCCTAAGCCTAACGCTAACCCTACGCTACCCGTGACTGCTTCTGCCTCCAATAGATTTTCTAATCACTAGTGTTTTAAGGAACGGCTTAAAAAGAGAATCCTAATGTGATTTCTTTATAATGGGTGTGTTCCTTATCGTATCCTTGTGTCTAAACTCTTCTCCATGGCTGGACCCCCAAATAATATTCCTTTACGTCCTAAGGGGTGTCTAGAGAGTGGGATAGGTTTAATAACTACCCTAACCCTAACGCGTACCCTAACCCTAAACCCTACCCTAACCCTAACACGTACCCTAATCCTAACCTGTACCCTAAACCGAGCCCTAACCCTAACACTAACCCTAACCCTAAGCCTAACACATACCCTACGCCGTACCCGAACCCCTCCCCGAACCCGTACCCTAAGCCGTACCCTAAGCCTAACCCTAAGCCTAACCCTAACCCTAGGCTACCCTTGACTGCTTCTGCCTCCAATAGATTTCCTAAGCACTAGTGTTTTAAGGAACAGCTGAAAAAGAGAATCCTAATGTGATTTCTTTATAATGGGTGTGTTCCTTATCTTATCCTAGTGTCTAAACTCTTCTCCAGGGCTGGACCCCCAAATAATATTCCTTTACGTGCTAAGGGGTATCTAGAGAGTGGGATAGTTTTAATAACTACCCTAACCCTAACGCGTACCCTAACCCTAACCCCTACCCTAACCCTAACACGTACCCTAATCCTAACCTGTACCCTAAACCGAGCCCTAAAGCTAAAACTAAACCTAACCCTAACCCTAACCCATACCCTACGCCGTACCCGAACCCCTGCCCGAACCCGTACCCTAAGCCGTACCCTAAGCCTAACCCTAAGCCTAACGCTAACCCTACGCTACCCGTGACTGCTTCTGCCTCCAATAGATTTTCTAAGCACTAGTGTTTTAAGGAACGGCTTAAAAAGAGAATCCTAATGTGATTTCTTTATAATGGGTGTGTTCCTTATCTTATCCTAGTGTCTAAACTCTTCTCCATGGCTGCACCCCCAAATAATATTGCCTTACGTGCTAAGGGGTATCTAGAGAGTGGGATAGGTTTAATAACTACCCTAACCCTAATGCGTACTCTAACCCTAACCCCTACCCTAACACTAACACGTACCCTAATCCTAACCCGTATCCTAAACCGAGCCCTAACCCTAACACTAACACTAACCCTAACCCTAACCATACCCTACGCCGTACCTGAACCCCTCCCCAAACCCGTACCCTAAGCCGTACCCTAAGCCTAACCCTAAGCCTAACACTAACCCTAGGCTACCCTTGACTGCTTCTGCCTCCAATAGATTTCCTAAGCACTAGTGTTTTAAGCAACAGCTTAAAAAGAGAATCCTAATGTGATTTCTTTATAATGGGTGTGTTCCTTATCTTATCCTAGTGTCTAAATTCTTCTCCATGGCCGGAACCCCAAATAATATTCCTTTACGTGCTAAGGGGTATCTAGAGAGTGGGATAGGTTTACTAACTGCCCTAACCCTAACGCGTACCCTAACCCTAACCCCTACCCTAAACCTAACACGTACCCTAATCCTAACCGTACCCTAAACCGAGCCCTAACCCTAACCCTAACCCATACCCTACGCCGTACCCGAAACCCTCCCCGAACCCGTACCCTAAGCCGTACCCTAAGCCTAACCCTAAGCCTAACCCTAACCCTAGGCTACCCTTGACTGCTTCTGCCTCCTATAGATTTCCTAAGCACTAGTGTTTTAAGGAACAGCTTAAAAAGAGAATCCTAATGTGATTTCTTTATAATGGGTGTGTTCCTTATCTTATCCTAGTGTCTAAACTCTTCTCCATGGCTGGACCCTCAAATAATATTCCTTTACGTGCTAAGGGGTATCTAGAGAGTGGGATAGGTTTAATAACTACCCTAACCCTAACGCGTACCCTAACCCTATCCCCTACCCTAACCCTAACACGTACCCTAATCCTAACCTGTACCCTAAACTGAGCCCTAACCCTAACACTAACCCTAATCCTAACCCTAACACATACCCTACGCCGTACCCGCACCCCTCCCCGAACCCGTAACCTAAGCCGTACCCTAAGCCTAACCCTAAGCCTAACCCTAACCCTAGGCTACCCTTGACTGCTTCTGCCTCCAATAGATTTCCTAAGCACTACTGTTTTAAGGAACAGCTTAAAAAGAGAATCCTAATGTGATTTCTTTATAATGGGTGTGTTCCTTATCTTATCCTAGTGTCTAAACTCTTCTCCATGGCTGCACCCCCAAATAATATTCCCTTACGTGCTAAGGGTTATCTAGAGAGTGGGATAGGTTTAATAACTACCCTAACCCTAATGCGTACCCTAACCCTAACCCCTACCCTAACCCTAACACGTACCCTAATCCTAACCCATTCCCTTAACCGAGCCCTAACCCTAACACTAAACCTAACCCTAACCCTAACCCATACCCTATTCCGTACCCGAACCCCTCCCCGAACCCGTACCCTAAGCCGTTCCGTAACCCTAACCCTAAGCCTAACCCTATCCCTAGGCTACCCTTGACTGTTTCTGCCTCCAATAGATTTCCTAAGCACTAGAGTTTTAAGGAACAGCTTCAAAAGAGAATCCTTATGTGATTTCTTTATATTGGGTGTGTTCCTTATCTTATCCTAGTGTCTAAACTCTTCTCCATGGCTGGACCCCCAAATAATATTCCTTTACGTGCTAAGGGGTATCTAGAGAGTGGGATAGGTTTAATAACTACCCTAACCCTAACGCGTACCCTAACCCTAAACCCTACCCTAACCCTAACACGTACCCTAATCCTAATCTGTACCCTAAACCGAGCCCTAACCCTAACACTAACCCTAACCCTAACCCTAACACATACCCTACGCCGTACCCGAAACCCTCCCCGAACCCGTACCCTAAGCCGTACCCTAAGCCTAACCCTAAGCCTAACCCTAAACCTAGGCTACCCTTGACTGCTTCTGCCTCCAATAGATTTCCTAAGCACTAGTGTTTTAAGGAACAGCTTAAAAATAGAATCCTAATGTGATTTCTTTATAATGGGTGTGTTCCTTATCTTATCCTAGTGTCTAAACTCTTCTCCATGGCTGGACCCCCAAATAATATTCCTTTACGTGCTAAGGGGTATCTAGAGAGTGGGATAGGTTTACTAACTACCCTAACCCTAACGCGTACCCTAACCCTAACCCCTACCCTAACCCTAACACGTACCCTAATCCTAACCCGTACACTAAACCGAGCCCTAATCCTAACACTAACCCTAACCCTAAACCTAACCCTAACGCATACCCTACGCCGTACCCGAACCCCTACCCGAACCCGTACCCTAAGCCGTACCGTAACCCTAACCCTAAGCCTAACGCTAACCCTACGCTACCCGTGACTGCTTCTGCCTCCAATAGATTTTCTAATCACTAGTGTTTTAAGGAACGGCTTAAAAAGAGAATCCTAATGTGATTTCTTTATAATGGGTGTGTTCCTTATCGTATCCTTGTGTCTAAACTCTTCTCCATGGCTGGACCCCCAAATAATATTCCTTTACGTCCTAAGGGGTGTCTAGAGAGTGGGATAGGTTTAATAACTACCCTAACCCTAACGCGTACCCTAACCCTAAACCCTACCCTAACCCTAACACGTACCCTAATCCTAACCTGTACCCTAAACCGAGCCCTAACCCTAACACTAACCCTAACCCTAAGCCTAACACATACCCTACGCCGTACCCGAACCCCTCCCCGAACCCGTACCCTAAGCCGTACCCTAAGCCTAACCCTAAGCCTAACCCTAACCCTAGGCTACCCTTGACTGCTTCTGCCTCCAATAGATTTCCTAAGCACTAGTGTTTTAAGGAACAGCTGAAAAAGAGAATCCTAATGTGATTTCTTTATAATGGGTGTGTTCCTTATCTTATCCTAGTGTCTAAACTCTTCTCCAGGGCTGGACCCCCAAATAATATTCCTTTACGTGCTAAGGGGTATCTAGAGAGTGGGATAGTTTTAATAACTACCCTAACCCTAACGCGTACCCTAACCCTAACCCCTACCCTAACCCTAACACGTACCCTAATCCTAACCTGTACCCTAAACCGAGCCCTAAAGCTAAAACTAAACCTAACCCTAACCCTAACCCATACCCTACGCCGTACCCGAACCCCTGCCCGAACCCGTACCCTAAGCCGTACCCTAAGCCTAACCCTAAGCCTAACGCTAACCCTACGCTACCCGTGACTGCTTCTGCCTCCAATAGATTTTCTAAGCACTAGTGTTTTAAGGAACGGCTTAAAAAGAGAATCCTAATGTGATTTCTTTATAATGGGTGTGTTCCTTATCTTATCCTAGTGTCTAAACTCTTCTCCATGGCTGCACCCCCAAATAATATTGCCTTACGTGCTAAGGGGTATCTAGAGAGTGGGATAGGTTTAATAACTACCCTAACCCTAATGCGTACTCTAACCCTAACCCCTACCCTAACACTAACACGTACCCTAATCCTAACCCGTATCCTAAACCGAGCCCTAACCCTAACACTAACACTAACCCTAACCCTAACCATACCCTACGCCGTACCTGAACCCCTCCCCAAACCCGTACCCTAAGCCGTACCCTAAGCCTAACCCTAAGCCTAACACTAACCCTAGGCTACCCTTGACTGCTTCTGCCTCCAATAGATTTCCTAAGCACTAGTGTTTTAAGCAACAGCTTAAAAAGAGAATCCTAATGTGATTTCTTTATAATGGGTGTGTTCCTTATCTTATCCTAGTGTCTAAATTCTTCTCCATGGCCGGAACCCCAAATAATATTCCTTTACGTGCTAAGGGGTATCTAGAGAGTGGGATAGGTTTACTAACTGCCCTAACCCTAACGCGTACCCTAACCCTAACCCCTACCCTAAACCTAACACGTACCCTAATCCTAACCGTACCCTAAACCGAGCCCTAACCCTAACCCTAACCCATACCCTACGCCGTACCCGAAACCCTCCCCGAACCCGTACCCTAAGCCGTACCCTAAGCCTAACCCTAAGCCTAACCCTAACCCTAGGCTACCCTTGACTGCTTCTGCCTCCAATAGATTTCCTAAGCACTACTGTTTTAAGGAACAGCTTAAAAAGAGAATCCTAATGTGATTTCTTTATAATGGGTGTGTTCCTTATCTTATCCTAGTGTCTAAACTCTTCTCCATGGCTGCACCCCCAAATAATATTCCCTTACGTGCTAAGGGTTATCTAGAGAGTGGGATAGGTTTAATAACTACCCTAACCCTAATGCGTACCCTAACCCTAACCCCTACCCTAACCCTAACACGTACCCTAATCCTAACCCATTCCCTTAACCGAGCCCTAACCCTAACACTAAACCTAACCCTAACCCTAACCCATACCCTATTCCGTACCCGAACCCCTCCCCGAACCCGTACCCTAAGCCGTTCCGTAACCCTAACCCTAAGCCTAACCCTATCCCTAGGCTACCCTTGACTGTTTCTGCCTCCAATAGATTTCCTAAGCACTAGAGTTTTAAGGAACAGCTTCAAAAGAGAATCCTTATGTGATTTCTTTATATTGGGTGTGTTCCTTATCTTATCCTAGTGTCTAAACTCTTCTCCATGGCTGGACCCCCAAATAATATTCCTTTACGTGCTAAGGGGTATCTAGAGAGTGGGATAGGTTTAATAACTACCCTAACCCTAACGCGTACCCTAACCCTAAACCCTACCCTAACCCTAACACGTACCCTAATCCTAATCTGTACCCTAAACCGAGCCCTAACCCTAACACTAACCCTAACCCTAACCCTAACACATACCCTACGCCGTACCCGAAACCCTCCCCGAACCCGTACCCTAAGCCGTACCCTAAGCCTAACCCTAAGCCTAACCCTAAACCTAGGCTACCCTTGACTGCTTCTGCCTCCAATAGATTTCCTAAGCACTAGTGTTTTAAGGAACAGCTTAAAAATAGAATCCTAATGTGATTTCTTTATAATGGGTGTGTTCCTTATCTTATCCTAGTGTCTAAACTCTTCTCCATGGCTGGACCCCCAAATAATATTCCTTTACGTGCTAAGGGGTATCTAGAGAGTGGGATAGGTTTACTAACTACCCTAACCCTAACGCGTACCCTAACCCTAACCCCTACCCTAACCCTAACACGTACCCTAATCCTAACCCGTACACTAAACCGAGCCCTAATCCTAACACTAACCCTAACCCTAAACCTAACCCTAACGCATACCCTACGCCGTACCCGAACCCCTACCCGAACCCGTACCCTAAGCCGTACCGTAACCCTAACCCTAAGCCTAACGCTAACCCTACGCTACCCGTGACTGCTTCTGCCTCCAATAGATTTTCTAATCACTAGTGTTTTAAGGAACGGCTTAAAAAGAGAATCCTAATGTGATTTCTTTATAATGGGTGTGTTCCTTATCGTATCCTTGTGTCTAAACTCTTCTCCATGGCTGGACCCCCAAATAATATTCCTTTACGTCCTAAGGGGTGTCTAGAGAGTGGGATAGGTTTAATAACTACCCTAACCCTAACGCGTACCCTAACCCTAAACCCTACCCTAACCCTAACACGTACCCTAATCCTAACCTGTACCCTAAACCGAGCCCTAACCCTAACACTAACCCTAACCCTAAGCCTAACACATACCCTACGCCGTACCCGAACCCCTCCCCGAACCCGTACCCTAAGCCGTACCCTAAGCCTAACCCTAAGCCTAACCCTAAACCTAGGCTACCCTTGACTGCTTCTGCCTCCAATAGATATCCTAAGCACTAGTGTTTTAAGGAACAGCTTAAAAATAGAATCCTAATGTGATTTCTTTATAATGGGTGTGTTCCTTATCTTATCCTAGTGTCTAAACTCTTCTCCAGGGCTGGACCCCCAAATAATATTCCTTTACGTGCTAAGGGGTATCTAGAGAGTGGGATAGTTTTAATAACTACCCTAACCCTAACGCGTACCCTAACCCTAACCCCTACCCTAACCCTAACACGTACCCTAATCCTAACCTGTACCCTAAACCGAGCCCTAAAGCTAAAACTAAACCTAACCCTAACCCTAACCCATACCCTACGCCGTACCCGCACCCCTCCCCGAACCCGTACCCTAAGCCGTACCCTAAGCCTAACCCTAAGCCTAACGCTAACCCTACGCTACCCGTGACTGCTTCTGCCTCCAATAGATTTTCTAAGCACTAGTGTTTTAAGGAACGGCTTAAAAAGAGAATCCTAATGTGATTTCTTTATAATGGGTGTGTTCCTTATCTTATCCTAGTGTCTAAACTCTTCTCCATGGCTGCACCCCCAAATAATATTGCCTTACGTGCTAAGGGGTATCTAGAGAGTGGGATAGGTTTAATAACTACCCTAACCCTAATGCGTACTCTAACCCTAACCCCTACCCTAACACTAACACGTACCCTAATCCTAACCCGTACCCTAAACCGAGCCCTAACCCTAACACTAACCCTAACCCTAACCCTAACCCATACCCTATGCCGTACCCGAAACCCTCCCCGAACCCGTACCCTAAGCCGTACCCTAAGCCTAACCCTAAGCCTAACCCTAACCCTAGGCTACCCTTGACTGCTTCTGCCTCCAATAGGTTTCCTAAGCACTAGTGTTTTAAGGAACAGCTTAAAAAGAGAATCCTAATGTGATTTTTTTATAATGGGTGTGTTCCTTATCTTATCCTAGTGTTTAAACTCTCCTCCATGGCTGGACCCCCAAATAATATTCTTTTACGTGCTAAGGGGTATCTAGAGAGTGGGATAGGTTTAATAAATAACCTAACCCTAAAGCGTACCCTAACCCTAACCCCTACCGTAACCCTAACAAGTACCCTAATCCTAACCCGTACCCTGAACCGAACCCTAACCCTAACACTAACCCTAACACTAACCCTAACCCATACCCTACGCCGTACCCGAACCCCTCCCCGAACCCGTACCCTAAGCCGTACCCTAAGCCTAACCCTAAGCCTAACCCTAACCCTAGGCTACCCTTGACTGCTTCTGCCTCCAATAGATTTCCTAAGCACTAGTGTTTTAAGGAACAGCTTAAAAAGAGAATCCTAATGTGATTTCTTTATAATGGGTGTGTTCCTTATCTTATCCTAGTGTCTAAACTCTTCTCCATGGCTGGACCCTCAAATAATATTCCTTTACGTGCTAAGGGGTATCTAGAGAGTGGGATAGGTTTAATAACTACCCTAACCCTAATGCGTACCCTAACCCTAACCCCTACCCTAACCCTAACACGTACCCTAATCCTAACCCGTACCCTAAACCGAGCCCTAACCCTAACACTAACCCTAACCCTAACCCTAACCCATACCCTACGCCGTACCCACACCCCTCACCGAACCCGTACCCTAAGCCGTACCCTAAGCCTAACCCTAAGCCTAACCCTAACCCTAGGCTACCCTTGACTGCTTCTGCCTCCAATAGATTTCCTAAGCACTAGTGTTTTAAGGAACAGCTTAAAAAGAGAATCCTAATGTGATTTCTTTATAATGGGTGTGTTCCTTATCTTATCTTAGTGTCTAAACTCTTCTCCATGGCTGCACCCCCAAATAATATTCCCTTACGTGCTAAGGGGTATCTAGAGAGTGGGATAGGTTTAATAACTACCCTAACCCTAATGCGTACTCTAACCCTAACCCCTACCCTAACCCTAACACGTACCCTAATCCTAACCCGTACCGTAAACCGAGCCCTAACCCTAACACTAACCCTAACCCATACCCTACGCCGTACCCGAACCCCTCCCCAAACCCGTACCCTAAGCCGTACCCTACTCCTAACCCTAAGCCAAACACTAACCCTAGGCTACCCTTGACTGCTTCTGCCTCCAATAGATTTCCTAAGCACTAGTGTTTTAAGGAACAGCTTAAAAAGAGAATCCTAAAGTGATTTCTTTATAATGGGTGTGTTCCTTATCTTATCCTAGTGTCTAAACTCTTCTCCATGGCTGGACCCCCAAATAATATTCCTTTACGTGCTAAGGGGTATCTAGAGAGTGGGATAGGTTTAATAACTACCCTAACCCTAACGCGTACCCTAACCCCTACCCTAACCCTAACACGTACCCTAATCCTAACCCGTACCCTAAACCGAGCCCTAACCCTAACACTAACCCTAACCCTAACCCTAACCCATACCCTACGCCGTATCCACACCCCTCCCCGAACCCGTACCCTAAGCCGTACCCTAAGCCTAACCCTAAGCCTAACCCTAACCCTAGGCTACCCTTGACTGCTTCTGCCTCCAATAGATTTCCTAAGCACTAGTGTTTTAAGGAACAGCTTAAAAAGAGAATCCTAATGTGATTTCTTTATAATGGGTGTGTTCCTTATCTTATCCTAGTGTCTAAACTCTTCTCCATGGCTGCACCCCCAAATAATATTGCCTTACGTGCTAAGGGGTATCTAGAGAGTGGGATAGGTTTAATAACTACACTAACCCTAATGCGTACTCTAACCCTAACCCCTACCCTAACACTAACACGTACCCTAATCCTAACCCGTACCCTAAACCGAGCCCTAACCCTAACACTAACACTAACCCTAACACTAACCCATACCCTACGCCGTACACGAACCCCTCCCCAAACCCGTATCCTAAGCCGTACCCTAAGCCTAACCCTAAGCCTAACACTAACCCTAGGCTACCCTTGACTGCTTCTGCCTCCAATAGATTTCCTAAGCACTAGTTTTTTAAGCAACAGCTTAAAAAGAGAATCCTAATGTGATTTCTTTATAATGGGTGTGTTCCTTATCTTATCCTAGTGTCTAAATTCTTCTCCATGGCTGGACCCCCAAATAATATTCCTTTACGTGCTAAGGGCTATCTAGAGAGTGGGATAGGTTTACTAACTACCCTAACCCTAACGCGTACCCTAACCCTAACCCCTACCCTAAACCTAACACGTACCCTAATCCTAACCGTACCCTAAACCGAGCCCTAAACCTAACACTAACCCTAACCCTAACCCTAACCCATACCCTACGCCGTACCCGAAACCCTCCCCGAACCCTTACCCTAAGCCGTACCCTAAGCCTAACCCTAAGCCTAACCCTAACCCTAGGCTACCCTTGACTGCTTCTGCCTCCAATAGATTTCCTAAGCACTAGTGTTTTAAGGAACAGCTTAAAAAGAGAATCCTAATGTGATTTCTTTATAATGGGTGTGTTCCTTTTCTTATCCTAGTGTCTAAACTCTTCTCCATGGCTGGACCCTCAAATAATATTCCTTTACGTGCTAAGGGGTATCTAGAGAGTGGGATAGGTTTAATAACTACCCTAACCCTAACGCGTACCCTAACCCTAACCCCTACCCTAACCCTAACACGTACCCTAATCCTAACCCGTACCCTAAACCGAGCCCTAACCCTAACACTAACCCTAACCCTAACCCTAACCCATACCCTACGCCGTACCCTAAGGCTAACCCTAAGCCTAACCCTAACCCTAGGCTACCCTTTACTGCTTCTGCCTCCAATAGATTTCCTAAGGACTCGTGTTTTAAGGAACAGCTTAAAAAGAGAATCCTAATGTGATTTCTTTATAATGGGTGTGTTCCTTATTTATCCTAGTGTCTAAACTCTTCTCCATGGCTGGACCCCCAAATAATATTCCTTTACGTGCTAAGGGGTATCTAGAGAGTGGGATAGGTTTAATAACTACCCTAACCCTAACGCGTACCCTAACTCTAACCCCTACCCTAACCCTAACACGTACCCTAATCCTGACCCGTACCCTAAACCGAGCCCTAACCGTAACACTAACCCTAACCCTAACCCTAAACCATACCCTACGCCGTAACCGAACCACTCCCCGAACCCGTACCCTAAGCAGTACCCTAAGCCTAACCCTTAGCTTAACCCTAACCCTAGGCTACCCTTGACTGCTTCTGCCTCCAATAGGTTTCCTAAGCACTAGTGTTTTAAGGAACAGCTTAAAAAGAGAATCCTAATGTGATTTCTTTATAATGGGTGTATTCCTTATCTTATCCTAGTGTTTAAACTCTCCTCCATGGCTGGACCCCCAAATAATATTCCTTTACGTGCTAAGGGGTATCTAGAGAGTGGGATAGGTTTAATAACTACCCTAACCCTAAAGCGTACCCTAACCCTAACCCCTACCCTAACCCTAACACGTACCCTAATCCTAACCCGTACCCTGAACCGAACCCTAACCCTAACACTAACCCTAACACTAACCGTAACCCATACCCTACGCTGTACCCGAACCCCTCCCCGAACCCGTACTCTAAGCCGTACCCTAAGCCTAACCCTAAGCCTAACCCTAACCCTAGGCTACCCTTGACTGCTTCTGCCTCCAATAGATTTCCTAAGCACTAGTGTTTAAAGGAACAGCTTAAAAATAGAATCCTAATGTGATTTCTTTATAATGGGTGTCTTCCTTATCTTATCCTAGTGTCTAAACTCTTCTCCATGGCTGGACCCTCAAATAATATTCCTTTACGTGCTAAGGGGTACCTAGAGAGTGGGTTAGGTTTAATAACTACCCTAACCCTAACGCGTACCCTAACCCTAACCCCTACCCTAACCCTAACACGTACCCTAATCCTAACCCGTACCCTAAACCGAGCCCTAACCCTAACACTAACCCTAACCCTAACCCATACCCTACGCCGTACCCGCACCCCTCACCGAACCCGTACCCTAAGCCGTACCCTAAGCCTAACCCTAAGCCTAACCCTAACCCTAGGCTACCCTTGACTGCTTCTGCCTCCAATACATTTCCTAAGCACTAGTGTTTTAAGGAACAGCTTAAAAAGAGAATCCTAATGTGATTTCTTTATAATGGGTGTGTTCCTTATCTTATCTTAGTGTCTAAACTCTTCTCCATGGCTGCACCCCCAAATAATATTCCCTTACGTGCTAAGGGGTATCTAGAGAGTGGGATAGGTTTAATAACTACCCTAACCCTAATGCGTACTCTAACCCTAACCCCTACCCTAACCCTAACACGTACCCTAATCCTAACCCGTACCCTAAACCGAGCCCTAACCCTAACACTAACCCTAACCCATACCCTACGCCATACCCGAACCCCTCCCCAAACCCGTACCCTAAGCCGTACCCTAAGCCTAACCCTAAGCCTAACACTAACCCTAGGCTACCCTTGACTGCTTCTGCCTCCAATAGATTTCCTAAGCACTAGTGTTTTAAGCAACAGCTTAAAAAGAGAATCCTAATGTGATTTCTTTATAATGGGTGTGTTCCTTATCTTATCCTAGTGTCTAAACTCTTCTCCATGGCTGAACCCCCAAATAATAATCGTTTACGTGCTAAGGGGTATATAGAGAGTGGGATAGGTTTACTAACTACCCTAACCCTAACGCGTAACCTAACCCTAACCCCTACCCTAACCCTAACACGTACCCTAATGCTAACCCGTACCCTAAACCGAGCCCTAACCTTAACACTAACCCTAACCCTAACCCTAACCAATACCCTACGCTGTACCCGAACCCCTCCCCGAACCCGTACCCTAAGCCGTACCCTAAGCCTAACCCTAAGCCTAACCCTAACCCTAGGCTACCCTTGACTGCTTCTGCCTCCAATAGATTTCCTAAGCACTAGTGTTTTAAGGAACAGCTTAAAAAGAGAATCCTAATGTGATTTCTTTATAATGGGTGTGTTCCTTATCTTATCCTAGTGTCTAAACTCTTCTCCATGGCTGGACCCTCAAATAATATTCCTTTACGTGCTAATGGGTATCTAGAGAGTGGGATAGGTTCACTAACTACCCTAACCCTAACGCGTACCCTAACCCTAACCCCTACCCTAACCCTAACACGTACCCTAATCCTAACCCGTACCCTAAACCGAGCCCTAACCCTAACACTAACCCTAACCCTAACCCTAACCCATACCCTACGCCGTACCCGCACCCCTCCCCGAACCCGTACCCTAAGCCGTACCCTAAGGCTAACCCTAAGCCTAACCCTAACCCTAGGCTACCCTTGACTGCTTCTGCCTCTAATAGATTTCCTAAGCACTAGTGTTTTAAGGAACAGCTTAAAAAGAGAATCCTAATGTGATTTCTTTATAATGGGTGTGTTCCTTATCTTATCTTAGTGTCTAAACTCTTCTCCATGGCTGCACCCCCAAATAATATTGCCTTACGTGCTAAGGGGTATCTAGAGAGTGGGATAGGTTTAATAACTACCCTAACCCTAATGCGTACTCTAACCCTAACCCCTACCCTAACCCTAACACGTACCCTAATCCTAACCCGTACCCTAAACCGAGCCCTAACCCTAACACTAACCCTAACCCTAACCCTAACCCATACCCTACGCCGTACCCGAACCCCTCCCCAATCCCGTACCCTAAGCCTAACCCTAAGCCTAACACTAACCCTAGGCTACCCTTGACTGCTTCTGCCTCCAGTAGATTTCCTAAGCACTCGTGTTTTAAGGAACAGCTTAAAAAGAGAATCCTAATGTGATTTCTTTATAATGGGTGTGTTCCTTATTTATCCTAGTGTCTAAACTCTTCTCCATGGCTGGACCCCCAACTAATATTCCTTTACGTGCTAAGGGGAATCTAGAGAGTGGGATAGGTTTAATAACTACCCTAACCCTAACGCGTACCCTAACTCTAACCCCTACCCTAACCCTAACACGTACCCTAATCCTGACCCGTACCCTAAACCGAGCCCTAACCGTAACACTAACCCTAACCCTACCCCTAAACCATACCCTACGCCGTAACCGAACCACTCCCCGAACCCGTACCCTAAGCAGTACCCTAAGCCTAACCCTAACCCTAGGCTACCCTTGACTGCTTCTGCCTCCAATAGATTTCCTAAGCACTAGTGTTTTAAGGAACAGCTTAAAAAGAGAATCCTAATGTGATTTCTTTATAATGGGTGTGTTCCTTATCTTATCCTAGTGTCTAAACTCTTCTCCATGGCTGCACCCCCAAATAATATTGCCTTACGTGCTAAGGGGTATCTAGAGAGTGGGATAGGTTTAATAACTACCCTAACCCTAATGCGTACTCTAAACCTAACCCCTACCCTAACACTAACACGTACACTAATCCTAACCCGTACCCTAAACCGAGCCCTAACCCTAACACTAACACTAACCCTAACCCTAACCCATACCCTACGCCGTACCCGCACCCCTCCCCGAACCCGTACCCTAAACCTAACCCTAAGCCTAACCCTAACCCTAGGCTACCCTTGACTGCTTCTGCCTCCAATTGATTTCCTAAGCAGTAGTGTTTTAAGAAACAGCTTAAAAAGAGAATCCTAATGTGATTTCTTTATAATGGGTGTGTTCCTTATCTTATCCTAGTGTCTAAACTCTTCTCCATGGCTGGACTCCCAAATAATATTCCTTTACGTGCTAAGGGGGAGCTAGAGAGTGGGATAGGTTTACTAACTACCCTAGCCCTAACGTGTAACCTAACCCTAACCCCTACCCTAACCCTAACATGTACCCTAATCCTAACCCGTACCCTAAACCGAGCCCTAACCCTAACACTAACCCTAACCCTAACCCTAAACTATACCCTACGCCGTACCCGAACCCCTCCCCGAACCCATTCCCCAAGCCGTACCCTAAACCTAACCCTAAGCCTAACCCTAACCCTAGGCTACCCTTGACTGCTTCTGCCTCCAATAGATTTCCTAAGCACTAGTGTTTTAAGGAACAGCTTAAAAAGAGAATCCTAAAGTGATTTCTTTATAATGGGTGTGTTCCTTATCTTATCCTAGTGTCTAAACTCTTCTCCATGGCTGGACCCCCAAATAATATTCCTTTACGTGCTAAGGGGTATCTAGAGAGTGGGATAGGTTTAATAATTACCCTAACCCTAACGCGTACCCTAACCCTAACCCCTACCCTAAACCTAACACGTACACTAATCCTAACCGTACCCTAAACCGAGCCCTAACCCTAACACTAACCCTAACACTAACCCTAACCCATACCCTATGCCGTACCCGAAACCCTCCCCGAACCCGTACCCTAAGCCGTACCCTAAGCCTAACCCTAAGCCTAACCCTAACCCTAGGCTACCCTTGACTGCTTCTGCCTCCAATAGATTTCCTAAGCACTAGTGTTTTAAGGAACAGCTTAAAAAGAGAATCCTAATGTGATTTCTTTATAATGGGTGTGTTCCTTATCTTATCCTAGTGTCTAAACTCTTCTCCATGGCTGGACCCTCAAATAATATTCCTTTACGTGCTAAGGGGTATCTAGAGAGTGGGATAGGTTTAATAACTACCCTAACCCTAACGCGTACCCTAACCCTAACCCCTACCCTAACCCTAACACGTACCCTAATCCTAACCCGTACCCTAAACCGAGCCCTAACCCTAACACTAACCCTAACCCTAACCCTAACCCATACCCTACGCCGTACCCACACCCCTCACCGAACCCGTACCCTAAGCCGTACCCTAAGCCTAACCCTAAGCCTAACCCTAACCCTAGGCTACCCTTGACTGCTTCTGCCTCCAATAGATTTCCTAAGCACTAGTGTTTTAAGGAACAGCTTAAAAAGAGAATCCTAATGTGATTTCTTTATAATGGGTGTGTTCCTTATCTTATCTTAGTGTCTAAACTCTTCTCCATGGCTGCACCCCCAAATAATATTCCCTTACGTGCTAAGGGGTATCTAGAGAGTGGGATAGGTTTAATAACTACCCTAACCCTAATGCGTACTCTAACCCTAACCCCTACCCTAACCCTAACACGTACCCTAATCCTAACCCGTACCGTAAACCGAGCCCTAACCCTAACACTAACCCTAACCCATACCCTACGCCGTACACGAACCCCTCCCCAAACCCGTACCCTAAGCCGTACCCTACTCCTAACCCTAAGCCAAACACTAACCCTAGGCTACCCTTGACTGCTTCTGCCTCCAATAGATTTCCTAAGCACTAGTGTTTTAAGGAACAGCTTAAAAAGAGAATCCTAAAGTGATTTCTTTATAATGGGTGTGTTCCTTATCTTATCCTAGTGTCTAAACTCTTCTCCATGGCTGGACCCCCAAATAATATTCCTTTACGTGCTAAGGGGTATCTAGAGAGTGGGATAGGTTTAATAACTACCCTAACCCTAACGCGTACCCTAACCCCTACCCTAACCCTAACACGTACCCTAATCCTAACCCGTACCCTAAACCGAGCCCTAACCCTAACACTAACCCTAACCCTAACCCTAACCCATACCCTACGCCGTACCCACACCCCTCCCCGAACCCGTACCCTAAGCCGTACCCTAAGCCTAACCCTAAGCCTAACCCTAACCCTAGGCTACCCTTGACTGCTTCTGCCTCCAATAGATTTCCTAAGCACTAGTGTTTTAAGGAACAGCTTAAAAAGAGAATCCTAATGTGATTTCTTTATAATGGGTGTGTTCCTTATCTTATCCTAGTGTCTAAACTCTTCTCCATGGCTGCACCCCCAAATAATATTGCCTTACGTGCTAAGGGGTATCTAGAGAGTGGGATAGGTTTAATAACTACACTAACCCTAATGCGTACTCTAACCCTAACCCCTACCCTAACACTAACACGTACCCTAATCCTAACCCGTACCCTAAACCGAGCCCTAACCCTAACACTAACACTAACCCTAACACTAACCCATACCCTACGCCGTACACGAACCCCTCCCCAAACCCGTATCCTAAGCCGTACCCTAAGCCTAACCCTAAGCCTAACACTAACCCTAGGCTACCCTTGACTGCTTCTGCCTCCAATAGATTTCCTAAGCACTAGTTTTTTAAGCAACAGCTTAAAAAGAGAATCCTAATGTGATTTCTTTATAATGGGTGTGTTCCTTATCTTATCCTAGTGTCTAAATTCTTCTCCATGGCTGGACCCCCAAATAATATTCCTTTACGTGCTAAGGGCTATCTAGAGAGTGGGATAGGTTTACTAACTACCCTAACCCTAACGCGTACCCTAACCCTAACCCCTACCCTAAACCTAACACGTACCCTAATCCTAACCGTACCCTAAACCGAGCCCTAAACCTAACACTAACCCTAACCCTAACCCTAACCCATACCCTACGCCGTACCCGAAACCCTCCCCGAACCCTTACCCTAAGCCGTACCCTAAGCCTAACCCTAAGCCTAACCCTAACCCTAGGCTACCCTTGACTGCTTCTGCCTCCAATAGATTTCCTAAGCACTAGTGTTTTAAGGAACAGCTTAAAAAGAGAATCCTAATGTGATTTCTTTATAATGGGTGTGTTCCTTTTCTTATCCTAGTGTCTAAACTCTTCTCCATGGCTGGACCCTCAAATAATATTCCTTTACGTGCTAAGGGGTATCTAGAGAGTGGGATAGGTTTAATAACTACCCTAACCCTAACGCGTACCCTAACCCTAACCCCTACCCTAACCCTAACACGTACCCTAATCCTAACCCGTACCCTAAACCGAGCCCTAACGCTAACACTAACCCTAACCCTAACCCTAACCCATACCCTACGCCGTACCCGCACCCCTCCCCGAACCCGTACCCTAAGCCGTACCCTAAGCCTAACCCTAAGCCTAACCCTAACCCTAGGCTACCCTTGACTGCTTCTGCCTCCAATAGATTTCCTAAGCACTAGTGTTTTAAGGAACAGCTTAAAAAGAGAATCCTAATGTGATTTCTTTATAATGGGTGTGTTCCTTATCTTATCCTAGTGTCTAAACTCTTCTCCATGGCTGCACCCCCAAATAATATTCCCTTACGTGCTAAGGGGTATCTAGAGAGTGGGATAGGTTTAATAGCTACCCTAACCCTAACGGGTACCCTAACCCTAACCCCTACCCTAACCCTAACACGTACCCTACTCCTAACCCGTACCCTAAACCGAGCCCTAATCCTAACACTAACCCTAACCCATACCCTATGCCGTACCCGAACCCCTCCCCGAACCCATACCCCAAGCCGTACCCTAACCCTAACCCTAAGCCTAACCCTAACCCTAGGCTACCCTTGACTGCTTCTGCCTCCAATAGATTTCCTAAGCACTAGTGTTTTAAGGAACAGCTTAAAAAGAGAATCCTAAAGTGATTTCTTTATAATGGGTGTGTTCCTTATCTTATCCTAGTGTCTAAACTCTTCTCCATGGCTGGACCCCCAAATAATATTCATTTACGTGCTAAGGGGTATCTAGAGAGTGGGATAGGTTTAATAACTACCCTAACCCTAACGCGTACCCTAACCCTAACCCCTACCCTAACCCTAACACGTACCCTAATGCTAACCCGTACCCTAAACCGAGCCCTAACCTTAACACTAACCCTAACCCTAACCCTAACCCATACCCTACGCTGTACCCGAACCCCTCCCCGAACCGGTACCCTAAGTCGTACCCTAAGCCTAACCCTAAGCCTAACCCTAACCCTAGGCTTCCCTTGACTGCTTCTGCCTCCAATAGATTTCCTAAGCACTAGTGTTTTAAGGAACAGCTTAAAAAGAGAATCCTAATGTGATTTCTTTATAATGGGTGTGTTCCTTATCTTATCCAAGTGCCTAAACTATTCTCCATGGCTGGACCCCCAAATAATACTCCTTTACGTGCTAAGGGGTATCTAGAGAGTGGGATAGGTTTACTAACTACCCTAACCCTAACGCGTACCCTAACCCTAACCCCTACCCTAACCCTAACACGTACCCTAATCCTAACCCGTACCCTAAACCGAGCCCTAACCCTAACACTAACACTAACCCTAACCCTAACCCATACCCTACGCTGTACCCGAACCCCTCACCAAACCCGTACCCTAAGCCGTACCCTAAGCCTAACCCTAAGCCTAACACTAACCCTAGGCTACCCTTGACTACTTCTGCCTCCAATAGATTTCCTAAGCACTAGTGTTTTAAGCAACAGCTTAAAAAGAGAATCCTAATGTGATTTCTTTATAATGGGTGTGTTCCTTATCTTATCCTAGTGTCTAAACTCTTCTCCATGGCTGAACCCCCAAATAATATTCGTTTACGTGCTAAGGGGTATATAGAGAGTGGGATAGGTTTACTAACTACCCTAGCCCTAACGCGTAACCTAACCCTAACCCCTACCCTAACCCTAACATGTACCCTAATCCTAACCCGTACCCTAAACCGAGCCCTAACCCTAACACTAACCCTAACCCTAACCCTAAACCATACCCTACGCCGTACCCGAACCCCTCCCCGAACCCATTCCCCAAACCGTACCCTAAACCTAACCCTAAGCGTAACCCTAACCCTAGGCTACCCTTGACTGCTTCTGCCTCCAATAGATTTCCTAAGCACTAGTGTTTTAAGGAACAGCTTAAAAAGAGAATCCTAAAGTGATTTCTTTATAATGGGTGTGTTCCTTATCTTATCCTAGTGTCTAAACTCTTCTCCATGGCTGGACCCCCAAATAATATTCCTTTACGTGCTAAGGGGTATCTAGAGAGTGGGATAGGTTTAATAACTACCCTAACCCTAACGTGTACCCTAACCCTAACCCCTACCCTAACCCTAACACGTACCCTAATCCTAACCCGTACCCTAAACCGAGCCCTAACCCTAACACTAACCCTAACCCTAACCCTAACCCATACCCTACGCCGTAACCGAACCACTCCCCGAACCCGTACCCTAAGCAGTACCCTAAGCCTAACCCTAAGCCTAACCCTAACCCTAGGCTACCCTTTACTGCTTCTGCCTCCAATAGATTTCCTAAGGACTCGTGTTTTAAGGAACAGCTTAAAAAGAGAATCCTAATGTGATTTCTTTATAATGGGTGTGTTCCTTATTTATCCTAGTGTCTAAACTCTTCTCCATGGCTGGACCCCCAAATAATATTCCTTTACGTGCTAAGGGGTATCTAGAGAGTGGGATAGGTTTAATAACTACCCTAACCCTAACGCGTACCCTAACTCTAACCCCTACCCTAACCCTAACACGTACCCTAATCCTGACCCGTACCCTAAACCGAGCCCTAACCGTAACACTAACCCTAACCCTAACCCTAAACCATACCCTACGCCGTAACCGAACCACTCCCCGAACCCGTACCCTAAGCAGTACCCTAAGCCTAACCCTTAGCTTAACCCTAACCCTAGGCTACCTTTGACTGCTTCTGCCTCCAATAGGTTTTCTAAGCACTAGTGTTTTAAGGAACAGCTTAAAAAGAGAATCCTAATGTGATTTCTTTATAATGGGTGTATTCCTTATCTTATCCTAGTGTTTAAACTCTCCTCCATGGCTGGACCCCCAAATAATATTCCTTTACGTGCTAAGGGGTATCTAGAGAGTGGGATAGGTTTAATAACTACCCTAACCCTAAAGCGTACCCTAACCCTAACCCCTACCCTAACCCTAACACGTACCCTAATCCTAACCCGTACCCTGAACCGAACCCTAACCCTAACACTAACCCTAACACTAACCGTAACCCATACCCTACGCTGTACCCGAACCCCTCCCCGAACCCGTACTCTAAGCCGTACCCTAAGCCTAACCCTAAGCCTAACCCTAACCCTAGGCTACCCTTGACTGCTTCTGCCTCCAATAGATTTCCTAAGCACTAGTGTTTAAAGGAACAGCTTAAAAATAGAATCCTAATGTGATTTCTTTATAATGGGTGTCTTCCTTATCTTATCCTAGTGTCTAAACTCTTCTCCATGGCTGGACCCTCAAATAATATTCCTTTACGTGCTAAGGGGTACCTAGAGAGTGGGTTAGGTTTAATAACTACCCTAACCCTAACGCGTACCCTAACCCTAACCCCTACCTTAACCCTAACACGTACCCTAATCCTAACCCGTACCCTAAACCGAGCCCTAACCCTAACACTAACCCTAACCCTAACCCATACCCTACGCCGTACCCGCACCCCTCACCGAACCCGTACCCTAAGCCGTACCCTAAGCCTAACCCTAAGCCTAACCCTAACCCTAGGCTACCCTTGACTGCTTCTGCCTCCAATACATTTCCTAAGCACTAGTGTTTTAAGGAACAGCTTAAAAAGAGAATCCTAATGTGATTTCTTTATAATGGGTGTGTTCCTTATCTTATCTTAGTGTCTAAACTCTTCTCCATGGCTGCACCCCCAAATAATATTCCCTTACGTGCTAAGGGGTATCTAGAGAGTGGGATAGGTTTAATAACTACCCTAACCCTAATGCGTACTCTAACCCTAACCCCTACCCTAACCCTAACACGTACCCTAATCCTAACCCGTACCCTAAACCGAGCCCTAACCCTAACACTAACCCTAACCCATACCCTACGCCATACCCGAACCCCTCCCCAAACCCGTACCCTAAGCCGTACCCTAAGCCTAACCCTAAGCCTAACACTAACCCTAGGCTACCCTTGACTGCTTCTGCCTCCAATAGATTTCCTAAGCACTAGTGTTTTAAGCAACAGCTTAAAAAGAGAATCCTAATGTGATTTCTTTATAATGGGTGTGTTCCTTATCTTATCCTAGTGTCTAAACTCTTCTCCATGGCTGGACCCCCAAATAATATTCCTTTACGTGCTAAGGGGTATCTAGAGAGTGGGATAGGTTTAATAACTACCCTAACCCTAACGCGTACCCTAACCCTAAACCCTACCCTAACCCTAACACGTACCCTAATCCTAATCTGTACCCTAAACCGAGCCCTAACCCTAACACTAACACTAACCCTAACCCTAACACATACCCTACGCCGTACCCGAAACCCTCCCCGAACCCGTACCCTAAGCCGTACCCTAAGCCTAACCCTAAGCCTAACCCTAAACCTAGGCTACCCTTGACTGCTTCTGCCTCCAATAGATTTCCTAAGCACTAGTGTTTTAAGGAACAGCTTAAAAATAGAATCCTAATGTGATTTCTTTATAATGGGTGTGTTCCTTATCTTATCCTAGTGTCTAAACTCTTCTCCATGGCTGGACCCCCAAATAATATTCCTTTACGTGCTAAGGGGTATCTAGAGAGTGGGATAGGTTTACTAACTACCCTAACCCTAACGCGTACCCTAACCCTAACCCCTACCCTAACCCTAACACGTACCCTAATCCTAACCCGTACACTAAACCGAGCCCTAATCCTAACACTAACCCTAACCCTAAACCTAACCCTAACGCATACCCTACGCCGTACCCGAACCCCTACCCGAACCCGTACCCTAAGCCGTACCGTAACCCTAACCCTAAGCCTAACGCTAACCCTACGCTACCCGTGACTGCTTCTGCCTCCAATAGATTTTCTAATCACTAGTGTTTTAAGGAACGGCTTAAAAAGAGAATCCTAATGTGATTTCTTTATAATGGGTGTGTTCCTTATCGTATCCTTGTGTCTAAACTCTTCTCCATGGCTGGACCCCCAAATAATATTCCTTTACGTCCTAAGGGGTGTCTAGAGAGTGGGATAGGTTTAATAACTACCCTAACCCTAACGCGTACCCTAACCCTAAACCCTACCCTAACCCTAACACGTACCCTAATCCTAACCTGTACCCTAAACCGAGCCCTAACCCTAACACTAACCCTAACCCTAAGCCTAACACATACCCTACGCCGTACCCGAACCCCTCACCGAACCCGTACCCTAAGCCGTACCCTAAGCCTAACCCTAAGCCTAACCCTAAACCTAGGCTACCCTTGACTGCTTCTGCCTCCAATAGATATCCTAAGCACTAGTGTTTTAAGGAACAGCTTAAAAATAGAATCCTAATGTGATTTCTTTATAATGGGTGTGTTCCTTATCTTATCCTAGTGTCTAAACTCTTCTCCAGGGCTGGACCCCCAAATAATATTCCTTTACGTGCTAAGGGGTATCTAGAGAGTGGGATAGTTTTAATAACTACCCTAACCCTAACGCGTACCCTAACCCTAACCCCTACCCTAACCCTAACACGTACCCTAATCCTAACCTGTACCCTAAACCGAGCCCTAAAGCTAAAACTAAACCTAACCCTAACCCTAACCCATACCCTACGCCGTACCCGAACCCCTGCCCGAACCCGTACCCTAAGCCGTACCCTAAGCCTAACCCTAAGCCTAACGCTAACCCTACGCTACCCGTGACTGCTTCTGCCTCCAATAGATTTTCTAAGCACTAGTGTTTTAAGGAACGGCTTAAAAAGAGAATCCTAATGTGATTTCTTTATAATGGGTGTGTTCCTTATCTTATCCTAGTGTCTAAACTCTTCTCCATGGCTGCACCCCCAAATAATATTGCCTTACGTGCTAAGGGGTATCTAGAGAGTGGGATAGGTTTAATAACTACCCTAACCCTAATGCGTACTCTAACCCTAACCCCTACCCTAACACTAACACGTACCCTAATCCTAACCCGTATCCTAAACCGAGCCCTAACCCTAACACTAACACTAACCCTAACCCTAACCATACCCTACGCCGTACCTGAACCCCTCCCCAAACCCGTACCCTAAGCCGTACCCTAAGCCTAACCCTAAGCCTAACACTAACCCTAGGCTACCCTTGACTGCTTCTGCCTCCAATAGATTTCCTAAGCACTAGTGTTTTAAGCAACAGCTTAAAAAGAGAATCCTAATGTGATTTCTTTATAATGGGTGTGTTCCTTATCTTATCCTAGTGTCTAAATTCTTCTCCATGGCTGGAACCCCAAATAATATTCCTTTACGTGCTAAGGGGTATCTAGAGAGTGGGATAGGTTTACTAACTGCCCTAACCCTAACGCGTACCCTAACCCTAACCCCTACCCTAAACCTAACACGTACCCTAATCCTAACCGTACCCTAAACCGAGCCCTAACCCTAACACTAACCCTAACCCTAACCCTAACCCATACCCTACGCCGTACCCGAAACCCTCCCCGAACCCGTACCCTAAGCCGTACCCTAAGCCTAACCCTAAGCCTAACCCTAACCCTAGGCTACCCTTGACTGCTTCTGCCTCCTATAGATTTCCTAAGCACTAGTGTTTTAAGGAACAGCTTAAAAAGAGAATCCTAATGTGATTTCTTTATAATGGGTGTGTTCCTTATCTTATCCTAGTGTCTAAACTCTTCTCCATGGCTGGACCCTCAAATAATATTCCTTTACGTGCTAAGGGGTATCTAGAGAGTGGGATAGGTTTAATAACTACCCTAACCCTAACGCGTACCCTAACCCTAACCCCTACCCTAACCCTAACACGTACCCTAATCCTAACCCGTACCCTAAACCGAGCCCTAACCCTAACACTAACCCTAACCCTAACCCTAACACATACCCTACGCCGTACCCGCACCCCTCCCCGAACCCGTAACCTAAGCCGTACCCTAAGCCTAACCCTAAGCCTAACCCTAACCCTAGGCTACCCTTGACTGCTTCTGCCTCCAATAGATTTCCTAAGCACTACTGTTTTAAGGAACAGCTTAAAAAGAGAATCCTAATGTGATTTCTTTATAATGGGTGTGTTCCTTATTTTATCCTAGTGTCTAAACTCTTCTCCATGGCTGCACCCCCAAATAATATTCCCTTACGTGCTAAGGGGTATCTAGAGAGTGGGATAGGTTTAATAACTACCCTAACCCTAATGCGTACCCTAACCCTAACCCCTACCCTAACCCTAACACGTACCCTAATCCTAACCCATTCCCTTAACCGAGCCCTAACCCTAACACTAAACCTAACCCTAACCCTAACCCATACCCTATTCCGTACCCGAACCCCTCCCCGAACCCGTACCCTAAGCCATTCCGTAACCCTAACCCTAAGCCTAACCCTATCCCTAGGCTACCCTTGACTGTTTCTGCCTCCAATAGATTTCCTAAGCACTAGAGTTTTAAGGAACAGCTTCAAAAGAGAATCCTTATGTGATTTCTTTATATTGGGTGTGTTCCTTATCTTATCCTAGTGTCTAAACTCTTCTCCATGGCTGGACCCCCAAATAATATTCCTTTACGTGCTAAGGGGTATCTAGAGAGTGGGATAGGTTTAATAACTACCCTAACCCTAACGCGAACCCTAACCCTAACCCCTACCCTAACCCTAACACATACCCTAATCCTAACCCGTACCCTAAACCGAGCCCTAACCCTAACACTAACCCTAACCCTAACCCTAACACATACCCTACGCCGTACCCGAACCCCTACCCGAACCCGTACCCTAAGCCGTACCGTAACCCTAACCCTAAGCCTAACGCTAACCCTACGCTACCCGTGACTGCTTCTGCCTCCAATAGATTTTCTAATCACTAGTGTTTTAAGGAACGGCTTAAAAAGAGAATCCTAATGTGATTTCTTTATAATGGGTGTGTTCCTTATCGTATCCTTGTGTCTAAACTCTTCTCCATGGCTGGACCCCCAAATAATATTCCTTTACGTCCTAAGGGGTGTCTAGAGAGTGGGATAGGTTTAATAACTACCCTAACCCTAACGCGTACCCTAACCCTAAACCCTACCCTAACCCTAACACGTACCCTAATCCTAACCTGTACCCGAAACCGAGCCCTAACCCTAACACTAACCCTAACCCTAAGCCTAACACATACCCTACGCCGTACCCGAACCCCTCCCCGAACCCGTACCCTAAGCCGTACCCTAAGCCTAACCCTAAGCCTAACCCTAAACCTAGGCTACCCTTGACTGCTTCTGCCTCCAATAGATATCCTAAGCACTAGTGTTTTAAGGAACAGCTTAAAAATAGAATCCTAATGTGATTTCTTTATAATGGGTGTGTTCCTTATCTTATCCTAGTGTCTAAACTCTTCTCCAGGGCTGGACCCCCAAATAATATTCCTTTACGTGCTAAGGGGTATCTAGAGAGTGGGATAGTTTTAATAACTACCCTAACCCTAACGCGTACCCTAACCCTAACCCCTACCGTAACCCTAACACGTACCCTAATCCTAACCTGTACCCTAAACCGAGCCCTAAAGCTAAAACTAAACCTAACCCTAACCCTAACCCATACCCTACGCCGTACCCGAACCCCTGCCCGAACCCGTACCCTAAGCCGTACCCTAAGCCTAACCCTAAGCCTAACGCTAACCCTACGCTACCCTTGACTGCTTCTGCCTCCAATAGATTTCCTAAGCACTAGTGTTTTAAGCAACAGCTTAAAAAGAGAATCCTAATGTGATTTCTTTATAATGGGTGTGTTCCTTATCTTATCCTAGTGTTTAAACTCTCCTCCATGGCTGGACCCCCAAATAATATTCCTTTACGTGCTAAGGGGTATCTAGAGAGTGGGATAGGTTTAATAACTACCCTAACCCTAACGCGTACCCTAACCCTAACCCCTACCCTAACCCTAACACGTACCCTAATCCTAACCCGTACCCTAAACCGAGCCCTAACCCTAACACTAACCCTAACCCTAAACCTAACCCATACCGTACGCCGTACCCGCACCCCTCCCCGAACCCGTACCCTATGCCGTACCCTAAGCCGAACCCTAAGCCTAACCCTAACCCTAGGCTACCCTTGACTGCTTCTGCCTCCAATAGATTTCCTAAGCACTAGTGTTTTAAGGAACAGCTTAAAAAGAGAATCCTAATGTGATTTCTTTATAATGGGTGTGTTCCTTATCTTATCCTAGTGCCTAAACTCTTCTCCATGGCTGGACCCCCAAATAATACTCCTTTACGTGCTAAGGGGTATCTAGAGAGTGGGATAGGTTTACTAACTACCCTAATCGTAACGCGTACCCTAACCCTAACCCCTACCCTAACCCTAACACGTACCCTAATCCTAACCCGTACCCTAAACCGAGCCCTAACCCTAACACTAACACTAACCCTAACCCTAACCCATACCCTACGCTGTACCCGAACCCCTCCCCAAACCCGTACCCTAAGCCGTACCCTAAGCCTAACCCTAAGCCCAACACTAACCCTAGGCTACCCTTGACTGCTTCTGCCTCCAATAGATTTCCTAAGCACTAGTGTTTTAAGCAACAGCTTAAAAAGAGAATCCTAATGTGATTTCTTTATAATGGGTGTGTTCCTTATCTTATCCTAGTGTCTAAACTCTTCTCCATGGCTGAACCCCCAAATAATATTCGTTTACGTGCTAAGGGGTATATAGAGAGTGGGATAGGTTTACTAACTACCCTAACCCTAACGCGTAACCTAACCCTAACCCCTACCCTAACCCTAACACGTACCCTAATGCTAACCCGTACCCTAAACCGAGCCCTAACCTTAACACTAACCCTAACCCTAACCCTAACCAATACCCTACGCTGTACCCGAACCCCTCCCCGAACCCGTACCCTAAGCCGTACCCTAAGCCTAACCCTAAGCCTAACCCTAACCCTAGGCTACCCTTTACTGCTTCTGCCTCCAATAGATTTCCTAAGGACTCGTGTTTTAAGGAACAGCTTAAAAAGAGAATCCTAATGTGATTTCTTTATAATGGGTGTGTTCCTTATTTATCCTAGTGTCTAAACTCTTCTCCATGGCTGGACCCCCAAATAATATTCCTTTACGTGCTAAGGGGTATCTAGAGAGTGGGATAGGTTTAATAACTACCCTAACCCTAACGCGTACCCTAACTCTAACCCCTACCCTAACCCTAACACGTACCCTAATCCTGACCCGTACCCTAAACCGAGCCCTAACCGTAACACTAACCCTAACCCTAACCCTAAACCATACCCTACGCCGTAACCGAACCACTCCCCGAACCCGTACCCTAAGCAGTACCCTAAGCCTAACCCTTAGCTTAACCCTAACCCTAGGCTACCTTTGACTGCTTCTGCCTCCAATAGGTTTTCTAAGCACTAGTGTTTTAAGGAACAGCTTAAAAAGAGAATCCTAATGTGATTTCTTTATAATGGGTGTATTCCTTATCTTATCCTAGTGTTTAAACTCTCCTCCATGGCTGGACCCCCAAATAATATTCCTTTACGTGCTAAGGGGTATCTAGAGAGTGGGATAGGTTTAATAACTACCCTAACCCTAAAGCGTACCCTAACCCTAACCCCTACCCTAACCCTAACACGTACCCTAATCCTAACCCGTACCCTGAACCGAACCCTAACCCTAACACTAACCCTAACACTAACCGTAACCCATACCCTACGCTGTACCCGAACCCCTCCCCGAACCCGTACTCTAAGCCGTACCCTAAGCCTAACCCTAAGCCTAACCCTAACCCTAGGCTACCCTTGACTGCTTCTGCCTCCAATAGATTTCCTAAGCACTAGTGTTTAAAGGAACAGCTTAAAAATAGAATCCTAATGTGATTTCTTTATAATGGGTGTCTTCCTTATCTTATCCTAGTGTCTAAACTCTTCTCCATGGCTGGACCCTCAAATAATATTCCTTTACGTGCTAAGGGGTACCTAGAGAGTGGGTTAGGTTTAATAACTACCCTAACCCTAACGCGTACCCTAACCCTAACCCCTACCTTAACCCTAACACGTACCCTAATCCTAACCCGTACCCTAAACCGAGCCCTAACCCTAACACTAACCCTAACCCTAACCCATACCCTACGCCGTACCCGCACCCCTCACCGAACCCGTACCCTAAGCCGTACCCTAAGCCTAACCCTAAGCCTAACCCTAACCCTAGGCTACCCTTGACTGCTTCTGCCTCCAATACATTTCCTAAGCACTAGTGTTTTAAGGAACAGCTTAAAAAGAGAATCCTAATGTGATTTCTTTATAATGGGTGTGTTCCTTATCTTATCTTAGTGTCTAAACTCTTCTCCATGGCTGCACCCCCAAATAATATTCCCTTACGTGCTAAGGGGTATCTAGAGAGTGGGATAGGTTTAATAACTACCCTAACCCTAATGCGTACTCTAACCCTAACCCCTACCCTAACCCTAACACGTACCCTAATCCTAACCCGTACCCTAAACCGAGCCCTAACCCTAACACTAACCCTAACCCATACCCTACGCCATACCCGAACCCCTCCCCAAACCCGTACCCTAAGCCGTACCCTAAGCCTAACCCTAAGCCTAACACTAACCCTAGGCTACCCTTGACTGCTTCTGCCTCCAATAGATTTCCTAAGCACTAGTGTTTTAAGCAACAGCTTAAAAAGAGAATCCTAATGTGATTTCTTTATAATGGGTGTGTTCCTTATCTTATCCTAGTGTCTAAACTCTTCTCCATGGCTGGACCCCCAAATAATATTCCTTTACGTGCTAAGGGGTATCTAGAGAGTGGGATAGGTTTAATAACTACCCTAACCCTAACGCGTACCCTAACCCTAAACCCTACCCTAACCCTAACACGTACCCTAATCCTAATCTGTACCCTAAACCGAGCCCTAACCCTAACACTAACACTAACCCTAACCCTAACACATACCCTACGCCGTACCCGAAACCCTCCCCGAACCCGTACCCTAAGCCGTACCCTAAGCCTAACCCTAAGCCTAACCCTAAACCTAGGCTACCCTTGACTGCTTCTGCCTCCAATAGATTTCCTAAGCACTAGTGTTTTAAGGAACAGCTTAAAAATAGAATCCTAATGTGATTTCTTTATAATGGGTGTGTTCCTTATCTTATCCTAGTGTCTAAACTCTTCTCCATGGCTGGACCCCCAAATAATATTCCTTTACGTGCTAAGGGGTATCTAGAGAGTGGGATAGGTTTACTAACTACCCTAACCCTAACGCGTACCCTAACCCTAACCCCTACCCTAACCCTAACACGTACCCTAATCCTAACCCGTACACTAAACCGAGCCCTAATCCTAACACTAACCCTAACCCTAAACCTAACCCTAACGCATACCCTACGCCGTACCCGAACCCCTACCCGAACCCGTACCCTAAGCCGTACCGTAACCCTAACCCTAAGCCTAACGCTAACCCTACGCTACCCGTGACTGCTTCTGCCTCCAATAGATTTTCTAATCACTAGTGTTTTAAGGAACGGCTTAAAAAGAGAATCCTAATGTGATTTCTTTATAATGGGTGTGTTCCTTATCGTATCCTTGTGTCTAAACTCTTCTCCATGGCTGGACCCCCAAATAATATTCCTTTACGTCCTAAGGGGTGTCTAGAGAGTGGGATAGGTTTAATAACTACCCTAACCCTAACGCGTACCCTAACCCTAAACCCTACCCTAACCCTAACACGTACCCTAATCCTAACCTGTACCCTAAACCGAGCCCTAACCCTAACACTAACCCTAACCCTAAGCCTAACACATACCCTACGCCGTACCCGAACCCCTCCCCGAACCCGTACCCTAAGCCGTACCCTAAGCCTAACCCTAAGCCTAACCCTAAACCTAGGCTACCCTTGACTGCTTCTGCCTCCAATAGATATCCTAAGCACTAGTGTTTTAAGGAACAGCTTAAAAATAGAATCCTAATGTGATTTCTTTATAATGGGTGTGTTCCTTATCTTATCCTAGTGTCTAAACTCTTCTCCAGGGCTGGACCCCCAAATAATATTCCTTTACGTGCTAAGGGGTATCTAGAGAGTGGGATAGTTTTAATAACTACCCTAACCCTAACGCGTACCCTAACCCTAACCCCTACCCTAACCCTAACACGTACCCTAATCCTAACCTGTACCCTAAACCGAGCCCTAAAGCTAAAACTAAACCTAACCCTAACCCTAACCCATACCCTACGCCGTACCCGAACCCCTGCCCGAACCCGTACCCTAAGCCGTACCCTAAGCCTAACCCTAAGCCTAACGCTAACCCTACGCTACCCGTGACTGCTTCTGCCTCCAATAGATTTTCTAAGCACTAGTGTTTTAAGGAACGGCTTAAAAAGAGAATCCTAATGTGATTTCTTTATAATGGGTGTGTTCCTTATCTTATCCTAGTGTCTAAACTCTTCTCCATGGCTGCACCCCCAAATAATATTGCCTTACGTGCTAAGGGGTATCTAGAGAGTGGGATAGGTTTAATAACTACCCTAACCCTAATGCGTACTCTAACCCTAACCCCTACCCTAACACTAACACGTACCCTAATCCTAACCCGTATCCTAAACCGAGCCCTAACCCTAACACTAACACTAACCCTAACCCTAACCATACCCTACGCCGTACCTGAACCCCTCCCCAAACCCGTACCCTAAGCCGTACCCTAAGCCTAACCCTAAGCCTAACACTAACCCTAGGCTACCCTTGACTGCTTCTGCCTCCAATAGATTTCCTAAGCACTAGTGTTTTAAGCAACAGCTTAAAAAGAGAATCCTAATGTGATTTCTTTATAATGGGTGTGTTCCTTATCTTATCCTAGTGTCTAAATTCTTCTCCATGGCTGGAACCCCAAATAATATTCCTTTACGTGCTAAGGGGTATCTAGAGAGTGGGATAGGTTTACTAACTGCCCTAACCCTAACGCGTACCCTAACCCTAACCCCTACCCTAAACCTAACACGTACCCTAATCCTAACCGTACCCTAAACCGAGCCCTAACCCTAACACTAACCCTAACCCTAACCCTAACCCATACCCTACGCCGTACCCGAAACCCTCCCCGAACCCGTACCCTAAGCCGTACCCTAAGCCTAACCCTAAGCCTAACCCTAACCCTAGGCTACCCTTGACTGCTTCTGCCTCCTATAGATTTCCTAAGCACTAGTGTTTTAAGGAACAGCTTAAAAAGAGAATCCTAATGTGATTTCTTTATAATGGGTGTGTTCCTTATCTTATCCTAGTGTCTAAACTCTTCTCCATGGCTGGACCCTCAAATAATATTCCTTTACGTGCTAAGGGGTATCTAGAGAGTGGGATAGGTTTAATAACTACCCTAACCCTAACGCGTACCCTAACCCTAACCCCTACCCTAACCCTAACACGTACCCTAATCCTAACCCGTACCCTAAACCGAGCCCTAACCCTAACACTAACCCTAACCCTAACCCTAACACATACCCTACGCCGTACCCGCACCCCTCCCCGAACCCGTAACCTAAGCCGTACCCTAAGCCTAACCCTAAGCCTAACCCTAACCCTAGGCTACCCTTGACTGCTTCTGCCTCCAATAGATTTCCTAAGCACTACTGTTTTAAGGAACAGCTTAAAAAGAGAATCCTAATGTGATTTCTTTATAATGGGTGTGTTCCTTATTTTATCCTAGTGTCTAAACTCTTCTCCATGGCTGCACCCCCAAATAATATTCCCTTACGTGCTAAGGGGTATCTAGAGAGTGGGATAGGTTTAATAACTACCCTAACCCTAATGCGTACCCTAACCCTAACCCCTACCCTAACCCTAACACGTACCCTAATCCTAACCCATTCCCTTAACCGAGCCCTAACCCTAACACTAAACCTAACCCTAACCCTAACCCATACCCTATTCCGTACCCGAACCCCTCCCCGAACCCGTACCCTAAGCCATTCCGTAACCCTAACCCTAAGCCTAACCCTATCCCTAGGCTACCCTTGACTGTTTCTGCCTCCAATAGATTTCCTAAGCACTAGAGTTTTAAGGAACAGCTTCAAAAGAGAATCCTTATGTGATTTCTTTATATTGGGTGTGTTCCTTATCTTATCCTAGTGTCTAAACTCTTCTCCATGGCTGGACCCCCAAATAATATTCCTTTACGTGCTAAGGGGTATCTAGAGAGTGGGATAGGTTTAATAACTACCCTAACCCTAACGCGTACCCTAACCCTAACCCCTACCCTAACCCTAACACGTACCCTAATCCTAACCCGTACCCTAAACCGAGCCCTAACCCTAACACTAACCCTAACCCTAACCCTAACACATACCCTACACCGTACCCGAACCCCTACCCGAACCCGTACCCTAAGCCGTACCGTAACCCTAACCCTAAGCCTAACGCTAACCCTACGCTACCCGTGACTGCTTCTGCCTCCAATAGATTTTCTAATCACTAGTGTTTTAAGGAACGGCTTAAAAAGAGAATCCTAATGTGATTTCTTTATAATGGGTGTGTTCCTTATCGTATCCTTGTGTCTAAACTCTTCTCCATGGCTGGACCCCCAAATAATATTCCTTTACGTCCTAAGGGGTGTCTAGAGAGTGGGATAGGTTTAATAACTACCCTAACCCTAACGCGTACCCTAACCCTAAACCCTACCCTAACCCTAACACGTACCCTAATCCTAACCTGTACCCTAAACCGAGCCCTAACCCTAACACTAACCCTAACCCTAAGCCTAACACATACCCTACGCCGTACCCGAACCCCTCCCCGAACCCGTACCCTAAGCCGTACCCTAAGCCTAACCCTAAGCCTAACCCTAAACCTAGGCTACCCTTGACTGCTTCTGCCTCCAATAGATATCCTAAGCACTAGTGTTTTAAGGAACAGCTTAAAAATAGAATCCTAATGTGATTTCTTTATAATGGGTGTGTTCCTTATCTTATCCTAGTGTCTAAACTCTTCTCCAGGGCTGGACCCCCAAATAATATTCCTTTACGTGCTAAGGGGTATCTAGAGAGTGGGATAGTTTTAATAACTACCCTAACCCTAACGCGTACCCTAACCCTAACCCCTACCGTAACCCTAACACGTACCCTAATCCTAACCTGTACCCTAAACCGAGCCCTAAAGCTAAAACTAAACCTAACCCTAACCCTAACCCATACCCTACGCCGTACCCGAACCCCTGCCCGAACCCGTACCCTAAGCCGTACCCTAAGCCTAACCCTAAGCCTAACGCTAACCCTACGCTACCCGTGACTGCTTCTGCCTCCAATAGATTTTCTAAGCACTAGTGTTTTAAGGAACGGCTTAAAAAGAGAATCCTAATGTGATTTCTTTATAATGGGTGTGTTCCTTATCTTATCCTAGTGTCTAAACTCTTCTCCATGGCTGCACCCCCAAATAATATTGCCTTACGTGCTAAGGGGTATCTAGAGAGTGGGATAGGTTTAATAACTACCCTAACCCTAATGCGTACTCTAACCCTAACCCCTACCCTAACACTAACACGTACCCTAATCCTAACCCGTATCCTAAACCGAGCCCTAACCCTAACACTAACACTAACCCTAACCCTAACCATACCCTACGCCGTACCTGAACCCCTCCCCAAACCCGTACCCTAAGCCGTACCCTAAGCCTAACCCTAAGCCTAACCCTAACCCTAGGCTACCCTTGACTGCTTCTGCCTCCAATAGATTTCCTAAGCACTAGTGTTTTAAGGAACAGCTTAAAAAGAGAATCCTAATGTGATTTCTTCATAATGGGTGTGTTCCTTATCTTATCCTAGTGTCTAAACTCTTCTCCATGGCTGGACCCCCAAATAATATTCCTTTACGTGCTAAGGGGGAGCTAGAGAGTGGGATAGGTTTACTAACTACCCTAGCCCTAACGCGTAACCTAACCCTAACCCCTAACCTAACCCTAACACGTACCCTAATCCTAACCCGTACCCTAAACCGAGCCCTAACCCTAACACTAACCCAAACCCTAACCCTAACCCATACCCTACGCCGTACACGAACACCTCCCCGAACCCATACCCCAAGCCGTACCCTAACCCTAACCCTAAGCCTAACACTAACCCTAGGCTACCCTTGACTGCTTCTGCCTCCAATAGATTTCCTAAGCACTAGTGTTTTAAGGAATGGCTTAAAAATAGAATCCTAAAGTGATTTCTTTATAATGGGTGTGTTCCTTATCTTATCCTAGTGTCTAAACTCTTCTCCATGGCTGGACCCCCAAATAATATTCCTTTACATGCTAAGGGGTATCTAGAGAGTGGGATAGGTTTAATAACTACCCTAACCCTAATGCGTACCCTAACCCTAACCCCTACCCTAACCCTAACACGTACCCTAATCCTAACCCGTACCCTAAACCGAGCCCTAACCCTAACACTAACCCTAACCCTAACCCATACCCTACGCCGTACCCGAAACCCTCCCCGAACCCGTACCCTAAGCCGTACCCTAAGCCTAACCCTAAGCCTAACCCTAACCCTAGGCTACCCTTGACTGCTTCTGCCTCCAATAGATTTCCTAAGCACTAGTGTTTTAAGGAACAGCTTAAAAAGAGAATCCTAATGTGATTTCTTCATAATGGGTGTGTTCCTTATCTTATCCTAGTGTCTAAACTCTTCTCCATGGCTGGACCCTCAAATAATATTCCTTTACGTGCTAAGGGGTATCTAGAGAGTGGGATAGGTTTAATAACTACCCTAACCCTAACGCGTACCCTAACCCTAACCCCTACCCTAACCCTAACACGTACCCTAATCCTAACCCGTACCCTAAACCGAGCCCTAACCCTAACACTAACCCTAACCCTAACCCTAACCCATACCCTACGCCGTACCCGCACCCCTCCCCGAACCCGTACCCTAAGCCATACCCTAAACCTAACCCTAAGCCTAACCCTAACCCTAGGCTACCCTTGACTGTTTCTGCCTCCAATAGATTTCCTAAGCACTAGTGTTTTAAGGAATGGCTTAAAAAGGGAATCCTAATGTGATTTCTTTATAATGGGTGTGTTCCTTATCTTATCCTAGTGTCTAAACTCTTCTCCATGGCTGGACACCCAAATAATATTCCTTTACGTGCTAAGGGGTATCTAGAGAGTGGGATAGGTTTAATAACTACCCTAACCCTAACGCGTACCCTAACCCTAAACCCTACCCTAACCCTAACACGTACCCTAATCCTAACCCGTACCCTAAACCGAGCACTAACCCTAACCCTAGCCCTAACACATACCATACGCCGTATCCGAACCCCTCCCCGAACCCGTACCCTAAGCCGTACCCTAAGCCTAACCCTAAGCCTAACCCTAACCCTAGGCTACCCTTGACTGCTTCTGCCTCCAATAGATTTCCTAAGCACTAGTGTTTTAAGGAATGGCTTAAAAAGGGAATCCTAATGTGATTTCTTTATAATGGGTGTGTTCCTTATCTTATCCTAGTGTCTAAACTCTTCTCCATGGCTGGACACCCAAATAATATTCCTTTACGTGCTAAGGGGTATCTAGAGAGTGGGATAGGTTTAATAACTACCCTAACCCTAACGCGTACCCTAACCCTAAACCCTACCCTAACCCTAACACGTACCCTAATCCTAACCTGTACCCTAAACCGAGCCCTAACCCTAACACTAACCCTAACCCTAAGCCTAACACATACCCTACGCCGTACCCGAACCCCTCCCCGAACCCGTACCCTAAGCCGTACCCTAAGCCTAACCCTAAGCCTAACCCTAAACCTAGGCTACCCTTGACTGCTTCTGCCTCCAATAGATATCCTAAGCACTAGTGTTTTAAGGAACAGCTTAAAAATAGAATCCTAATGTGATTTCTTTATAATGGGTGTGTTCCTTATCTTATCCTAGTGTCTAAACTCTTCTCCAGGGCTGGACCCCCAAATAATATTCCTTTACGTGCTAAGGGGTATCTAGAGAGTGGGATAGTTTTAATAACTACCCTAACCCTAACGCGTACCCTAACCCTAACCCCTACCCTAACCCTAACACGTACCCTAATCCTAACCTGTACCCTAAACCGAGCCCTAAAGCTAAAACTAAACCTAACCCTAACCCTAACCCATACCCTACGCCGTACCCGAACCCCTGCCCGAACCCGTACCCTAAGCCGTACCCTAAGCCTAACCCTAAGCCTAACGCTAACCCTACGCTACCCGTGACTGCTTCTGCCTCCAATAGATTTTCTAAGCACTAGTGTTTTAAGGAACGGCTTAAAAAGAGAATCCTAATGTGATTTCTTTATAATGGGTGTGTTCCTTATCTTATCCTAGTGTCTAAACTCTTCTCCATGGCTGCACCCCCAAATAATATTGCCTTACGTGCTAAGGGGTATCTAGAGAGTGGGATAGGTTTAATAACTACCCTAACCCTAATGCGTACTCTAACCCTAACCCCTACCCTAACACTAACACGTACCCTAATCCTAACCCGTATCCTAAACCGAGCCCTAACCCTAACACTAACACTAACCCTAACCCTAACCATACCCTACGCCGTACCTGAACCCCTCCCCAAACCCGTACCCTAAGCCGTACCCTAAGCCTAACCCTAAGCCTAACACTAACCCTAGGCTACCCTTGACTGCTTCTGCCTCCAATAGATTTCCTAAGCACTAGTGTTTTAAGCAACAGCTTAAAAAGAGAATCCTAATGTGATTTCTTTATAATGGGTGTGTTCCTTATCTTATCCTAGTGTCTAAATTCTTCTCCATGGCTGGAACCCCAAATAATATTCCTTTACGTGCTAAGGGGTATCTAGAGAGTGGGATAGGTTTACTAACTGCCCTAACCCTAACGCGTACCCTAACCCTAACCCCTACCCTAAACCTAACACGTACCCTAATCCTAACCGTACCCTAAACCGAGCCCTAACCCTAACACTAACCCTAACCCTAACCCTAACCCATACCCTACGCCGTACCCGAAACCCTCCCCGAACCCGTACCCTAAGCCGTACCCTAAGCCTAACCCTAAGCCTAACCCTAACCCTAGGCTACCCTTGACTGCTTCTGCCTCCTATAGATTTCCTAAGCACTAGTGTTTTAAGGAACAGCTTAAAAAGAGAATCCTAATGTGATTTCTTTATAATGGGTGTGTTCCTTATCTTATCCTAGTGTCTAAACTCTTCTCCATGGCTGGACCCTCAAATAATATTCCTTTACGTGCTAAGGGGTATCTAGAGAGTGGGATAGGTTTAATAACTACCCTAACCCTAACGCGTACCCTAACCCTAACCCCTACCCTAACCCTAACACGTACCCTAATCCTAACCCGTACCCTAAACCGAGCCCTAACCCTAACACTAACCCTAACCCTAACCCTAACACATACCCTACGCCGTACCCGCACCCCTCCCCGAACCCGTAACCTAAGCCGTACCCTAAGCCTAACCCTAAGCCTAACCCTAACCCTAGGCTACCCTTGACTGCTTCTGCCTCCAATAGATTTCCTAAGCACTACTGTTTTAAGGAACAGCTTAAAAAGAGAATCCTAATGTGATTTCTTTATAATGGGTGTGTTCCTTATCTTATCCTAGTGTCTAAACTCTTCTCCATGGCTGCACCCCCAAATAATATTCCCTTACGTGCTAAGGGGTATCTAGAGAGTGGGATAGGTTTAATAACTACCCTAACCCTAATGCGTACCCTAACCCTAACCCCTACCCTAACCCTAACACGTACCCTAATCCTAACCCATTCCCTTAACCGAGCCCTAACCCTAACACTAAACCTAACCCTAACCCTAACCCATACCCTATTCCGTACCCGAACCCCTCCCCGAACCCGTACCCTAAGCCGTTCCGTAACCCTAACCCTAAGCCTAACCCTATCCCTAGGCTACCCTTGACTGTTTCTGCCTCCAATAGATTTCCTAAGCACTAGAGTTTTAAGGAACAGCTTCAAAAGAGAATCCTTATGTGATTTCTTTATATTGGGTGTGTTCCTTATCTTATCCTAGTGTCTAAACTCTTCTCCATGGCTGGACCCCCAAATAATATTCCTTTACGTGCTAAGGGGTATCTAGAGAGTGGGATAGGTTTAATAACTACCCTAACCCTAACGCGTACCCTAACCCTAAACCCTACCCTAACCCTAACACGTACCCTAATCCTAATCTGTAGCCTAAACCGAGCCCTAACCCTAACACTAACCCTAACCCTAACCCTAACACATACCCTACGCCGTACCCGAAACCCTCCCCGAACCCGTACCCTAAGCCGTACCCTAAGCCTAACCCTAAGCCTAACCCTAAACCTAGGCTACCCTTGACTGCTTCTGCCTCCAATAGATTTCCTAAGCACTAGTGTTTTAAGGAACAGCTTAAAAATAGAATCCTAATGTGATTTCTTTATAATGGGTGTGTTCCTTATCTTATCCTAGTGTCTAAACTCTTCTCCATGGCTGGACCCCCAAATAATATTCCTTTACGTGCTAAGGGGTATCTAGAGAGTGGGATAGGTTTACTAACTACCCTAACCCTAACGCGTACCCTAACCCTAACCCCTACCCTAACCCTAACACGTACCCTAATCCTAACCCGTACACTAAACCGAGCCCTAATCCTAACACTAACCCTAACCCTAAACCTAACCCTAACGCATACCCTACGCCGTACCCGAACCCCTACCCGAACCCGTACCCTAAGCCGTACCGTAACCCTAACCCTAAGCCTAACGCTAACCCTACGCTACCCGTGACTGCTTCTGCCTCCAATAGATTTTCTAATCACTAGTGTTTTAAGGAACGGCTTAAAAAGAGAATCCTAATGTGATTTCTTTATAATGGGTGTGTTCCTTATCGTATCCTTGTGTCTAAACTCTTCTCCATGGCTGGACCCCCAAATAATATTCCTTTACGTCCTAAGGGGTGTCTAGAGAGTGGGATAGGTTTAATAACTACCCTAACCCTAACGCGTACCCTAACCCTAAACCCTACCCTAACCCTAACACGTACCCTAATCCTAACCTGTACCCTAAACCGAGCCCTAACCCTAACACTAACCCTAACCCTAAGCCTAACACATACCCTACGCCGTACCCGAACCCCTCCCCGAACCCGTACCCTAAGCCGTACCCTAAGCCTAACCCTAAGCCTAACCCTAAACCTAGGCTACCCTTGACTGCTTCTGCCTCCAATAGATATCCTAAGCACTAGTGTTTTAAGGAACAGCTTAAAAATAGAATCCTAATGTGATTTCTTTATAATGGGTGTGTTCCTTATCTTATCCTAGTGTCTAAACTCTTCTCCAGGGCTGGACCCCCAAATAATATTCCTTTACGTGCTAAGGGGTATCTAGAGAGTGGGATAGTTTTAATAACTACCCTAACCCTAACGCGTACCCTAACCCTAACCCCTACCCTAACCCTAACACGTACCCTAATCCTAACCTGTACCCTAAACCGAGCCCTAAAGCTAAAACTAAACCTAACCCTAACCCTAACCCATACCCTACGCCGTACCCGAACCCCTGCCCGAACCCGTACCCTAAGCCGTACCCTAAGCCTAACCCTAAGCCTAACGCTAACCCTACGCTACCCGTGACTGCTTCTGCCTCCAATAGATTTTCTAAGCACTAGTGTTTTAAGGAACGGCTTAAAAAGAGAATCCTAATGTGATTTCTTTATAATGGGTGTGTTCCTTATCTTATCCTAGTGTCTAAACTCTTCTCCATGGCTGCACCCCCAAATAATATTGCCTTACGTGCTAAGGGGTATCTAGAGAGTGGGATAGGTTTAATAACTACCCTAACCCTAATGCGTACTCTAACCCTAACCCCTACCCTAACACTAACACGTACCCTAATCCTAACCCGTATCCTAAACCGAGCCCTAACCCTAACACTAACACTAACCCTAACCCTAACCATACCCTACGCCGTACCTGAACCCCTCCCCAAACCCGTACCCTAAGCCGTACCCTAAGCCTAACCCTAAGCCTAACACTAACCCTAGGCTACCCTTGACTGCTTCTGCCTCCAATAGATTTCCTAAGCACTAGTGTTTTAAGCAACAGCTTAAAAAGAGAATCCTAATGTGATTTCTTTATAATGGGTGTGTTCCTTATCTTATCCTAGTGTCTAAATTCTTCTCCATGGCTGGAACCCCAAATAATATTCCTTTACGTGCTAAGGGGTATCTAGAGAGTGGGATAGGTTTACTAACTGCCCTAACCCTAACGCGTACCCTAACCCTAACCCCTACCCTAAACCTAACACGTACCCTAATCCTAACCGTACCCTAAACCGAGCCCTAACCCTAACACTAACCCTAACCCTAACCCTAACCCATACCCTACGCCGTACCCGAAACCCTCCCCGAACCCGTACCCTAAGCCGTACCCTAAGCCTAACCCTAAGCCTAACCCTAACCCTAGGCTACCCTTGACTGCTTCTGCCTCCTATAGATTTCCTAAGCACTAGTGTTTTAAGGAACAGCTTAAAAAGAGAATCCTAATGTGATTTCTTTATAATGGGTGTGTTCCTTATCTTATCCTAGTGTCTAAACTCTTCTCCATGGCTGGACCCTCAAATAATATTCCTTTACGTGCTAAGGGGTATCTAGAGAGTGGGATAGGTTTAATAACTACCCTAACCCTAACGCGTACCCTAACCCTAACCCCTACCCTAACCCTAACACGTACCCTAATCCTAACCCGTACCCTAAACCGAGCCCTAACCCTAACACTAACCCTAACCCTAACCCTAACACATACCCTACGCCGTACCCGCACCCCTCCCCGAACCCGTAACCTAAGCCGTACCCTAAGCCTAACCCTAAGCCTAACCCTAACCCTAGGCTACCCTTGACTGCTTCTGCCTCCAATAGATTTCCTAAGCACTACTGTTTTAAGGAACAGCTTAAAAAGAGAATCCTAATGTGATTTCTTTATAATGGGTGTGTTCCTTATCTTATCCTAGTGTCTAAACTCTTCTCCATGGCTGCACCCCCAAATAATATTCCCTTACGTGCTAAGGGGTATCTAGAGAGTGGGATAGGTTTAATAACTACCCTAACCCTAATGCGTACCCTAACCCTAACCCCTACCCTAACCCTAACACGTACCCTAATCCTAACCCATTCCCTTAACCGAGCCCTAACCCTAACACTAAACCTAACCCTAACCCTAACCCATACCCTATTCCGTACCCGAACCCCTCACCGAACCCGTACCCTAAGCCGTTCCGTAACCCTAACCCTAAGCCTAACCCTATCCCTAGGCTACCCTTGACTGTTTCTGCCTCCAATAGATTTCCTAAGCACTAGAGTTTTAAGGAACAGCTTCAAAAGAGAATCCTTATGTGATTTCTTTATATTGGGTGTGTTCCTTATCTTATCCTAGTGTCTAAACTCTTCTCCATGGCTGGACCCCCAAATAATATTCCTTTACGTGCTAAGGGGTATCTAGAGAGTGGGATAGGTTTAATAACTACCCTAACCCTAACGCGTACCCTAACCCTAAACCCTACCCTAACCCTAACACGTACCCTAATCCTAATCTGTACCCTAAACCGAGCCCTAACCCTAACACTAACCCTAACCCTAACCCTAACACATACCCTACGCCGTACCCGAAACCCTCCCCGAACCCGTACCCTAAGCCGTACCCTAAGCCTAACCCTAAGCCTAACCCTAAACCTAGGCTACCCTTGACTGCTTCTGCCTCCAATAGATTTCCTAAGCACTAGTGTTTTAAGGAACAGCTTAAAAATAGAATCCTAATGTGATTTCTTTATAATGGGTGTGTTCCTTATCTTATCCTAGTGTCTAAACTCTTCTCCATGGCTGGACCCCCAAATAATATTCCTTTACGTGCTAAGGGGTATCTAGAGAGTGGGATAGGTTTACTAACTACCCTAACCCTAACGCGTACCCTAACCCTAACCCCTACCCTAACCCTAACACGTACCCTAATCCTAACCCGTACACTAAACCGAGCCCTAATCCTAACACTAACCCTAACCCTAAACCTAACCCTAACGCATACCCTACGCCGTACCCGAACCCCTACCCGAACCCGTACCCTAAGCCGTACCGTAACCCTAACCCTAAGCCTAACGCTAACCCTACGCTACCCGTGACTGCTTCTGCCTCCAATAGATTTTCTAATCACTAGTGTTTTAAGGAACGGCTTAAAAAGAGAATCCTAATGTGATTTCTTTATAATGGGTGTGTTCCTTATCGTATCCTTGTGTCTAAACTCTTCTCCATGGCTGGACCCCCAAATAATATTCCTTTACGTCCTAAGGGGTGTCTAGAGAGTGGGATAGGTTTAATAACTACCCTAACCCTAACGCGTACCCTAACCCTAAACCCTACCCTAACCCTAACACGTACCCTAATCCTAACCTGTACCCTAAACCGAGCCCTAACCCTAACACTAACCCTAACCCTAAGCCTAACACATACCCTACGCCGTACCCGAACCCCTCCCCGAACCCGTACCCTAAGCCGTACCCTAAGCCTAACCCTAAGCCTAACCCTAAACCTAGGCTACCCTTGACTGCTTCTGCCTCCAATAGATATCCTAAGCACTAGTGTTTTAAGGAACAGCTTAAAAATAGAATCCTAATGTGATTTCTTTATAATGGGTGTGTTCCTTATCTTATCCTAGTGTCTAAACTCTTCTCCAGGGCTGGACCCCCAAATAATATTCCTTTACGTGCTAAGGGGTATCTAGAGAGTGGGATAGTTTTAATAACTACCCTAACCCTAACGCGTACCCTAACCCTAACCCCTACCCTAACCCTAACACGTACCCTAATCCTAACCTGTACCCTAAACCGAGCCCTAAAGCTAAAACTAAACCTAACCCTAACCCTAACCCATACCCTACGCCGTACCCGAACCCCTGCCCGAACCCGTACCCTAAGCCGTACCCTAAGCCTAACCCTAAGCCTAACGCTAACCCTACGCTACCCGTGACTGCTTCTGCCTCCAATAGATTTTCTAAGCACTAGTGTTTTAAGGAACGGCTTAAAAAGAGAATCCTAATGTGATTTCTTTATAATGGGTGTGTTCCTTATCTTATCCTAGTGTCTAAACTCTTCTCCATGGCTGCACCCCCAAATAATATTGCCTTACGTGCTAAGGGGTATCTAGAGAGTGGGATAGGTTTAATAACTACCCTAACCCTAATGCGTACTCTAACCCTAACCCCTACCCTAACACTAACACGTACCCTAATCCTAACCCGTATCCTAAACCGAGCCCTAACCCTAACACTAACACTAACCCTAACCCTAACCATACCCTACGCCGTACCTGAACCCCTCCCCAAACCCGTACCCTAAGCCGTACCCTAAGCCTAACCCTAAGCCTAACACTAACCCTAGGCTACCCTTGACTGCTTCTGCCTCCAATAGATTTCCTAAGCACTAGTGTTTTAAGCAACAGCTTAAAAAGAGAATCCTAATGTGATTTCTTTATAATGGGTGTGTTCCTTATCTTATCCTAGTGTCTAAATTCTTCTCCATGGCTGGAACCCCAAATAATATTCCTTTACGTGCTAAGGGGTATCTAGAGAGTGGGATAGGTTTACTAACTGCCCTAACCCTAACGCGTACCCTAACCCTAACCCCTACCCTAAACCTAACACGTACCCTAATCCTAACCGTACCCTAAACCGAGCCCTAACCCTAACACTAACCCTAACCCTAACCCTAACCCATACCCTACGCCGTACCCGAAACCCTCCCCGAACCCGTACCCTAAGCCGTACCCTAAGCCTAACCCTAAGCCTAACCCTAACCCTAGGCTACCCTTGACTGCTTCTGCCTCCTATAGATTTCCTAAGCACTAGTGTTTTAAGGAACAGCTTAAAAAGAGAATCCTAATGTGATTTCTTTATAATGGGTGTGTTCCTTATCTTATCCTAGTGTCTAAACTCTTCTCCATGGCTGGACCCTCAAATAATATTCCTTTACGTGCTAAGGGGTATCTAGAGAGTGGGATAGGTTTAATAACTACCCTAACCCTAACGCGTACCCTAACCCTAACCCCTACCCTAACCCTAACACGTACCCTAATCCTAACCCGTACCCTAAACCGAGCCCTAACCCTAACACTAACCCTAACCCTAACCCTAACACATACCCTACGCCGTACCCGCACCCCTCCCCGAACCCGTAACCTAAGCCGTACCCTAAGCCTAACCCTAAGCCTAACCCTAACCCTAGGCTACCCTTGACTGCTTCTGCCTCCAATAGATTTCCTAAGCACTACTGTTTTAAGGAACAGCTTAAAAAGAGAATCCTAATGTGATTTCTTTATAATGGGTGTGTTCCTTATCTTATCCTAGTGTCTAAACTCTTCTCCATGGCTGCACCCCCAAATAATATTCCCTTACGTGCTAAGGGGTATCTAGAGAGTGGGATAGGTTTAATAACTACCCTAACCCTAATGCGTACCCTAACCCTAACCCCTACCCTAACCCTAACACGTACCCTAATCCTAACCCATTCCCTTAACCGAGCCCTAACCCTAACACTAAACCTAACCCTAACCCTAACCCATACCCTATTCCGTACCCGAACCCCTCCCCGAACCCGTACCCTAAGCCGTTCCGTAACCTTAACCCTAAGCCTAACCCTATCCCTAGGCTACCCTTGACTGTTTCTGCCTCCAATAGATTTCCTAAGCACTAGAGTTTTAAGGAACAGCTTCAAAAGAGAATCCTTATGTGATTTCTTTATATTGGGTGTGTTCCTTATCTTATCCTAGTGTCTAAACTCTTCTCCATGGCTGGACCCCCAAATAATATTCCTTTACGTGCTAAGGGGTATCTAGAGAGTGGGATAGGTTTAATAACTACCCTAACCCTAACGCGTACCCTAACCCTAAACCCTACCCTAACCCTAACACGTACCCTAATCCTAATCTGTACCCTAAACCGAGCCCTAACCCTAACACTAACCCTAACCCTAACCCTAACACATACCCTACGCCGTACCCGAACCCCTCCCCGAACCCGTACCCTAAGCCGTACCCTAAGCCTAACCCTAAGCCTAACCCTAAACCTAGGTTACCCTTGACTGCTTCTGCCTCCAATTGATTTCCTAAGCACTAGTGTTTTAAGGAACAGCTTAAAAATAGAATCCTAATGTGATTTCTTTATAATGGGTGTGTTCCTTATCTTATCCTAGTGTCTAAACTCTTCTCCATGGCTGGACCCCCAAATAATATTCCTTTACGTGCTAAGGGGTATCTAGAGAGTGGGATAGGTTTACTAACTACCCTAACCCTAACGCGTACCCTAACCCTAACCCCTACCCTAACCCTAACACGTACCCTAATCCTAACCGTACCCTAAACCGAGCCCTAAAGCTAAAACTAAACCTAACCCTAACCCTAACCCATACCCTACGCCGTACCCGAACCCCTCCCCGAACCTGTACCCTAAGCCGTACCCTAAGCCTAACCCTAAGCCTAACCCTAACCCTAGGCTACCCTTGACTGCTTCTGCCTCCAATAGATTTCCTAAGCACTAGTGTTTTAAGGAACAGCTTAAAAAGAGAATCCTAATGTGATTTCTTTATAATGGGTGTGTTCCTTATCTTATCCTAGTGTCTAAACTCTTCTCCATGGCTGGACCCTCAAATAATATTCCTTTACGTGCTAAGGGGTATCTAGAGAGTGGGATAGGTTTAATAACTACCCTAACCCTAACGCGTACCCTAACCCTAACCCCTACCCTAACCCTAACACGTACCCTAATCCTAACCCGTACCCTAAACCGAGCCCTAACCCTAACACTAACCCTAACCCTAACCCTAACCCATACCCTACGCCGTACCCGCACCCCTCCCCGAACCCGTAACCTAAGCCGTACCCTAAGCCTAACCCTAAGCCTAACCCTAACCCTAGGCTACCCTTGACTGCTTCTGCCTCCAATAGATTTCCTAAGCACTACTGTTTTAAGGAACAGCTTAAAAAGAGAATCCTAATGTGATTTCTTTATAATGGGTGTGTTCCTTAGCTTATCCTAGTGTCTAAACTCTTCTCCATGGCTGCACCCCCAAATCATATTCCCTTACGTGCTAAGGGGTATCTAGAGAGTGGGATAGGTTTAATAACTACCCTAACCCTAACGCGTACCCTAACCCTAACCCCTACCCTAACCCTAACACGTACCCTAATCCTAACCTGTACCCTAAACCGAGCCCTAACCCTAACACTAACCCTAACCCTAACCCTAACCCATACCCTACGCCGTACCCGCACCCCTCCCCGAACCCGTACCCTAAGCCATACCCTAAACCTAACCCTAAGCCTAACCCTAACCCTAGGCTACCCTTGACTGCTTCTGCCTCCAATTGATTTCCTAAGCAGTAGTGTTTTAAGGAACAGCTTAAAAAGAGAATCCTAATGTGATTTCTTTATAATGGGTGTGTTCCTTATCTTATCCTAGTGTCTAAACTCTTCTCCATGGCTGGACCCCCAAATAATATTCCTTTACGTGCTAAGGGGGAGCTAGAGAGTGGGATAGGTTTACTAACTACCCTAGCCCTAACGCGTAACCTAACCCTAACCCCTACCCTAACCCTAACACGTACCCTAATCCTAACCCGTACCCTAAACCGAGCCCTAACCCTAACACTAACCCAAACCCTAACCCTAACCCATACCCTACGCCGTACACGAACACCTCCCCGAACCCATACCCCAAGCCGTACCCTAACCCTAACCCTAAGCCTAACCCTAACCCTAGGCTACCCTTGACTGCTTCTGCCTCCAATAGATTTCCTAAGCACTAGTGTTTTAAGGAACAGCTTAAAAAGAGAATCCTAAAGTGATTTCTTTATAATGGGTGTGTTCCTTATCGTATCCTTGTGTCTAAACTCTTCTCCATGGCTGGACCCCCAAATAATATTCCTTTACGTCCTAAGGGGTGTCTAGAGAGTGGGATAGGTTTAATAACTACCCTAACCCTAATGCGTACCCTAACCCTAACCCCTACCCTAACCCTAACACGTACCCTAATCCTAACCCGTACCCTAAACCGAGCCCTAACCCTAACACTAACCCTAACCCTAACCCATACCCTACGCCGTACCCGAAACCCTCCCCGAACCCGTACCCTAAGCCGTACCCTAAGCCTAACCCTAAGCCTAACCCTAACCCTAGGCTACCCTTGACTGCTTCTGCCTCCAATAGATTTCCTAAGCACTAGTGTTTTAAGGAACAGCTTAAAAAGAGAATCCTAATGTGATTTCTTCATAATGGGTGTGTTCCTTATCTTATCCTAGTGTCTAAACTCTTCTCCATGGCTGGACCCTCAAATAATATTCCTTTACGTGCTAAGGGGTATCTAGAGAGTGGGATAGGTTTAATAACTACCCTAACCCTAACGCGTACCCTAACCCTAACCCCTACCCTAACCCTAACACGTACCCTAATCCTAACCCGTACCCTAAACCGAGCCCTAACCCTAACACTAACCCTAACCCTAACCCTAACCCATACCCTACGCCGTACCCGCACCCCTCCCCGAACCCGTACCCTAAGCCATACCCTAAACCTAACCCTAAGCCTAACCCTAACCCTAGGCTACCCTTGACTGTTTCTGCCTCCAATAGATTTCCTAAGCACTAGTGTTTTAAGGAATGGCTTAAAAAGGGAATCCTAATGTGATTTCTTTATAATGGGTGTGTTCCTTATCTTATCCTAGTGTCTAAACTCTTCTCCATGGCTGGACACCCAAATAATATTCCTTTACGTGCTAAGGGGTATCTAGAGAGTGGGATAGGTTTAATAACTACCCTAACCCTAACGCGTACCCTAACCCTAAACCCTACACTAACCCTAACACGTACCCTAATCCTAACCCGTACCCTAAACCGAGCACTAACCCTAACCCTAGCCCTAACACATACCATACGCCGTATCCGAACCCCTCCCCGAACCCGTACCCTAAGCCGTACCCTAAGCCTAACCCTAAGCCTAACCCTAACCCTAGGCTACCCTTGACTGCTTCTGCCTCCAATAGATTTCCTAAGCACTAGTGTTTTAAGGAACAGCTTAAAAAGAGAATCCTAATGTGATTTCTTTATAATGGGTGTGTTCCTTATCTTATCCTAGTGTCTAAACTCTTCTCCATGGCTGGACCCCCAAATAATATTCCTTTACGTGCTAAGGGTTATCTAGAGAGTGGGATAGGTTTAATAACTGCCCTAATCCTAACGCGTACCCTAACCCTAACCCCTACCCTAAACCTAACACGTACCCTAATCCTAACCCGTACCCTAAACCGAGCCCTAACCCTAACACTAACCCTAACCCTAACCCTAACCCTAACCCTAACCCTAACCCTAACCCTAACCGAGCCCTAACCCTAACACTAAACCTAACCCTAACCCTAACCCATACCCTATTCCGTACCCGAACCCCTCACCGAACCCGTACCCTAAGCCGTTCCGTAACCCTAACCCTAAGCCTAACCCTATCCCTAGGCTACCCTTGACTGTTTCTGCCTCCAATAGATTTCCTAAGCACTAGAGTTTTAAGGAACAGCTTCAAAAGAGAATCCTTATGTGATTTCTTTATATTGGGTGTGTTCCTTATCTTATCCTAGTGTCTAAACTCTTCTCCATGGCTGGACCCCCAAATAATATTCCTTTACGTGCTAAGGGGTATCTAGAGAGTGGGATAGGTTTAATAACTACCCTAACCCTAACGCGTACCCTAACCCTAAACCCTACCCTAACCCTAACACGTACCCTAATCCTAATCTGTACCCTAAACCGAGCCCTAACCCTAACACTAACCCTAACCCTAACCCTAACACATACCCTACGCCGTACCCGAAACCCTCCCCGAACCCGTACCCTAAGCCGTACCCTAAGCCTAACCCTAAGCCTAACCCTAAACCTAGGCTACCCTTGACTGCTTCTGCCTCCAATAGATTTCCTAAGCACTAGTGTTTTAAGGAACAGCTTAAAAATAGAATCCTAATGTGATTTCTTTATAATGGGTGTGTTCCTTATCTTATCCTAGTGTCTAAACTCTTCTCCATGGCTGGACCCCCAAATAATATTCCTTTACGTGCTAAGGGGTATCTAGAGAGTGGGATAGGTTTACTAACTACCCTAACCCTAACGCGTACCCTAACCCTAACCCCTACCCTAACCCTAACACGTACCCTAATCCTAACCCGTACACTAAACCGAGCCCTAATCCTAACACTAACCCTAACCCTAAACCTAACCCTAACGCATACCCTACGCCGTACCCGAACCCCTACCCGAACCCGTACCCTAAGCCGTACCGTAACCCTAACCCTAAGCCTAACGCTAACCCTACGCTACCCGTGACTGCTTCTGCCTCCAATAGATTTTCTAATCACTAGTGTTTTAAGGAACGGCTTAAAAAGAGAATCCTAATGTGATTTCTTTATAATGGGTGTGTTCCTTATCGTATCCTTGTGTCTAAACTCTTCTCCATGGCTGGACCCCCAAATAATATTCCTTTACGTCCTAAGGGGTGTCTAGAGAGTGGGATAGGTTTAATAACTACCCTAACCCTAACGCGTACCCTAACCCTAAACCCTACCCTAACCCTAACACGTACCCTAATCCTAACCTGTACCCTAAACCGAGCCCTAACCCTAACACTAACCCTAACCCTAAGCCTAACACATACCCTACGCCGTACCCGAACCCCTCCCCGAACCCGTACCCTAAGCCGTACCCTAAGCCTAACCCTAAGCCTAACCCTAAACCTAGGCTACCCTTGACTGCTTCTGCCTCCAATAGATATCCTAAGCACTAGTGTTTTAAGGAACAGCTTAAAAATAGAATCCTAATGTGATTTCTTTATAATGGGTGTGTTCCTTATCTTATCCTAGTGTCTAAACTCTTCTCCAGGGCTGGACCCCCAAATAATATTCCTTTACGTGCTAAGGGGTATCTAGAGAGTGGGATAGTTTTAATAACTACCCTAACCCTAACGCGTACCCTAACCCTAACCCCTACCCTAACCCTAACACGTACCCTAATCCTAACCTGTACCCTAAACCGAGCCCTAAAGCTAAAACTAAACCTAACCCTAACCCTAACCCATACCCTACGCCGTACCCGAACCCCTGCCCGAACCCGTACCCTAAGCCGTACCCTAAGCCTAACCCTAAGCCTAACGCTAACCCTACGCTACCCGTGACTGCTTCTGCCTCCAATAGATTTTCTAAGCACTAGTGTTTTAAGGAACGGCTTAAAAAGAGAATCCTAATGTGATTTCTTTATAATGGGTGTGTTCCTTATCTTATCCTAGTGTCTAAACTCTTCTCCATGGCTGCACCCCCAAATAATATTGCCTTACGTGCTAAGGGGTATCTAGAGAGTGGGATAGGTTTAATAACTACCCTAACCCTAATGCGTACTCTAACCCTAACCCCTACCCTAACACTAACACGTACCCTAATCCTAACCCGTATCCTAAACCGAGCCCTAACCCTAACACTAACACTAACCCTAACCCTAACCATACCCTACGCCGTACCTGAACCCCTCCCCAAACCCGTACCCTAAGCCGTACCCTAAGCCTAACCCTAAGCCTAACACTAACCCTAGGCTACCCTTGACTGCTTCTGCCTCCAATAGATTTCCTAAGCACTAGTGTTTTAAGCAACAGCTTAAAAAGAGAATCCTAATGTGATTTCTTTATAATGGGTGTGTTCCTTATCTTATCCTAGTGTCTAAATTCTTCTCCATGGCTGGAACCCCAAATAATATTCCTTTACGTGCTAAGGGGTATCTAGAGAGTGGGATAGGTTTACTAACTGCCCTAACCCTAACGCGTACCCTAACCCTAACCCCTACCCTAAACCTAACACGTACCCTAATCCTAACCGTACCCTAAACCGAGCCCTAACCCTAACACTAACCCTAACCCTAACCCTAACCCATACCCTACGCCGTACCCGAAACCCTCCCCGAACCCGTACCCTAAGCCGTACCCTAAGCCTAACCCTAAGCCTAACCCTAACCCTAGGCTACCCTTGACTGCTTCTGCCTCCTATAGATTTCCTAAGCACTAGTGTTTTAAGGAACAGCTTAAAAAGAGAATCCTAATGTGATTTCTTTATAATGGGTGTGTTCCTTATCTTATCCTAGTGTCTAAACTCTTCTCCATGGCTGGACCCTCAAATAATATTCCTTTACGTGCTAAGGGGTATCTAGAGAGTGGGATAGGTTTAATAACTACCCTAACCCTAACGCGTACCCTAACCCTAACCCCTACCCTAACCCTAACACGTACCCTAATCCTAACCCGTACCCTAAACCGAGCCCTAACCCTAACACTAACCCTAACCCTAACCCTAACACATACCCTACGCCGTACCCGCACCCCTCCCCGAACCCGTAACCTAAGCCGTACCCTAAGCCTAACCCTAAGCCTAACCCTAACCCTAGGCTACCCTTGACTGCTTCTGCCTCCAATAGATTTCCTAAGCACTACTGTTTTAAGGAACAGCTTAAAAAGAGAATCCTAATGTGATTTCTTTATAATGGGTGTGTTCCTTATCTTATCCTAGTGTCTAAACTCTTCTCCATGGCTGCACCCCCAAATAATATTCCCTTACGTGCTAAGGGGTATCTAGAGAGTGGGATAGGTTTAATAACTACCCTAACCCTAATGCGTACCCTAACCCTAACCCCTACCCTAACCCTAACACGTACCCTAATCCTAACCCATTCCCTTAACCGAGCCCTAACCCTAACACTAAACCTAACCCTAACCCTAACCCATACCCTATTCCGTACCCGAACCCCTCCCCGAACCCGTACCCTAAGCCGTTCCGTAACCTTAACCCTAAGCCTAACCCTATCCCTAGGCTACCCTTGACTGTTTCTGCCTCCAATAGATTTCCTAAGCACTAGAGTTTTAAGGAACAGCTTCAAAAGAGAATCCTTATGTGATTTCTTTATATTGGGTGTGTTCCTTATCTTATCCTAGTGTCTAAACTCTTCTCCATGGCTGGACCCCCAAATAATATTCCTTTACGTCCTAAGGGGTATCTAGAGAGTGGGATAGGTTTAATAACTACCCTAACCCTAACGCGTACCCTAACCCTAAACCCTACCCTAACCCTAACACGTACCCTAATCCTAATCTGTACCCTAAACCGAGCCCTAACCCTAACACTAACCCTAACCCTAACCCTAACACATACCCTACGCCGTACCCGAACCCCTCCCCGAACCCGTACCCTAAGCCGTACCCTAAGCCTAACCCTAAGCCTAACCCTAAACCTAGGTTACCCTTGACTGCTTCTGCCTCCAATTGATTTCCTAAGCACTAGTGTTTTAAGGAACAGCTTAAAAATAGAATCCTAATGTGATTTCTTTATAATGGGTGTGTTCCTTATCTTATCCTAGTGTCTAAACTCTTCTCCATGGCTGGACCCCCAAATAATATTCCTTTACGTGCTAAGGGGTATCTAGAGAGTGGGATAGGTTTACTAACTACCCTAACCCTAACGCGTACCCTAACCCTAACCCCTACCCTAACCCTAACACGTACCCTAATCCTAACCGTACCCTAAACCGAGCCCTAAAGCTAAAACTAAACCTAACCCTAACCCTAACCCATACCCTACGCCGTACCCGAACCCCTCCCCGAACCTGTACCCTAAGCCGTACCCTAAGCCTAACCCTAAGCCTAACCCTAACCCTAGGCTACCCTTGACTGCTTCTGCCTCCAATAGATTTCCTAAGCACTAGTGTTTTAAGGAACAGCTTAAAAAGAGAATCCTAATGTGATTTCTTTATAATGGGTGTGTTCCTTATCTTATCCTAGTGTCTAAACTCTTCTCCATGGCTGGACCCTCAAATAATATTCCTTTACGTGCTAAGGGGTATCTAGAGAGTGGGATAGGTTTAATAACTACCCTAACCCTAACGCGTACCCTAACCCTAACCCCTACCCTAACCCTAACACGTACCCTAATCCTAACCCGTACCCTAAACCGAGCCCTAACCCTAACACTAACCCTAACCCTAACCCTAACCCATACCCTACGCCGTACCCGCACCCCTCCCCGAACCCGTAACCTAAGCCGTACCCTAAGCCTAACCCTAAGCCTAACCCTAACCCTAGGCTACCCTTGACTGCTTCTGCCTCCAATAGATTTCCTAAGCACTACTGTTTTAAGGAACAGCTTAAAAAGAGAATCCTAATGTGATTTCTTTATAATGGGTGTGTTCCTTAGCTTATCCTAGTGTCTAAACTCTTCTCCATGGCTGCACCCCCAAATCATATTCCCTTACGTGCTAAGGGGTATCTAGAGAGTGGGATAGGTTTAATAACTACCCTAACCCTAACGCGTACCCTAACCCTAACCCCTACCCTAACCCTAACACGTACCCTAATCCTAACCTGTACCCTAAACCGAGCCCTAACCCTAACACTAACCCTAACCCTAACCCTAACCCATACCCTACGCCGTACCCGCACCCCTCCCCGAACCCGTACCCTAAGCCATACCCTAAACCTAACCCTAAGCCTAACCCTAACCCTAGGCTACCCTTGACTGCTTCTGCCTCCAATTGATTTCCTAAGCAGTAGTGTTTTAAGGAACAGCTTAAAAAGAGAATCCTAATGTGATTTCTTTATAATGGGTGTGTTCCTTATCTTATCCTAGTGTCTAAACTCTTCTCCATGGCTGGACCCCCAAATAATATTCCTTTACGTGCTAAGGGGGAGCTAGAGAGTGGGATAGGTTTACTAACTACCCTAGCCCTAACGCGTAACCTAACCCTAACCCCTACCCTAACCCTAACACGTACCCTAATCCTAACCCGTACCCTAAACCGAGCCCTAACCCTAACACTAACCCAAACCCTAACCCTAACCCATACCCTACGCCGTACACGAACACCTCCCCGAACCCATACCCCAAGCCGTACCCTAACCCTAACCCTAAGCCTAACCCTAACCCTAGGCTACCCTTGACTGCTTCTGCCTCCAATAGATTTCCTAAGCACTAGTGTTTTAAGGAACAGCTTAAAAAGAGAATCCTAAAGTGATTTCTTTATAATGGGTGTGTTCCTTATCGTATCCTTGTGTCTAAACTCTTCTCCATGGCTGGACCCCCAAATAATATTCCTTTACGTCCTAAGGGGTGTCTAGAGAGTGGGATAGGTTTAATAACTACCCTAACCCTAATGCGTACCCTAACCCTAACCCCTACCCTAACCCTAACACGTACCCTAATCCTAACCCGTACCCTAAACCGAGCCCTAACCCTAACACTAACCCTAACCCTAACCCATACCCTACGCCGTACCCGAAACCCTCCCCGAACCCGTACCCTAAGCCGTACCCTAAGCCTAACCCTAAGCCTAACCCTAACCCTAGGCTACCCTTGACTGCTTCTGCCTCCAATAGATTTCCTAAGCACTAGTGTTTTAAGGAACAGCTTAAAAAGAGAATCCTAATGTGATTTCTTCATAATGGGTGTGTTCCTTATCTTATCCTAGTGTCTAAACTCTTCTCCATGGCTGGACCCTCAAATAATATTCCTTTACGTGCTAAGGGGTATCTAGAGAGTGGGATAGGTTTAATAACTACCCTAACCCTAACGCGTACCCTAACCCTAACCCCTACCCTAACCCTAACACGTACCCTAATCCTAACCCGTACCCTAAACCGAGCCCTAACCCTAACACTAACCCTAACCCTAACCCTAACCCATACCCTACGCCGTACCCGCACCCCTCCCCGAACCCGTACCCTAAGCCATACCCTAAACCTAACCCTAAGCCTAACCCTAACCCTAGGCTACCCTTGACTGTTTCTGCCTCCAATAGATTTCCTAAGCACTAGTGTTTTAAGGAATGGCTTAAAAAGGGAATCCTAATGTGATTTCTTTATAATGGGTGTGTTCCTTATCTTATCCTAGTGTCTAAACTCTTCTCCATGGCTGGACACCCAAATAATATTCCTTTACGTGCTAAGGGGTATCTAGAGAGTGGGATAGGTTTAATAACTACCCTAACCCTAACGCGTACCCTAACCCTAAACCCTACACTAACCCTAACACGTACCCTAATCCTAACCCGTACCCTAAACCGAGCACTAACCCTAACCCTAGCCCTAACACATACCATACGCCGTATCCGAACCCCTCCCCGAACCCGTACCCTAAGCCGTACCCTAAGCCTAACCCTAAGCCTAACCCTAACCCTAGGCTACCCTTGACTGCTTCTGCCTCCAATAGATTTCCTAAGCACTAGTGTTTTAAGGAACAGCTTAAAAAGAGAATCCTAATGTGATTTCTTTATAATGGGTGTGTTCCTTATCTTATCCTAGTGTCTAAACTCTTCTCCATGGCTGGACCCCCAAATAATATTCCTTTACGTGCTAAGGGTTATCTAGAGAGTGGGATAGGTTTAATAACTACCCTAATCCTAACGCGTACCCTAACCCTAACCCCTACCCTAAACCTAACACGTACCCTAATCCTAACCCGTACCCTAAACCGAGCCCTAACCCTAACACTAACCCTAACCCTAACCCTAACCCGAACCCGTACACTAACCCGTACCCTAACCCTAACCCTAAGCCTAACCCTAACCTTAGGCTACCCTTGACTGCTTCTGCCTCCAATAGATTTCCTAAGCACTAGTGTTTTAAGGAACAGCTTAAAAAGAGAATCCTAATGTGATTTCTTTATAATGGGTGTGTTCCTTATCTTATCCTTGTGTCTAAACTCTTCTCCATGGCTGCACCCCCAAATAATATTCCCTTACGTGCTAAGGGGTATCTAGAGAGTGGGATAGGTTTAATAACTACCCTAACCCTAATGCGTACCCTAACCCTAACCCCTACCCTAAACCTAACACGTACCCTAATCCTAACCCATTCCCTTAACCGAGCCCTAACCCTAACCCTAACCCTAAGCCTAACCCTATCCCTAGGCTACCCTTGACTGTTTCTGCCTCCAATAGATTTCCTAAGCACTAGAGTTTTAAGGAACAGCTTCAAAAGAGAATCCTTATGTGATTTCTTTATATTGGGTGTGTTCCTTATCTTATCCTAGTGTCTAAACTCTTCTCCATGGCTGGACCCCCAAATAATATTCCTTTACGTGCTAAGGGGTATCTAGAGAGTGGGATAGGTTTAATAACTACCCTAACCCTAACGCGTACCCTAACCCTAAACCCTACCCTAACCCTAACACGTACCCTAATCCTAATCTGTACCCTAAACCGAGCCCTAACCCTAACACTAACCCTAACCCTAACCCTAACACATACCCTACGCCGTACCCGAAACCCTCCCCGAACCCGTACCCTAAGCCGTACCCTAAGCCTAACCCTAAGCCTAACCCTAAACCTAGGCTACCCTTGACTGCTTCTGCCTCCAATAGATTTCCTAAGCACTAGTGTTTTAAGGAACAGCTTAAAAATAGAATCCTAATGTGATTTCTTTATAATGGGTGTGTTCCTTATCTTATCCTAGTGTCTAAACTCTTCTCCATGGCTGGACCCCCAAATAATATTCCTTTACGTGCTAAGGGGTATCTAGAGAGTGGGATAGGTTTACTAACTACCCTAACCCTAACGCGTACCCTAACCCTAACCCCTACCCTAACCCTAACACGTACCCTAATCCTAACCCGTACACTAAACCGAGCCCTAATCCTAACACTAACCCTAACCCTAAACCTAACCCTAACGCATACCCTACGCCGTACCCGAACCCCTACCCGAACCCGTACCCTAAGCCGTACCGTAACCCTAACCCTAAGCCTAACGCTAACCCTACGCTACCCGTGACTGCTTCTGCCTCCAATAGATTTTCTAATCACTAGTGTTTTAAGGAACGGCTTAAAAAGAGAATCCTAATGTGATTTCTTTATAATGGGTGTGTTCCTTATCGTATCCTTGTGTCTAAACTCTTCTCCATGGCTGGACCCCCAAATAATATTCCTTTACGTCCTAAGGGGTGTCTAGAGAGTGGGATAGGTTTAATAACTACCCTAACCCTAACGCGTACCCTAACCCTAAACCCTACCCTAACCCTAACACGTACCCTAATCCTAACCTGTACCCTAAACCGAGCCCTAACCCTAAAACTAACCCTAACCCTAAGCCTAACACATACCCTACGCCGTACCCGAACCCCTCCCCGAACCCGTACCCTAAGCCGTACCCTAAGCCTAACCCTAAGCCTAACCCTAAACCTAGGCTACCCTTGACTGCTTCTGCCTCCAATAGATATCCTAAGCACTAGTGTTTTAAGGAACAGCTTAAAAATAGAATCCTAATGTGATTTCTTTATAATGGGTGTGTTCCTTATCTTATCCTAGTGTCTAAACTCTTCTCCAGGGCTGGACCCCCAAATAATATTCCTTTACGTGCTAAGGGGTATCTAGAGAGTGGGATAGTTTTAATAACTACCCTAACCCTAACGCGTACCCTAACCCTAACCCCTACCCTAACCCTAACACGTACCCTAATCCTAACCTGTACCCTAAACCGAGCCCTAAAGCTAAAACTAAACCTAACCCTAACCCTAACCCATACCCTACGCCGTACCCGAACCCCTGCCCGAACCCGTACCCTAAGCCGTACCCTAAGCCTAACCCTAAGCCTAACGCTAACCCTACGCTACCCGTGACTGCTTCTGCCTCCAATAGATTTTCTAAGCACTAGTGTTTTAAGGAACGGCTTAAAAAGAGAATCCTAATGTGATTTCTTTATAATGGGTGTGTTCCTTATCTTATCCTAGTGTCTAAACTCTTCTCCATGGCTGCACCCCCAAATAATATTGCCTTACGTGCTAAGGGGTATCTAGAGAGTGGGATAGGTTTAATAACTACCCTAACCCTAATGCGTACTCTAACCCTAACCCCTACCCTAACACTAACACGTACCCTAATCCTAACCCGTATCCTAAACCGAGCCCTAACCCTAACACTAACACTAACCCTAACCCTAACCATACCCTACGCCGTACCTGAACCCCTCCCCAAACCCGTACCCTAAGCCGTACCCTAAGCCTAACCCTAAGCCTAACACTAACCCTAGGCTACCCTTGACTGCTTCTGCCTCCAATAGATTTCCTAAGCACTAGTGTTTTAAGCAACAGCTTAAAAAGAGAATCCTAATGTGATTTCTTTATAATGGGTGTGTTCCTTATCTTATCCTAGTGTCTAAATTCTTCTCCATGGCTGAAACCCCAAATAATATTCCTTTACGTGCTAAGGGGTATCTAGAGAGTGGGATAGGTTTACTAACTGCCCTAACCCTAACGCGTACCCTAACCCTAACCCCTACCCTAAACCTAACACGTACCCTAATCCTAACCGTACCCTAAACCGAGCCCTAACCCTAACACTAACCCTAACCCTAACCCTAACCCATACCCTACGCCGTACCCGAAACCCTCCCCGAACCCGTACCCTAAGCCGTACCCTAAGCCTAACCCTAAGCCTAACCCTAACCCTAGGCTACCCTTGACTGCTTCTGCCTCCTATAGATTTCCTAAGCACTAGTGTTTTAAGGAACAGCTTAAAAAGAGAATCCTAATGTGATTTCTTTATAATGGGTGTGTTCCTTATCTTATCCTAGTGTCTAAACTCTTCTCCATGGCTGGACCCTCAAATAATATTCCTTTACGTGCTAAGGGGTATCTAGAGAGTGGGATAGGTTTAATAACTACCCTAACCCTAACGCGTACCCTAACCCTAACCCCTACCCTAACCCTAACACGTACCCTAATCCTAACCCGTACCCTAAACCGAGCCCTAACCCTAACACTAACCCTAACCCTAACCCTAACACATACCCTACGCCGTACCCGCACCCCTCCCCGAACCCGTAACCTAAGCCGTACCCTAAGCCTAACCCTAAGCCTAACCCTAACCCTAGGCTACCCTTGACTGCTTCTGCCTCCAATAGATTTCCTAAGCACTACTGTTTTAAGGAACAGCTTAAAAAGAGAATCCTAATGTGATTTCTTTATAATGGGTGTGTTCCTTATCTTATCCTAGTGTCTAAACTCTTCTCCATGGCTGCACCCCCAAATAATATTCCCTTACGTGCTAAGGGGTATCTAGAGAGTGGGATAGGTTTAATAACTACCCTAACCCTAATGCGTACCCTAACCCTAACCCCTACCCTAACCCTAACACGTACCCTAATCCTAACCCATTCCCTTAACCGAGCCCTAACCCTAACACTAAACCTAACCCTAACCCTAACCCATACCCTATTCCGTACCCGAACCCCTCCCCGAACCCGTACCCTAAGCCGTTCCGTAACCCTAACCCTAAGCCTAACCCTATCCCTAGGCTACCCTTGACTGTTTCTGCCTCCAATAGATTTCCTAAGCACTAGAGTTTTAAGGAACAGCTTCAAAAGAGAATCCTTATGTGATTTCTTTATATTGGGTGTGTTCCTTATCTTATCCTAGTGTCTAAACTCTTCTCCATGGCTGGACCCCCAAATAATATTCCTTTACGTGCTAAGGGGTATCTAGAGAGTGGGATAGGTTTAATAACTACCCTAACCCTAACGCGTACCCTAACCCTAAACCCTACCCTAACCCTAACACGTACCCTAATCCTAATCTGTACCCTAAACCGAGCCCTAACCCTAACACTAACCCTAACCCTAACCCTAACACATACCCTACGCCGTACCCGAAACCCTCCCCGAACCCGTACCCTAAGCCGTACCCTAAGCCTAACCCTAAGCCTAACCCTAAACCTAGGCTACCCTTGACTGCTTCTGCCTCCAATAGATTTCCTAAGCACTAGTGTTTTAAGGAACAGCTTAAAAATAGAATCCTAATGTGATTTCTTTATAATGGGTGTGTTCCTTATCTTATCCTAGTGTCTAAACTCTTCTCCATGGCTGGACCCCCAAATAATATTCCTTTACGTGCTAAGGGGTATCTAGAGAGTGGGATAGGTTTACTAACTACCCTAACCCTAACGCGTACCCTAACCCTAACCCCTACCCTAACCCTAACACGTACCCTAATCCTAACCCGTACACTAAACCGAGCCCTAATCCTAACACTAACCCTAACCCTAAACCTAACCCTAACGCATACCCTACGCCGTACCCGAACCCCTACCCGAACCCGTACCCTAAGCCGTACCGTAACCCTAACCCTAAGCCTAACGCTAACCCTACGCTACCCGTGACTGCTTCTGCCTCCAATAGATTTTCTAATCACTAGTGTTTTAAGGAACGGCTTAAAAAGAGAATCCTAATGTGATTTCTTTATAATGGGTGTGTTCCTTATCGTATCCTTGTGTCTAAACTCTTCTCCATGGCTGGACCCCCAAATAATATTCCTTTACGTCCTAAGGGGTGTCTAGAGAGTGGGATAGGTTTAATAACTACCCTAACCCTAACGCGTACCCTAACCCTAAACCCTACCCTAACCCTAACACGTACCCTAATCCTAACCTGTACCCTAAACCGAGCCCTAACCCTAACACTAACCCTAACCCTAAGCCTAACACATACCCTACGCCGTACCCGAACCCCTCCCCGAACCCGTACCCTAAGCCGTACCCTAAGCCTAACCCTAAGCCTAACCCTAAACCTAGGCTACCCTTGACTGCTTCTGCCTCCAATAGATATCCTAAGCACTAGTGTTTTAAGGAACAGCTTAAAAATAGAATCCTAATGTGATTTCTTTATAATGGGTGTGTTCCTTATCTTATCCTAGTGTCTAAACTCTTCTCCAGGGCTGGACCCCCAAATAATATTCCTTTACGTGCTAAGGGGTATCTAGAGAGTGGGATAGTTTTAATAACTACCCTAACCCTAACGCGTACCCTAACCCTAACCCCTACCGTAACCCTAACACGTACCCTAATCCTAACCTGTACCCTAAACCGAGCCCTAAAGCTAAAACTAAACCTAACCCTAACCCTAACCCATACCCTACGCCGTACACGAACCCCTGCCCGAACCCGTACCCTAAGCCGTACCCTAAGCCTAACCCTAAGCCTAACGCTAACCCTACGCTACCCATGACTGCTTCTGCCTCCAATAGATTTTCTAAGCACTAGTGTTTTAAGGAACGGCTTAAAAAGAGAATCCTAATGTGATTTCTTTATAATGGGTGTGTTCCTTATCTTATCCTAGTGTCTAAACTCTTCTCCATGGCTGCACCCCCAAATAATATTGCCTTACGTGCTAAGGGGTATCTAGAGAGTGGGATAGGTTTAATAACTACCCTAACCCTAATGCGTACTCTAACCCTAACCCCTACCCTAACACTAACACGTACCCTAATCCTAACCCGTATCCTAAACCGAGCCCTAACCCTAACACTAACACTAACCCTAACCCTAACCATACCCTACGCCGTACCTGAACCCCTCCCCAAACCCGTACCCTAAGCCGTACCCTAAGCCTAACCCTAAGCCTAACCCTAACCCTAGGCTACCCTTGACTGCTTCTGCCTCCAATAGATTTCCTAAGCACTAGTGTTTTAAGGAACAGCTTAAAAAGAGAATCCTAATGTGATTTCTTCATAATGGGTGTGTTCCTTATCTTATCCTAGTGTCTAAACTCTTCTCCATGGCTGGACCCCCAAATAATATTCCTTTACGTGCTAAGGGGGAGCTAGAGAGTGGGATAGGTTTACTAACTACCCTAGCCCTAACGCGTAACCTAACCCTAACCCCTACCCTAACCCTAACACGTACCCTAATCCTAACCCGTACCCTAAACCGAGCCCTAACCCTAACACTAACCCAAACCCTAACCCTAACCCATACCCTACGCCGTACACGAACACCTCCCCGAACCCATACCCCAAGCCGTACCCTAACCCTAACCCTAAGCCTAACCCTAACCCTAGGCTACCCTTGACTGCTTCTGCCTCCAATAGATTTCCTAAGCACTAGTGTTTTAAGGAACAGCTTAAAAATAGAATCCTAAAGTGATTTCTTTATAATGGGTGTGTTCCTTATCTTATCCTTGTGTCTAAACTCTTCTCCATGGCTGGACCCCCAAATAATATTCCTTTACATGCTAAGGGGTATCTAGAGAGTGGGATAGGTTTAATAACTACCCTAACCCTAATGCGTACCCTAACCCTAACCCCTACCCTAACCCTAACACGTACCCTAATCCTAACCCGTACCCTAAACCGAGCCCTAACCCTAACACTAACCCTAACCCTAACCCATACCCTACGCCGTACCCGAAACCCTCCCCGAACCCGTACCCTAAGCCGTACCCTAAGCCTAACCCTAAGCCTAACCCTAACCCTAGGCTACCCTTGACTGCTTCTGCCTCCAATAGATTTCCTAAGCACTAGTGTTTTAAGGAACAGCTTAAAAAGAGAATCCTAATGTGATTTCTTCATAATGGGTGTGTTCCTTATCTTATCCTAGTGTCTAAACTCTTCTCCATGGCTGGACCCTCAAATAATATTCCTTTACGTGCTAAGGGGTATCTAGAGAGTGGGATAGGTTTAATAACTACCCTAACCCTAACGCGTACCCTAACCCTAACCCCTACCCTAACCCTAACACGTACCCTAATCCTAACCCGTACCCTAAACCGAGCCCTAACCCTAACACTAACCCTAACCCTAACCCTAACCCATACCCTACGCCGTACCCGCACCCCTCCCCGAACCCGTACCCTAAGCCATACCATAAACCTAACCCTAAGCCTAACCCTAACCCTAGGCTACCCTTGACTGTTTCTGCCTCCAATAGATTTCCTAAGCACTAGTGTTTTAAGGAATGGCTTAAAAAGGGAATCCTAATGTGATTTCTTTATAATGGGTGTGTTCCTTATCTTATCCTAGTGTCTAAACTCTTCTCCATGGCTGGACACCCAAATAATATTCCTTTACGTGCTAAGGGGTATCTAGAGAGTGGGATAGGTTTAATAACTACCCTAACCCTAACGCGTACCCTAACCCTAAACCCTACCCTAACCCTAACACGTACCCTAATCCTAACCCGTACCCTAAACCGAGCACTAACCCTAACCCTAGCCCTAACACATACCATACGCCGTATCCGAACCCCTCCCCGAACCCGTACCCTAAGCCGTACCCTAAGCCTAACCCTAAGCCTAACCCTAACCCTAGGCTACCCTTGACTGCTTCTGCCTCCAATAGATTTCCTAAGCACTAGTGTTTTAAGGAACAGCTTAAAAAGAGAATCCTAATGTGATTTCTTTATAATGGGTGTGTTCCTTATCTTATCCTAGTGTCTAAACTCTTCTCCATGGCTGGACCCCCAAATAATATTCCTTTACGTGCTAAGGGTTATCTAGAGAGTGGGATAGGTTTAATAACTACCCTAATCCTAACGCGTACCCTAACCCTAACCCCTACCCTAAACCTAACACGTACCCTAAACCGAGCCCTAACCCTAACACTAACCCTAACCCTAACCCTAACCCTAACCCGAACCCGTACACTAACCCGTACCCTAACCCTAACCCTAAGCCTAACCCTAACCTTAGGCTACCCTTGACTGCTTCTGCCTCCAATAGATTTCCTAAGCACTAGTGTTTTAAGGAACAGCTTAAAAAGAGAATCCTAATGTGATTTCTTTATAATGGGTGTGTTCCTTATCTTATCCTTGTGTCTAAACTCTTCTCCATGGCTGCACCCCCAAATAATATTCCCTTACGTGCTAAGGGGTATCTAGAGAGTGGGATAGGTTTAATAACTACCCTAACCCTAATGCGTACCCTAACCCTAACCCCTACCCTAACCCTAACACGTACCCTAATCCTAACCCATTCCCTTAACCGAGCCCTAACCCTAACCCTAACCCTAAGCCTAACCCTATCCCTAGGCTACCCTTGACTGTTTCTGCCTCCAATAGATTTCCTAAGCACTAGAGTTTTAAGGAACAGCTTCAAAAGAGAATCCTTATGTGATTTCTTTATATTGGGTGTGTTCCTTATCTTATCCTAGTGTCTAAACTCTTCTCCATGGCTGGACCCCCAAATAATATTCCTTTACGTGCTAAGGGGTATCTAGAGAGTGGGATAGGTTTAATAACTACCCTAACCCTAACGCGTACCCTAACCCTAAACCCTACCCTAACCCTAACACGTACCCTAATCCTAATCTGTACCCTAAACCGAGCCCTAACCCTAACACTAACCCTAACCCTAACCCTAACACATACCCTACGCCGTACCCGAAACCCTCCCCGAACCCGTACCCTAAGCCGTACCCTAAGCCTAACCCTAACCCTAACCCTAAACCTAGGCTACCCTTGACTGCTTCTGCCTCCTATAGATTTCCTAAGCACTAGTGTTTTAAGGAACAGCTTAAAAATAGAATCCTAATGTGATTTCTTTATAATGGGTGTGTTCCTTATCTTATCCTAGTGTCTAAACTCTTCTCCATGGCTGGACCCCCAAATAATATTCCTTTACGTGCTAAGGGGTATCTAGAGAGTGGGATAGGTTTACTAACTACCCTAACCCTAACGCGTACCCTAACCCTAACCCCTACCCTAACCCTAACACGTACCCTAATCCTAACCCGTACACTAAACCGAGCCCTAATCCTAACACTAACCCTAACCCTAAACCTAACCCTAACGCATACCCTACGCCGTACCCGAACCCCTACCCGAACCCGTACCCTAAGCCGTACCGTAACCCTAACCCTAAGCCTAACGCTAACCCTACGCTACCCGTGACTGCTTCTGCCTCCAATAGATTTTCTAATCACTAGTGTTTTAAGGAACGGCTTAAAAAGAGAATCCTAATGTGATTTCTTTATAATGGGTGTGTTCCTTATCGTATCCTTGTGTCTAAACTCTTCTCCATGGCTGGACCCCCAAATAATATTCCTTTACGTCCTAAGGGGTGTCTAGAGAGTGGGATAGGTTTAATAACTACCCTAACCCTAACGCGTACCCTAACCCTAAACCCTACCCTAACCCTAACACGTACCCTAATCCTAACCTGTACCCTAAACCGAGCCCTAACCCTAACACTAACCCTAACCCTAAGCCTAACACATACCCTACGCCGTACCCGAACCCCTCCCCGAACCCGTACCCTAAGCCGTACCCTAAGCCTAACCCTAAGCCTAACCCTAAACCTAGGCTACCCTTGACTGCTTCTGCCTCCAATAGATATCCTAAGCACTAGTGTTTTAAGGAACAGCTTAAAAATAGAATCCTAATGTGATTTCTTTATAATGGGTGTGTTCCTTATCTTATCCTAGTGTCTAAACTCTTCTCCAGGGCTGGACCCCCAAATAATATTCCTTTACGTGCTAAGGGGTATCTAGAGAGTGGGATAGTTTTAATAACTACCCTAACCCTAACGCGTACCCTAACCCTAACCCCTACCCTAACCCTAACACGTACCCTAATCCTAACCTGTACCCTAAACCGAGCCCTAAAGCTAAAACTAAACCTAACCCTAACCCTAACCCATACCCTACGCCGTACCCGAACCCCTGCCCGAACCCGTACCCTAAGCCGTACCCTAAGCCTAACCCTAAGCCTAACGCTAACCCTACGCTACCCGTGACTGCTTCTGCCTCCAATAGATTTTCTAAGCACTAGTGTTTTAAGGAACGGCTTAAAAAGAGAATCCTAATGTGATTTCTTTATAATGGGTGTGTTCCTTATCTTATCCTAGTGTCTAAACTCTTCTCCATGGCTGCACCCCCAAATAATATTGCCTTACGTGCTAAGGGGTATCTAGAGAGTGGGATAGGTTTAATAACTACCCTAACCCTAATGCGTACTCTAACCCTAACCCCTACCCTAACACTAACACGTACCCTAATCCTAACCCGTATCCTAAACCGAGCCCTAACCCTAACACTAACACTAACCCTAACCCTAACCATACCCTACGCCGTACCTGAACCCCTCCCCAAACCCGTACCCTAAGCCGTACCCTAAGCCTAACCCTAAGCCTAACACTAACCCTAGGCTACCCTTGACTGCTTCTGCCTCCAATAGATTTCCTAAGCACTAGTGTTTTAAGCAACAGCTTAAAAAGAGAATCCTAATGTGATTTCTTTATAATGGGTGTGTTCCTTATCTTATCCTAGTGTCTAAATTCTTCTCCATGGCTGGAACCCCAAATAATATTCCTTTACGTGCTAAGGGGTATCTAGAGAGTGGGATAGGTTTACTAACTGCCCTAACCCTAACGCGTACCCTAACCCTAACCCCTACCCTAAACCTAACACGTACCCTAATCCTAACCGTACCCTAAACCGAGCCCTAACCCTAACACTAACCCTAACCCTAACCCTAACCCATACCCTACGCCGTACCCGAAACCCTCCCCGAACCCGTACCCTAAGCCGTACCCTAAGCCTAACCCTAAGCCTAACCCTAACCCTAGGCTACCCTTGACTGCTTCTGCCTCCTATAGATTTCCTAAGCACTAGTGTTTTAAGGAACAGCTTAAAAAGAGAATCCTAATGTGATTTCTTTATAATGGGTGTGTTCCTTATCTTATCCTAGTGTCTAAACTCTTCTCCATGGCTGGACCCTCAAATAATATTCCTTTACGTGCTAAGGGGTATCTAGAGAGTGGGATAGGTTTAATAACTACCCTAACCCTAACGCGTACCCTAACCCTAACCCCTACCCTAACCCTAACACGTACCCTAATCCTAACCCGTACCCTAAACCGAGCCCTAACCCTAACACTAACCCTAACCCTAACCCTAACACATACCCTACGCCGTACCCGCACCCCTCCCCGAACCCGTAACCTAAGCCGTACCCTAAGCCTAACCCTAAGCCTAACCCTAACCCTAGGCTACCCTTGACTGCTTCTGCCTCCAATAGATTTCCTAAGCACTACTGTTTTAAGGAACAGCTTAAAAAGAGAATCCTAATGTGATTTCTTTATAATGGGTGTGTTCCTTATCTTATCCTAGTGTCTAAACTCTTCTCCATGGCTGCACCCCCAAATAATATTCCCTTACGTGCTAAGGGGTATCTAGAGAGTGGGATAGGTTTAATAACTACCCTAACCCTAATGCGTACCCTAACCCTAACCCCTACCCTAACCCTAACACGTACCCTAATCCTAACCCATTCCCTTAACCGAGCCCTAACCCTAACACTAAACCTAACCCTAACCCTAACCCATACCCTATTCCGTACCCGAACCCCTCCCCGAACCCGTACCCTAAGCCGTTCCGTAACCTTAACCCTAAGCCTAACCCTATCCCTAGGCTACCCTTGACTGTTTCTGCCTCCAATAGATTTCCTAAGCACTAGAGTTTTAAGGAACAGCTTCAAAAGAGAATCCTTATGTGATTTCTTTATATTGGGTGTGTTCCTTATCTTATCCTAGTGTCTAAACTCTTCTCCATGGCTGGACCCCCAAATAATATTCCTTTACGTGCTAAGGGGTATCTAGAGAGTGGGATAGGTTTAATAACTACCCTAACCCTAACGCGTACCCTAACCCTAAACCCTACCCTAACCCTAACACGTACCCTAATCCTAATCTGTACCCTAAACCGAGCCCTAACCCTAACACTAACCCTAACCCTAACCCTAACACATACCCTACGCCGTACCCGAACCCCTCCCCGAACCCGTACCCTAAGCCGTACCCTAAGCCTAACCCTAAGCCTAACCCTAAACCTAGGTTACCCTTGACTGCTTCTGCCTCCAATTGATTTCCTAAGCACTAGTGTTTTAAGGAACAGCTTAAAAATAGAATCCTAATGTGATTTCTTTATAATGGGTGTGTTCCTTATCTTATCCTAGTGTCTAAACTCTTCTCCATGGCTGGACCCCCAAATAATATTCCTTTACGTGCTAAGGGGTATCTAGAGAGTGGGATAGGTTTACTAACTACCCTAACCCTAACGCGTACCCTAACCCTAACCCCTACCCTAACCCTAACACGTACCCTAATCCTAACCGTACCCTAAACCGAGCCCTAAAGCTAAAACTAAACCTAACCCTAACCCTAACCCATACCCTACGCCGTACCCGAACCCCTCCCCGAACCTGTACCCTAAGCCGTACCCTAAGCCTAACCCTAAGCCTAACCCTAACCCTAGGCTACCCTTGACTGCTTCTGCCTCCAATAGATTTCCTAAGCACTAGTGTTTTAAGGAACAGCTTAAAAAGAGAATCCTAATGTGATTTCTTTATAATGGGTGTGTTCCTTATCTTATCCTAGTGTCTAAACTCTTCTCCATGGCTGGACCCTCAAATAATATTCCTTTACGTGCTAAGGGGTATCTAGAGAGTGGGATAGGTTTAATAACTACCCTAACCCTAACGCGTACCCTAACCCTAACCCCTACCCTAACCCTAACACGTACCCTAATCCTAACCCGTACCCTAAACCGAGCCCTAACCCTAACACTAACCCTAACCCTAACCCTAACCCATACCCTACGCCGTACCCGCACCCCTCCCCGAACCCGTAACCTAAGCCGTACCCTAAGCCTAACCCTAAGCCTAACCCTAACCCTAGGCTACCCTTGACTGCTTCTGCCTCCAATAGATTTCCTAAGCACTACTGTTTTAAGGAACAGCTTAAAAAGAGAATCCTAATGTGATTTCTTTATAATGGGTGTGTTCCTTAGCTTATCCTAGTGTCTAAACTCTTCTCCATGGCTGCACCCCCAAATCATATTCCCTTACGTGCTAAGGGGTATCTAGAGAGTGGGATAGGTTTAATAACTACCCTAACCCTAACGCGTACCCTAACCCTAACCCCTACCCTAACCCTAACACGTACCCTAATCCTAACCTGTACCCTAAACCGAGCCCTAACCCTAACACTAACCCTAACCCTAACCCTAACCCATACCCTACGCCGTACCCGCACCCCTCCCCGAACCCGTACCCTAAGCCATACCCTAAACCTAACCCTAAGCCTAACCCTAACCCTAGGCTACCCTTGACTGCTTCTGCCTCCAATTGATTTCCTAAGCAGTAGTGTTTTAAGGAACAGCTTAAAAAGAGAATCCTAATGTGATTTCTTTATAATGGGTGTGTTCCTTATCTTATCCTAGTGTCTAAACTCTTCTCCATGGCTGGACCCCCAAATAATATTCCTTTACGTGCTAAGGGGGAGCTAGAGAGTGGGATAGGTTTACTAACTACCCTAGCCCTAACGCGTAACCTAACCCTAACCCCTACCCTAACCCTAACACGTACCCTAATCCTAACCCGTACCCTAAACCGAGCCCTAACCCTAACACTAACCCAAACCCTAACCCTAACCCATACCCTACGCCGTACACGAACACCTCCCCGAACCCATACCCCAAGCCGTACCCTAACCCTAACCCTAAGCCTAACCCTAACCCTAGGCTACCCTTGACTGCTTCTGCCTCCAATAGATTTCCTAAGCACTAGTGTTTTAAGGAACAGCTTAAAAAGAGAATCCTAAAGTGATTTCTTTATAATGGGTGTGTTCCTTATCGTATCCTTGTGTCTAAACTCTTCTCCATGGCTGGACCCCCAAATAATATTCCTTTACGTCCTAAGGGGTGTCTAGAGAGTGGGATAGGTTTAATAACTACCCTAACCCTAATGCGTACCCTAACCCTAACCCCTACCCTAACCCTAACACGTACCCTAATCCTAACCCGTACCCTAAACCGAGCCCTAACCCTAACACTAACCCTAACCCTAACCCATACCCTACGCCGTACCCGAAACCCTCCCCGAACCCGTACCCTAAGCCGTACCCTAAGCCTAACCCTAAGCCTAACCCTAACCCTAGGCTACCCTTGACTGCTTCTGCCTCCAATAGATTTCCTAAGCACTAGTGTTTTAAGGAACAGCTTAAAAAGAGAATCCTAATGTGATTTCTTCATAATGGGTGTGTTCCTTATCTTATCCTAGTGTCTAAACTCTTCTCCATGGCTGGACCCTCAAATAATATTCCTTTACGTGCTAAGGGGTATCTAGAGAGTGGGATAGGTTTAATAACTACCCTAACCCTAACGCGTACCCTAACCCTAACCCCTACCCTAACCCTAACACGTACCCTAATCCTAACCCGTACCCTAAACCGAGCCCTAACCCTAACACTAACCCTAACCCTAACCCTAACCCATACCCTACGCCGTACCCGCACCCCTCCCCGAACCCGTACCCTAAGCCATACCCTAAACCTAACCCTAAGCCTAACCCTAACCCTAGGCTACCCTTGACTGTTTCTGCCTCCAATAGATTTCCTAAGCACTAGTGTTTTAAGGAATGGCTTAAAAAGGGAATCCTAATGTGATTTCTTTATAATGGGTGTGTTCCTTATCTTATCCTAGTGTCTAAACTCTTCTCCATGGCTGGACACCCAAATAATATTCCTTTACGTGCTAAGGGGTATCTAGAGAGTGGGATAGGTTTAATAACTACCCTAACCCTAACGCGTACCCTAACCCTAAACCCTACACTAACCCTAACACGTACCCTAATCCTAACCCGTACCCTAAACCGAGCACTAACCCTAACCCTAGCCCTAACACATACCATACGCCGTATCCGAACCCCTCCCCGAACCCGTACCCTAAGCCGTACCCTAAGCCTAACCCTAAGCCTAACCCTAACCCTAGGCTACCCTTGACTGCTTCTGCCTCCAATAGATTTCCTAAGCACTAGTGTTTTAAGGAACAGCTTAAAAAGAGAATCCTAATGTGATTTCTTTATAATGGGTGTGTTCCTTATCTTATCCTAGTGTCTAAACTCTTCTCCATGGCTGGACCCCCAAATAATATTCCTTTACGTGCTAAGGGTTATCTAGAGAGTGGGATAGGTTTAATAACTACCCTAATCCTAACGCGTACCCTAACCCTAACCCCTACCCTAAACCTAACACGTACCCTAATCCTAACCCGTACCCTAAACCGAGCCCTAACCCTAACACTAACCCTAACCCTAACCCTAACCCGAACCCGTACACTAACCCGTACCCTAACCCTAACCCTAAGCCTAACCCTAACCTTAGGCTACCCTTGACTGCTTCTGCCTCCAATAGATTTCCTAAGCACTAGTGTTTTAAGGAACAGCTTAAAAAGAGAATCCTAATGTGATTTCTTTATAATGGGTGTGTTCCTTATCTTATCCTTGTGTCTAAACTCTTCTCCATGGCTGCACCCCCAAATAATATTCCCTTACGTGCTAAGGGGTATCTAGAGAGTGGGATAGGTTTAATAACTACCCTAACCCTAATGCGTACCCTAACCCTAACCCCTACCCTAAACCTAACACGTACCCTAATCCTAACCCATTCCCTTAACCGAGCCCTAACCCTAACCCTAACCCTAAGCCTAACCCTATCCCTAGGCTACCCTTGACTGTTTCTGCCTCCAATAGATTTCCTAAGCACTAGAGTTTTAAGGAACAGCTTCAAAAGAGAATCCTTATGTGATTTCTTTATATTGGGTGTGTTCCTTATCTTATCCTAGTGTCTAAACTCTTCTCCATGGCTGGACCCCCAAATAATATTCCTTTACGTGCTAAGGGGTATCTAGAGAGTGGGATAGGTTTAATAACTACCCTAACCCTAACGCGTACCCTAACCCTAAACCCTACCCTAACCCTAACACGTACCCTAATCCTAATCTGTACCCTAAACCGAGCCCTAACCCTAACACTAACCCTAACCCTAACCCTAACACATACCCTACGCCGTACCCGAAACCCTCCCCGAACCCGTACCCTAAGCCGTACCCTAAGCCTAACCCTAAGCCTAACCCTAAACCTAGGCTACCCTTGACTGCTTCTGCCTCCAATAGATTTCCTAAGCACTAGTGTTTTAAGGAACAGCTTAAAAATAGAATCCTAATGTGATTTCTTTATAATGGGTGTGTTCCTTATCTTATCCTAGTGTCTAAACTCTTCTCCATGGCTGGACCCCCAAATAATATTCCTTTACGTGCTAAGGGGTATCTAGAGAGTGGGATAGGTTTACTAACTACCCTAACCCTAACGCGTACCCTAACCCTAACCCCTACCCTAACCCTAACACGTACCCTAATCCTAACCCGTACACTAAACCGAGCCCTAATCCTAACACTAACCCTAACCCTAAACCTAACCCTAACGCATACCCTACGCCGTACCCGAACCCCTACCCGAACCCGTACCCTAAGCCGTACCGTAACCCTAACCCTAAGCCTAACGCTAACCCTACGCTACCCGTGACTGCTTCTGCCTCCAATAGATTTTCTAATCACTAGTGTTTTAAGGAACGGCTTAAAAAGAGAATCCTAATGTGATTTCTTTATAATGGGTGTGTTCCTTATCGTATCCTTGTGTCTAAACTCTTCTCCATGGCTGGACCCCCAAATAATATTCCTTTACGTCCTAAGGGGTGTCTAGAGAGTGGGATAGGTTTAATAACTACCCTAACCCTAACGCGTACCCTAACCCTAAACCCTACCCTAACCCTAACACGTACCCTAATCCTAACCTGTACCCTAAACCGAGCCCTAACCCTAAAACTAACCCTAACCCTAAGCCTAACACATACCCTACGCCGTACCCGAACCCCTCCCCGAACCCGTACCCTAAGCCGTACCCTAAGCCTAACCCTAAGCCTAACCCTAAACCTAGGCTACCCTTGACTGCTTCTGCCTCCAATAGATATCCTAAGCACTAGTGTTTTAAGGAACAGCTTAAAAATAGAATCCTAATGTGATTTCTTTATAATGGGTGTGTTCCTTATCTTATCCTAGTGTCTAAACTCTTCTCCAGGGCTGGACCCCCAAATAATATTCCTTTACGTGCTAAGGGGTATCTAGAGAGTGGGATAGTTTTAATAACTACCCTAACCCTAACGCGTACCCTAACCCTAACCCCTACCCTAACCCTAACACGTACCCTAATCCTAACCTGTACCCTAAACCGAGCCCTAAAGCTAAAACTAAACCTAACCCTAACCCTAACCCATACCCTACGCCGTACCCGAACCCCTGCCCGAACCCGTACCCTAAGCCGTACCCTAAGCCTAACCCTAAGCCTAACGCTAACCCTACGCTACCCGTGACTGCTTCTGCCTCCAATAGATTTTCTAAGCACTAGTGTTTTAAGGAACGGCTTAAAAAGAGAATCCTAATGTGATTTCTTTATAATGGGTGTGTTCCTTATCTTATCCTAGTGTCTAAACTCTTCTCCATGGCTGCACCCCCAAATAATATTGCCTTACGTGCTAAGGGGTATCTAGAGAGTGGGATAGGTTTAATAACTACCCTAACCCTAATGCGTACTCTAACCCTAACCCCTACCCTAACACTAACACGTACCCTAATCCTAACCCGTATCCTAAACCGAGCCCTAACCCTAACACTAACACTAACCCTAACCCTAACCATACCCTACGCCGTACCTGAACCCCTCCCCAAACCCGTACCCTAAGCCGTACCCTAAGCCTAACCCTAAGCCTAACACTAACCCTAGGCTACCCTTGACTGCTTCTGCCTCCAATAGATTTCCTAAGCACTAGTGTTTTAAGCAACAGCTTAAAAAGAGAATCCTAATGTGATTTCTTTATAATGGGTGTGTTCCTTATCTTATCCTAGTGTCTAAATTCTTCTCCATGGCTGAAACCCCAAATAATATTCCTTTACGTGCTAAGGGGTATCTAGAGAGTGGGATAGGTTTACTAACTGCCCTAACCCTAACGCGTACCCTAACCCTAACCCCTACCCTAAACCTAACACGTACCCTAATCCTAACCGTACCCTAAACCGAGCCCTAACCCTAACACTAACCCTAACCCTAACCCTAACCCATACCCTACGCCGTACCCGAAACCCTCCCCGAACCCGTACCCTAAGCCGTACCCTAAGCCTAACCCTAAGCCTAACCCTAACCCTAGGCTACCCTTGACTGCTTCTGCCTCCTATAGATTTCCTAAGCACTAGTGTTTTAAGGAACAGCTTAAAAAGAGAATCCTAATGTGATTTCTTTATAATGGGTGTGTTCCTTATCTTATCCTAGTGTCTAAACTCTTCTCCATGGCTGGACCCTCAAATAATATTCCTTTACGTGCTAAGGGGTATCTAGAGAGTGGGATAGGTTTAATAACTACCCTAACCCTAACGCGTACCCTAACCCTAACCCCTACCCTAACCCTAACACGTACCCTAATCCTAACCCGTACCCTAAACCGAGCCCTAACCCTAACACTAACCCTAACCCTAACCCTAACACATACCCTACGCCGTACCCGCACCCCTCCCCGAACCCGTAACCTAAGCCGTACCCTAAGCCTAACCCTAAGCCTAACCCTAACCCTAGGCTACCCTTGACTGCTTCTGCCTCCAATAGATTTCCTAAGCACTACTGTTTTAAGGAACAGCTTAAAAAGAGAATCCTAATGTGATTTCTTTATAATGGGTGTGTTCCTTATCTTATCCTAGTGTCTAAACTCTTCTCCATGGCTGCACCCCCAAATAATATTCCCTTACGTGCTAAGGGGTATCTAGAGAGTGGGATAGGTTTAATAACTACCCTAACCCTAATGCGTACCCTAACCCTAACCCCTACCCTAACCCTAACACGTACCCTAATCCTAACCCATTCCCTTAACCGAGCCCTAACCCTAACACTAAACCTAACCCTAACCCTAACCCATACCCTATTCCGTACCCGAACCCCTCCCCGAACCCGTACCCTAAGCCGTTCCGTAACCCTAACCCTAAGCCTAACCCTATCCCTAGGCTACCCTTGACTGTTTCTGCCTCCAATAGATTTCCTAAGCACTAGAGTTTTAAGGAACAGCTTCAAAAGAGAATCCTTATGTGATTTCTTTATATTGGGTGTGTTCCTTATCTTATCCTAGTGTCTAAACTCTTCTCCATGGCTGGACCCCCAAATAATATTCCTTTACGTGCTAAGGGGTATCTAGAGAGTGGGATAGGTTTAATAACTACCCTAACCCTAACGCGTACCCTAACCCTAAACCCTACCCTAACCCTAACACGTACCCTAATCCTAATCTGTACCCTAAACCGAGCCCTAACCCTAACACTAACCCTAACCCTAACCCTAACACATACCCTACGCCGTACCCGAAACCCTCCCCGAACCCGTACCCTAAGCCGTACCCTAAGCCTAACCCTAAGCCTAACCCTAAACCTAGGCTACCCTTGACTGCTTCTGCCTCCAATAGATTTCCTAAGCACTAGTGTTTTAAGGAACAGCTTAAAAATAGAATCCTAATGTGATTTCTTTATAATGGGTGTGTTCCTTATCTTATCCTAGTGTCTAAACTCTTCTCCATGGCTGGACCCCCAAATAATATTCCTTTACGTGCTAAGGGGTATCTAGAGAGTGGGATAGGTTTACTAACTACCCTAACCCTAACGCGTACCCTAACCCTAACCCCTACCCTAACCCTAACACGTACCCTAATCCTAACCCGTACACTAAACCGAGCCCTAATCCTAACACTAACCCTAACCCTAAACCTAACCCTAACGCATACCCTACGCCGTACCCGAACCCCTACCCGAACCCGTACCCTAAGCCGTACCGTAACCCTAACCCTAAGCCTAACGCTAACCCTACGCTACCCGTGACTGCTTCTGCCTCCAATAGATTTTCTAATCACTAGTGTTTTAAGGAACGGCTTAAAAAGAGAATCCTAATGTGATTTCTTTATAATGGGTGTGTTCCTTATCGTATCCTTGTGTCTAAACTCTTCTCCATGGCTGGACCCCCAAATAATATTCCTTTACGTCCTAAGGGGTGTCTAGAGAGTGGGATAGGTTTAATAACTACCCTAACCCTAACGCGTACCCTAACCCTAAACCCTACCCTAACCCTAACACGTACCCTAATCCTAACCTGTACCCTAAACCGAGCCCTAACCCTAACACTAACCCTAACCCTAAGCCTAACACATACCCTACGCCGTACCCGAACCCCTCCCCGAACCCGTACCCTAAGCCGTACCCTAAGCCTAACCCTAAGCCTAACCCTAAACCTAGGCTACCCTTGACTGCTTCTGCCTCCAATAGATATCCTAAGCACTAGTGTTTTAAGGAACAGCTTAAAAATAGAATCCTAATGTGATTTCTTTATAATGGGTGTGTTCCTTATCTTATCCTAGTGTCTAAACTCTTCTCCAGGGCTGGACCCCCAAATAATATTCCTTTACGTGCTAAGGGGTATCTAGAGAGTGGGATAGTTTTAATAACTACCCTAACCCTAACGCGTACCCTAACCCTAACCCCTACCGTAACCCTAACACGTACCCTAATCCTAACCTGTACCCTAAACCGAGCCCTAAAGCTAAAACTAAACCTAACCCTAACCCTAACCCATACCCTACGCCGTACACGAACCCCTGCCCGAACCCGTACCCTAAGCCGTACCCTAAGCCTAACCCTAAGCCTAACGCTAACCCTACGCTACCCATGACTGCTTCTGCCTCCAATAGATTTTCTAAGCACTAGTGTTTTAAGGAACGGCTTAAAAAGAGAATCCTAATGTGATTTCTTTATAATGGGTGTGTTCCTTATCTTATCCTAGTGTCTAAACTCTTCTCCATGGCTGCACCCCCAAATAATATTGCCTTACGTGCTAAGGGGTATCTAGAGAGTGGGATAGGTTTAATAACTACCCTAACCCTAATGCGTACTCTAACCCTAACCCCTACCCTAACACTAACACGTACCCTAATCCTAACCCGTATCCTAAACCGAGCCCTAACCCTAACACTAACACTAACCCTAACCCTAACCATACCCTACGCCGTACCTGAACCCCTCCCCAAACCCGTACCCTAAGCCGTACCCTAAGCCTAACCCTAAGCCTAACCCTAACCCTAGGCTACCCTTGACTGCTTCTGCCTCCAATAGATTTCCTAAGCACTAGTGTTTTAAGGAACAGCTTAAAAAGAGAATCCTAATGTGATTTCTTCATAATGGGTGTGTTCCTTATCTTATCCTAGTGTCTAAACTCTTCTCCATGGCTGGACCCCCAAATAATATTCCTTTACGTGCTAAGGGGGAGCTAGAGAGTGGGATAGGTTTACTAACTACCCTAGCCCTAACGCGTAACCTAACCCTAACCCCTACCCTAACCCTAACACGTACCCTAATCCTAACCCGTACCCTAAACCGAGCCCTAACCCTAACACTAACCCAAACCCTAACCCTAACCCATACCCTACGCCGTACACGAACACCTCCCCGAACCCATACCCCAAGCCGTACCCTAACCCTAACCCTAAGCCTAACCCTAACCCTAGGCTACCCTTGACTGCTTCTGCCTCCAATAGATTTCCTAAGCACTAGTGTTTTAAGGAACAGCTTAAAAATAGAATCCTAAAGTGATTTCTTTATAATGGGTGTGTTCCTTATCTTATCCTTGTGTCTAAACTCTTCTCCATGGCTGGACCCCCAAATAATATTCCTTTACATGCTAAGGGGTATCTAGAGAGTGGGATAGGTTTAATAACTACCCTAACCCTAATGCGTACCCTAACCCTAACCCCTACCCTAACCCTAACACGTACCCTAATCCTAACCCGTACCCTAAACCGAGCCCTAACCCTAACACTAACCCTAACCCTAACCCATACCCTACGCCGTACCCGAAACCCTCCCCGAACCCGTACCCTAAGCCGTACCCTAAGCCTAACCCTAAGCCTAACCCTAACCCTAGGCTACCCTTGACTGCTTCTGCCTCCAATAGATTTCCTAAGCACTAGTGTTTTAAGGAACAGCTTAAAAAGAGAATCCTAATGTGATTTCTTCATAATGGGTGTGTTCCTTATCTTATCCTAGTGTCTAAACTCTTCTCCATGGCTGGACCCTCAAATAATATTCCTTTACGTGCTAAGGGGTATCTAGAGAGTGGGATAGGTTTAATAACTACCCTAACCCTAACGCGTACCCTAACCCTAACCCCTACCCTAACCCTAACACGTACCCTAATCCTAACCCGTACCCTAAACCGAGCCCTAACCCTAACACTAACCCTAACCCTAACCCTAACCCATACCCTACGCCGTACCCGCACCCCTCCCCGAACCCGTACCCTAAGCCATACCATAAACCTAACCCTAAGCCTAACCCTAACCCTAGGCTACCCTTGACTGTTTCTGCCTCCAATAGATTTCCTAAGCACTAGTGTTTTAAGGAATGGCTTAAAAAGGGAATCCTAATGTGATTTCTTTATAATGGGTGTGTTCCTTATCTTATCCTAGTGTCTAAACTCTTCTCCATGGCTGGACACCCAAATAATATTCCTTTACGTGCTAAGGGGTATCTAGAGAGTGGGATAGGTTTAATAACTACCCTAACCCTAACGCGTACCCTAACCCTAAACCCTACCCTAACCCTAACACGTACCCTAATCCTAACCCGTACCCTAAACCGAGCACTAACCCTAACCCTAGCCCTAACACATACCATACGCCGTATCCGAACCCCTCCCCGAACCCGTACCCTAAGCCGTACCCTAAGCCTAACCCTAAGCCTAACCCTAACCCTAGGCTACCCTTGACTGCTTCTGCCTCCAATAGATTTCCTAAGCACTAGTGTTTTAAGGAACAGCTTAAAAAGAGAATCCTAATGTGATTTCTTTATAATGGGTGTGTTCCTTATCTTATCCTAGTGTCTAAACTCTTCTCCATGGCTGGACCCCCAAATAATATTCCTTTACGTGCTAAGGGTTATCTAGAGAGTGGGATAGGTTTAATAACTACCCTAATCCTAACGCGTACCCTAACCCTAACCCCTACCCTAAACCTAACACGTACCCTAAACCGAGCCCTAACCCTAACACTAACCCTAACCCTAACCCTAACCCTAACCCGAACCCGTACACTAACCCGTACCCTAACCCTAACCCTAAGCCTAACCCTAACCTTAGGCTACCCTTGACTGCTTCTGCCTCCAATAGATTTCCTAAGCACTAGTGTTTTAAGGAACAGCTTAAAAAGAGAATCCTAATGTGATTTCTTTATAATGGGTGTGTTCCTTATCTTATCCTTGTGTCTAAACTCTTCTCCATGGCTGCACCCCCAAATAATATTCCCTTACGTGCTAAGGGGTATCTAGAGAGTGGGATAGGTTTAATAACTACCCTAACCCTAATGCGTACCCTAACCCTAACCCCTACCCTAACGCTAACACGTACCCTAATCCTAACCCATTCCCTTAACCGAGCCCTAACCCTAACCCTAACCCTAAGCCTAACCCTATCCCTAGGCTACCCTTGACTGTTTCTGCCTCCAATAGATTTCCTAAGCACTAGAGTTTTAAGGAACAGCTTCAAAAGAGAATCCTTATGTGATTTCTTTATATTGGGTGTGTTCCTTATCTTATCCTAGTGTCTAAACTCTTCTCCATGGCTGGACCCCCAAATAATATTCCTTTACGTGCTAAGGGGTATCTAGAGAGTGGGATAGGTTTAATAACTACCCTAACCCTAACGCGTACCCTAACCCTAAACCCTACCCTAACCCTAACACGTACCCTAATCCTAATCTGTACCCTAAACCGAGCCCTAACCCTAACACTAACCCTAACCCTAACCCTAACACATACCCTACGCCGTACCCGAAACCCTCCCCGAACCCGTACCCTAAGCCGTACCCTAAGCCTAACCCTAACCCTAACCCTAAACCTAGGCTACCCTTGACTGCTTCTGCCTCCTATAGATTTCCTAAGCACTAGTGTTTTAAGGAACAGCTTAAAAATAGAATCCTAATGTGATTTCTTTATAATGGGTGTGTTCCTTATCTTATCCTAGTGTCTAAACTCTTCTCCATGGCTGGACCCCCAAATAATATTCCTTTACGTGCTAAGGGGTATCTAGAGAGTGGGATAGGTTTACTAACTACCCTAACCCTAACGCGTACCCTAACCCTAACCCCTACCCTAACCCTAACACGTACCCTAATCCTAACCCGTACACTAAACCGAGCCCTAATCCTAACACTAACCCTAACCCTAAACCTAACCCTAACGCATACCCTACGCCGTACCCGAACCCCTACCCGAACCCGTACCCTAAGCCGTACCGTAACCCTAACCCTAAGCCTAACGCTAACCCTACGCTACCCGTGACTGCTTCTGCCTCCAATAGATTTTCTAATCACTAGTGTTTTAAGGAACGGCTTAAAAAGAGAATCCTAATGTGATTTCTTTATAATGGGTGTGTTCCTTATCGTATCCTTGTGTCTAAACTCTTCTCCATGGCTGGACCCCCAAATAATATTCCTTTACGTCCTAAGGGGTGTCTAGAGAGTGGGATAGGTTTAATAACTACCCTAACCCTAACGCGTACCCTAACCCTAAACCCTACCCTAACCCTAACACGTACCCTAATCCTAACCTGTACCCTAAACCGAGCCCTAACCCTAACACTAACCCTAACCCTAAGCCTAACACATACCCTACGCCGTACCCGAACCCCTCCCCGAACCCGTACCCTAAGCCGTACCCTAAGCCTAACCCTAAGCCTAACCCTAAACCTAGGCTACCCTTGACTGCTTCTGCCTCCAATAGATATCCTAAGCACTAGTGTTTTAAGGAACAGCTTAAAAATAGAATCCTAATGTGATTTCTTTATAATGGGTGTGTTCCTTATCTTATCCTAGTGTCTAAACTCTTCTCCAGGGCTGGACCCCCAAATAATATTCCTTTACGTGCTAAGGGGTATCTAGAGAGTGGGATAGTTTTAATAACTACCCTAACCCTAACGCGTACCCTAACCCTAACCCCTACCCTAACCCTAACACGTACCCTAATCCTAACCTGTACCCTAAACCGAGCCCTAAAGCTAAAACTAAACCTAACCCTAACCCTAACCCATACCCTACGCCGTACCCGAACCCCTGCCCGAACCCGTACCCTAAGCCGTACCCTAAGCCTAACCCTAAGCCTAACGCTAACCCTACGCTACCCGTGACTGCTTCTGCCTCCAATAGATTTTCTAAGCACTAGTGTTTTAAGGAACGGCTTAAAAAGAGAATCCTAATGTGATTTCTTTATAATGGGTGTGTTCCTTATCTTATCCTAGTGTCTAAACTCTTCTCCATGGCTGCACCCCCAAATAATATTGCCTTACGTGCTAAGGGGTATCTAGAGAGTGGGATAGGTTTAATAACTACCCTAACCCTAATGCGTACTCTAACCCTAACCCCTACCCTAACACTAACACGTACCCTAATCCTAACCCGTATCCTAAACCGAGCCCTAACCCTAACACTAACACTAACCCTAACCCTAACCATACCCTACGCCGTACCTGAACCCCTCCCCAAACCCGTACCCTAAGCCGTACCCTAAGCCTAACCCTAAGCCTAACACTAACCCTAGGCTACCCTTGACTGCTTCTGCCTCCAATAGATTTCCTAAGCACTAGTGTTTTAAGCAACAGCTTAAAAAGAGAATCCTAATGTGATTTCTTTATAATGGGTGTGTTCCTTATCTTATCCTAGTGTCTAAATTCTTCTCCATGGCTGGAACCCCAAATAATATTCCTTTACGTGCTAAGGGGTATCTAGAGAGTGGGATAGGTTTACTAACTGCCCTAACCCTAACGCGTACCCTAACCCTAACCCCTACCCTAAACCTAACACGTACCCTAATCCTAACCGTACCCTAAACCGAGCCCTAACCCTAACACTAACCCTAACCCTAACCCTAACCCATACCCTACGCCGTACCCGAAACCCTCCCCGAACCCGTACCCTAAGCCGTAACCTAAGCCTAACCCTAAGCCTAACCCTAACCCTAGGCTACCCTTGACTGCTTCTGCCTCCTATAGATTTCCTAAGCACTAGTGTTTTAAGGAACAGCTTAAAAAGAGAATCCTAATGTGATTTCTTTATAATGGGTGTGTTCCTTATCTTATCCTAGTGTCTAAACTCTTCTCCATGGCTGGACCCTCAAATAATATTCCTTTACGTGCTAAGGGGTATCTAGAGAGTGGGATAGGTTTAATAACTACCCTAACCCTAACGCGTACCCTAACCCTAACCCCTACCCTAACCCTAACACGTACCCTAATCCTAACCCGTACCCTAAACCGAGCCCTAACCCTAACACTAACCCTAACCCTAACCCTAACACATACCCTACGCCGTACCCGCACCCCTCCCCGAACCCGTAACCTAAGCCGTACCCTAAGCCTAACCCTAAGCCTAACCCTAACCCTAGGCTACCCTTGACTGCTTCTGCCTCCAATAGATTTCCTAAGCACTAGTGTTTTAAGGAACAGCTTAAAAAGAGAATCCTAATGTGATTTCTTTATAATGGGTGTGTTCCTTATCTTATCCTAGTGTCTAAACTCTTCTCCATGGCTGCACCCCCAAATAATATTCCCTTACGTGCTAAGGGGTATCTAGAGAGTGGGATAGGTTTAATAACTACCCTAACCCTAATGCGTACCCTAACCCTAACCCCTACCCTAACCCTAACACGTACCCTAATCCTAACCCATTCCCTTAACCGAGCCCTAACCCTAACACTAAACCTAACCCTAACCCTAACCCATACCCTATTCCGTACCCGAACCCCTCCCCGAACCCGTAACCTAAGCCGTTCCGTAACCCTAACCCTAAGCCTAACCCTATCCCTAGGCTACCCTTGACTGTTTCTGCCTCCAATAGATTTCCTAAGCACTAGAGTTTTAAGGAACAGCTTCAAAAGAGAATCCTTATGTGATTTCTTTATATTGGGTGTGTTCCTTATCTTATCCTAGTGTCTAAACTCTTCTCCATGGCTGGACCCCCAAATAATATTCCTTTACGTGCTAAGGGGTATCTAGAGAGTGGGATAGGTTTAATAACTACCCTAACCCTAACGCGTACCCTAACCCTAAACCCTACCCTAACCCTAACACGTACCCTAATCCTAACCTGTACCCTAAACCGAGCCCTAACCCTAACACTAACCCTAACCCTAAGCCTAACACATACCCTACGCCGTACCCGAACCCCTCCCCGAACCCGTACCCTAAGCCGTACCCTAAGCCTAACCCTAAGCCTAACCCTAAACCTAGGCTACCCTTGACTCCTTCTGCCTCCAATAGATATCCTAAGCACTAGTGTTTTAAGGAACAGCTTAAAAATAGAATCCTAATGTGATTTCTTTATAATGGGTGTGTTCCTTATCTTATCCTAGTGTCTAAACTCTTCTCCAGGGCTGGACCCCCAAATAATATTCCTTTACGTGCTAAGGGGTATCTAGAGAGTGGGATAGTTTTAATAACTACCCTAACCCTAACGCGTATCCTAACCCTAACCCCTACCCTAACCCTAACACGTACCCTAATCCTAACCTGTACCCTAAACCGAGCCCTAAAGCTAAAACTAAACCTAACCCTAACCCTAACCCATACCCTACGCCGTACCCGAACCCCTGCCCGAACCCGTACCCTAAGCCGTACCCTAAGCCTAACCCTAAGCCTAACGCTAACCCTACGCTACCCGTGACTGCTTCTGCCTCCAATAGATTTTCTAAGCACTAGTGTTTTAAGGAACGGCTTAAAAAGAGAATCCTAATGTGATTTCTTTATAATGGGTGTGTTCCTTATCTTATCCTAGTGTCTAAACTCTTCTCCATGGCTGGACCCTCAAATAATATTCCTTTACGTGCTAAGGGGTATCTAGAGAGTGGGATAGGTTTAATAACTACCCTAACCCTAACGCGTACCCTAACCCTAACCCCTACCCTAACCCTAACACGTACCCTAATCCTAACCCGTACCCTAAACCGAGCCCTAACCCTAACACTAACCCTAACCCTAACCCTAACACATACCCTACGCCGTACCCGCACCCCTCCCCGAACCCGTAACCTAAGCCGTACCCTAAGCCTAACCCTAAGCCTAACCCTAACCCTAGGCTACCCTTGACTGCTTCTGCCTCCAATAGATTTCCTAAGCACTACTGTTTTAAGGAACAGCTTAAAAAGAGAATCCTAATGTGATTTCTTTATAATGGGTGTGTTCCTTATCTTATCCTAGTGTCTAAACTCTTCTCCATGGCTGCACCCCCAAATAATATTCCCTTACGTGCTAAGGGGTATCTAGAGAGTGGGATAGGTTTAATAACTACCCTAACCCTAATGCGTACCCTAACCCTAACCCCTACCCTAACCCTAACACGTACCCTAATCCTAACCCATTCCCTTAACCGAGCCCTAACCCTAACACTAAACCTAACCCTAACCCTAACCCATACCCTATTCCGTACCCGAACCCCTCCCCGAACCCGTACCCTAAGCCGTTCCGTAACCCTAACCCTAAGCCTAACCCTATCCCTAGGCTACCCTTGACTGTTTCTGCCTCCAATAGATTTCCTAAGCACTAGAGTTTTAAGGAACAGCTTCAAAAGAGAATCCTAATGTGATTTCTTTATATTGGGTGTGTTCCTTATCTTATCCTAGTGTCTAAACACTTCTCCATGGCTGGACCCCCAAATAATATTCCTTTACGTACTAAGGGGTATCTAGAGAGTGGGATAGCTTTAATAACTACCCTAACCCTAACGCGTACCCTAACCCTAAACCCTACCCTAACCCTAACACGTACCCTAATCCTAATCTGTACCCTAAACCGAGCCCTAACCCTAACACTAACCCTAACCCTAACCCTAACACATACCCTACGCCGTACCCGAAACCCTCCCCGAACCCGTACCCTAAGCCGTACCCTAAGCCTAACCCTAAGCCTAACCCTAAACCTAGGCTACCCTTGACTGCTTCTGCCTCCAATAGATTTCCTAAGCACTAGTGTTTTAAGGAACAGCTTAAAAATAGAATCCTAATGTGATTTCTTTATAATGGGTGTGTTCCTTATCTTATCCTAGTGTCTAAACTCTTCTCCATGGCTGGACCCCCAAATAATATTCCTTTACGTGCTAAGGGGTATCTAGAGAGTGGGATAGGTTTACTAACTACCCTAACCCTAACGCATACCCTAACCCTAACCCCTACCCTAACCCTAACACGTACCCTAATCCTAACCCGTACACTAAACCGAGCCCTAATCCTAACACTAACCCTAACCCTAAACCTAACCCTAACGCATACCCTACGCCGTACCCGAACCCCTACCCGAACCCGTACCCTAAGCCGTACCGTAACCCTAACCCTAAGCCTAACGCTAACCCTACGCTACCCGTGACTGCTTCTGCCTCCAATAGATTTTCTAATCACTAGTGTTTTAAGGAACGGCTTAAAAAGAGAATCCTAATGTGATTTCTTTATAATGGGTGTGTTCCTTATCGTATCCTTGTGTCTAAACTCTTCTCCATGGCTGGACCCCCAAATAATATTCCTTTACGTCCTAAGGGGTGTCTAGAGAGTGGGATAGGTTTAATAACTACCCTAACCCTAACGCGTACCCTAACCCTAAACCCTACCCTAACCCTAACACGTACCCTAATCCTAACCTGTACCCTAAACCGAGCCCTAACCCTAACACTAACCCTAACCCTAAGCCTAACACATACCCTACGCCGTACCCGAACCCCTCCCCGAACCCGTACCCTAAGCCGTACCCTAAGCCTAACCCTAAGCCTAACCCTAAACCTAGGCTACCCTTGACTGCTTCTGCCTCCAATAGATATCCTAAGCACTAGTGTTTTAAGGAACAGCTTAAAAATAGAATCCTAATGTGATTTCTTTATAATGGGTGTGTTCCTTATCTTATCCTAGTGTCTAAACTCTTCTCCAGGGCTGGACCCCCAAATAATATTCCTTTACGTGCTAAGGGGTATCTAGAGAGTGGGATAGTTTAAATAACTACCCTAACCCTAACGCGTACCCTAACCCTAACCCCTACCCTAACCCTAACACGTACCCTAATCCTAACCTGTACCCTAAACCGAGCCCTAAAGCTAAAACTAAACCTAACCCTAACCCTAACCCATACCCTACGCCGTACCCGAACCCCTGCCCGAACCCGTACCCTAAGCCGTACCCTAAGCCTAACCCTAAGCCTAACGCTAACCCTACGCTACCCGTGACTGCTTCTGCCTCCAATAGATTTTCTAAGCACTAGTGTTTTAAGGAACGGCTTAAAAAGAGAATCCTAATGTGATTTCTTTATAATGGGTGTGTTCCTTATCTTATCCTAGTGTCTAAACTCTTCTCCATGGCTGCACCCCCAAATAATATTGCCTTACGTGCTAAGGGGTATCTAGAGAGTGGGATAGGTTTAATAACTACCCTAACCCTAATGCGTACTCTAACCCTAACCCCTACCCTAACACTAACACGTACCCTAATCCTAACCCGTATCCTAAACCGAGCCCTAACCCTAACACTAACACTAACCCTAACCCTAACCATACCCTACGCCGTACCTGAACCCCTCCCCAAACCCGTACCCTAAGCCGTACCCTAAGCCTAACCCTAAGCCTAACCCTAACCCTAGGCTACCCTTGACTGCTTCTGCCTCCAATAGATTTCCTAAGCACTAGTGTTTTAAGGAACAGCTTAAAAAGAGAATCCTAATGTGATTTCTTCATAATGGGTGTGTTCCTTATCTTATCCTAGTGTCTAAACTCTTCTCCATGGCTGGACCCCCAAATAATATTCCTTTACGTGCTAAGGGGGAGCTAGAGAGTGGGATAGGTTTACTAACTACCCTAGCCCTAACGCGTAACCTAACCCTAACCCCTACCCTAACCCTAACACGTACCCTAATCCTAACCCGTACCCTAAACCGAGCCCTAACCCTAACACTAACCCAAACCCTAACCCTAAACCATACCCTACGCCGTACACGAACACCTCCCCGAACCCATACCCCAAGCCGTACCCTAACCCTAACCCTAAGCCTAACCCTAACCCTAGGCTACCCTTGACTGCTTCTGCCTCCAATAGATTTCCTAAGCACTAGTGTTTTAAGGAACAGCTTAAAAATAGAATCCTAAAGTGATTTCTTTATAATGGGTGTGTTCCTTATCTTATCCTAGTGTCTAAACTCGTCTCCATGGCTGGACCCCCAAATAATATTCCTTTACATGCTAAGGGGTATCTAGAGAGTGGGATAGGTTTAATAACTACCCTAACCCTAATGCGTACCCTAACCCTAACCCCTACCCTAACCCTAACACGTACCCTAATCCTAACCCGTACCCTAAACCGAGCCCTAACCCTAACACTAACCCTAACCCTAACCCATACCCTACGCCGTACCCGAAACCCTCCCCGAACCCGTACCCTAAGCCGTACCCTAAGCCTAACCCTAAGCCTAACCCTAACCCTAGGCTACCCTTGACTGCTTCTGCCTCCAATAGATTTCCTAAGCACTAGTGTTTTAAGGAACAGCTTAAAAAGAGAATCCTAATGTGATTTCTTCATAATGGGTGTGTTCCTTATCTTATCCTAGTGTCTAAACTCTTCTCCATGGCTGGACCCTCAAATAATATTCCTTTACGTGCTAAGGGGTATCTAGAGAGTGGGATAGGTTTAATAACTACCCTAACCCTAACGCGTACCCTAACCCTAACCCCTACCCTAACCCTAACACGTACCCTAACCCTAACCCATACCCTACGCCGTACCCCACCCCTCCCGCCCCGTACCCTAAGCCATACCCTAAACCTAACCCTAAGCCTAACCCTAACCCTAGGCTACCCTTGACTGTTTCTGCCTCCAATAGATTTCCTAAGCACTAGTGTTTTAAGGAATGGCTTAAAAAGGGAATCCTAATGTGATTTCTTTATAATGGGTGTGTTCCTTATCAATGGCTTAAAAAGGGAATCCTAATGTGATTTCTTTATAATGGGTGTGTTCCTTATCTTATCCTAGTGTCTAAACTCTTCTCCATGGCTGGACACCCAAATAATATTCCTTTACGTGCTAAGGGGTATCTAGAGAGTGGGATAGGTTTAATAACTACCCTAACCCTAACGCGTACCCTAACCCTAAACCCTACCCTAACCCTAACACGTACCCTAATCCTAACCCGTACCCTAAACCGAGCACTAACCCTAACCCTAGCCCTAACACATACCATACGCCGTATCCGAACCCCTCCCCGAACCCGTACCCTAAGCCGTACCCTAAGCCTAACCCTAAGCCTAACCCTAACCCTAGGCTACCCTTGACTGCTTCTGCCTCCAATAGATTTCCTAAGCACTAGTGTTTTAAGGAACAGCTTAAAAAGAGAATCCTAATGTGATTTCTTTATAATGGGTGTGTTCCTTATCTTATCCTAGTGTCTAAACTCTTCTCCATGGCTGGACCCCCAAATAATATTCCTTTACGTGCTAAGGGTTATCTAGAGAGTGGGATAGGTTTAATAACTACCCTAATCCTAACGCGTACCCTAACCCTAACCCCTACCCTAAACCTAACACGTACCCTAATCCTAACCCGTACCCTAAACCGAGCCCTAACCCTAACACTAACCCTAACCCTAACCCTAACCCTAACCCGAACCCGTACACTAACCCGTACCCTAACCCTAACCCTAAGCCTAACCCTAACCTTAGGCTACCCTTGACTGCTTCTGCCTCCAATAGATTTCCTAAGCACTAGTGTTTTAAGGAACAGCTTAAAAAGAGAATCCTAATGTGATTTCTTTATAATGGGTGTGTTCCTTATCTTATCCTTGTGTCTAAACTCTTCTCCATGGCTGCACCCCCAAATAATATTCCCTTACGTGCTAAGGGGTATCTAGAGAGTGGGATAGGTTTAATAACTACCCTAACCCTAATGCGTACCCTAACCCTAACCCCTACCCTAACCCTAACACGTACCCTAATCCTAACCCATTCCCTTAACCGAGCCCTAACCCTAACCCTAACCCTAAGCCTAACCCTATCCCTAGGCTACCCTTGACTGTTTCTGCCTCCAATAGATTTCCTAAGCACTAGAGTTTTAAGGAACAGCTTCAAAAGAGAATCCTTATGTGATTTCTTTATATTGGGTGTGTTCCTTATCTTATCCTAGTGTCTAAACTCTTCTCCATGGCTGGACCCCCAAATAATATTCCTTTACGTGCTAAGGGGTATCTAGAGAGTGGGATAGGTTTAATAACTACCCTAACCCTAACGCGTACCCTAACCCTAAACCCTACCCTAACCCTAACACGTACCCTAATCCTAATCTGTACCCTAAACCGAGCCCTAACCCTAACACTAACCCTAACCCTAACCCTAACACATACCCTACGCCGTACCCGAAACCCTCCCCGAACCCGTACCCTAAGCCGTACCCTAAGCCTAACCCTAAGCCTAACCCTAAACCTAGGCTACCCTTGACTGCTTCTGCCTCCAATAGATTTCCTAAGCACTAGTGTTTTAAGGAACAGCTTAAAAATAGAATCCTAATGTGATTTCTTTATAATGGGTGTGTTCCTTATCTTATCCTAGTGTCTAAACTCTTCTCCATGGCTGGACCCCCAAATAATATTCCTTTACGTGCTAAGGGGTATCTAGAGAGTGGGATAGGTTTACTAACTACCCTAACCCTAACGCGTACCCTAACCCTAACCCCTACCCTAACCCTAACACGTACCCTAATCCTAACCCGTACACTAAACCGAGCCCTAATCCTAACACTAACCCTAACCCTAAACCTAACCCTAACGCATACCCTACGCCGTACCCGAACCCCTACCCGAACCCGTACCCTAAGCCGTACCGTAACCCTAACCCTAAGCCTAACGCTAACCCTACGCTACCCGTGACTGCTTCTGCCTCCAATAGATTTTCTAATCACTAGTGTTTTAAGGAACGGCTTAAAAAGAGAATCCTAATGTGATTTCTTTATAATGGGTGTGTTCCTTATCGTATCCTTGTGTCTAAACTCTTCTCCATGGCTGGACCCCCAAATAATATTCCTTTACGTCCTAAGGGGTGTCTAGAGAGTGGGATAGGTTTAATAACTACCCTAACCCTAACGCGTACCCTAACCCTAAACCCTACCCTAACCCTAACACGTACCCTAATCCTAACCTGTACCCTAAACCGAGCCCTAACCCTAACACTAACCCTAACCCTAAGCCTAACACATACCCTACGCCGTACCCGAACCCCTCCCCGAACCCGTACCCTAAGCCGTACCCTAAGCCTAACCCTAAGCCTAACCCTAAACCTAGGCTACCCTTGACTGCTTCTGCCTCCAATAGATATCCTAAGCACTAGTGTTTTAAGGAACAGCTTAAAAATAGAATCCTAATGTGATTTCTTTATAATGGGTGTGTTCCTTATCTTATCCTAGTGTCTAAACTCTTCTCCAGGGCTGGACCCCCAAATAATATTCCTTTACGTGCTAAGGGGTATCTAGAGAGTGGGATAGTTTTAATAACTACCCTAACCCTAACGCGTACCCTAACCCTAACCCCTACCCTAACCCTAACACGTACCCTAATCCTAACCTGTACCCTAAACCGAGCCCTAAAGCTAAAACTAAACCTAACCCTAACCCTAACCCATACCCTACGCCGTACCCGAACCCCTGCCCGAACCCGTACCCTAAGCCGTACCCTAAGCCTAACCCTAAGCCTAACGCTAACCCTACGCTACCCGTGACTGCTTCTGCCTCCAATAGATTTTCTAAGCACTAGTGTTTTAAGGAACGGCTTAAAAAGAGAATCCTAATGTGATTTCTTTATAATGGGTGTGTTCCTTATCTTATCCTAGTGTCTAAACTCTTCTCCATGGCTGCACCCCCAAATAATATTGCCTTACGTGCTAAGGGGTATCTAGAGAGTGGGATAGGTTTAATAACTACCCTAACCCTAATGCGTACTCTAACCCTAACCCCTACCCTAACACTAACACGTACCCTAATCCTAACCCGTATCCTAAACCGAGCCCTAACCCTAACACTAACACTAACCCTAACCCTAACCATACCCTACGCCGTACCTGAACCCCTCCCCAAACCCGTACCCTAAGCCGTACCCTAAGCCTAACCCTAAGCCTAACACTAACCCTAGGCTACCCTTGACTGCTTCTGCCTCCAATAGATTTCCTAAGCACTAGTGTTTTAAGCAACAGCTTAAAAAGAGAATCCTAATGTGATTTCTTTATAATGGGTGTGTTCCTTATCTTATCCTAGTGTCTAAATTCTTCTCCATGGCTGGAACCCCAAATAATATTCCTTTACGTGCTAAGGGGTATCTAGAGAGTGGGATAGGTTTACTAACTGCCCTAACCCTAACGCGTACCCTAACCCTAACCCCTACCCTAAACCTAACACGTACCCTAATCCTAACCGTACCCTAAACCGAGCCCTAACCCTAACACTAACCCTAACCCTAACCCTAACCCATACCCTACGCCGTACCCGAAACCCTCCCCGAACCCGTACCCTAAGCCGTAATCTAAGCCTAACCCTAAGCCTAACCCTAACCCTAGGCTACCCTTGACTGCTTCTGCCTCCTATAGATTTCCTAAGCACTAGTGTTTTAAGGAACAGCTTAAAAAGAGAATCCTAATGTGATTTCTTTATAATGGGTGTGTTCCTTATCTTATCCTAGTGTCTAAACTCTTCTCCATGGCTGGACCCTCAAATAATATTCCTTTACGTGCTAAGGGGTATCTAGAGAGTGGGATAGGTTTAATAACTACCCTAACCCTAACGCGTACCCTAACCCTAACCCCTACCCTAACCCTAACACGTACCCTAATCCTAACCCATTCCCTTAACCGAGCCCTAACCCTAACACTAAACCTAACCCTAACCCTAACCCATACCCTATTCCGTACCCGAACCCCTCCCCGAACCCGTACCCTAAGCCGTTCCGTAACCCTAACCCTAAGCCTAACCCTATCCCTAGGCTACCCTTGACTGTTTCTGCCTCCAATAGATTTCCTAAGCACTAGAGTTTTAAGGAACAGCTTCAAAAGAGAATCCTTATGTGATTTCTTTATATTGGGTGTGTTCCTTATCTTATCCTAGTGTCTAAACTCTTCTCCATGGCTGGACCCCCAAATAATATTCCTTTACGTGCTAAGGGGTATCTAGAGAGTGGGATAGGTTTAATAACTACCCTAACCCTAACGCGTACCCTAACCCTAAACCCTACCCTAACCCTAACACGTACCCTAATCCTAATCTGTACCCTAAACCGAGCCCTAACCCTAACACTAACCCTAACCCTAACCCTAACACATACCCTACGCCGTACCCGAAACCCTCCCCGAACCCGTACCCTAAGCCGTACCCTAAGCCTAACCCTAAGCCTAACCCTAAACCTAGGCTACCCTTGACTGCTTCTGCCTCCAATAGATTTCCTAAGCACTAGTGTTTTAAGGAACAGCTTAAAAATAGAATCCTAATGTGATTTCTTTATAATGGGTGTGTTCCTTATCTTATCCTAGTGTCTAAACTCTTCTCCATGGCTGGACCCCCAAATAATATTCCTTTACGTGCTAAGGGGTATCTAGAGAGTGGGATAGGTTTACTAACTACCCTAACCCTAACGCGTACCCTAATCCTAACCCGTACACTAAACCGAGCCCTAATCCTAACACTAACCCTAACCCTAAACCTAACCCTAACGCATACCCTACGCCGTACCCGAACCCCTACCCGAACCCGTACCCTAAGCCGTACCGTAACCCTAACCCTAAGCCTAACGCTAACCCTACGCTACCCGTGACTGCTTCTGCCTCCAATAGATTTTCTAATCACTAGTGTTTTAAGGAACGGCTTAAAAATAGAATCCTAATGTGATTTCTTTATAATGGGTGTGTTCCTTATCGTATCCTTGTGTCTAAACTCTTCTCCATGGCTGGACCCCCAAATAATATTCCTTTACGTCCTAAGGGGTGTCTAGAGAGTGGGATAGGTTTAATAACTACCCTAACCCTAACGCGTACCCTAACCCTAAACCCTACCCTAACCCTAACACGTACCCTAATCCTAACCTGTACCCTAAACCGAGCCCTAACCCTAACACTAACCCTAACCCTAAGCCTAACACATACCCTACGCCGTACCCGAACCCCTCCCCGAACCCGTACCCTAAGCCGTACACTAAGCCTAACCCTAAGCCTAACCCTAAACCTAGGCTACCCTTGACTGCTTCTGCCTCCAATAGATATCCTAAGCACTAGTGTTTTAAGGAACAGCTTAAAAATAGAATCCTAATGTGATTTCTTTATAATGGGTGTGTTCCTTATCTTATCCTAGTGTCTAAACTCTTCTCCAGGGCTGGACCCCCAAATAATATTCCTTTACGTGCTAAGGGGTATCTAGAGAGTGGGATAGTTTTAATAACTACCCTAACCCTAACGCGTATCCTAACCCTAACCGCTACCCTAACCCTAACACGTACCCTAATCCTAACCTGTACCCTAAACCGAGCCCTAAAGCTAAAACTAAACCTAACCCTAACCCTAACCCATACCCTACGCCGTACCCGAACCCCTGCCCGAACCCGTACCCTAAGCCGTACCCTAAGCCTAACCCTAAGCCTAACGCTAACCCTACGCTACCCGTGACTGCTTCTGCCTCCAATAGATTTTCTAAGCACTAGTGTTTTAAGGAACGGCTTAAAAAGAGAATCCTAATGTGATTTCTTTATAATGGGTGTGTTCCTTATCTTATCCTAGTGTCTAAACTCTTCTCCATGGCTGCACCCCCAAATAATATTGCCTTACGTGCTAAGGGGTATCTAGAGAGTGGGATAGGTTTAATAACTACCCTAACCCTAATGCGTACTCTAACCCTAACCCCTACCCTAACACTAACACGTACCCTAATCCTAACCCGTATCCTAAACCGAGCCCTAACCCTAACACTAACACTAACCCTAACCCTAACCATACCCTACGCCGTACCTGAACCCCTCCCCAAACCCGTACCCTAAGCCGTACCCTAAGCCTAACCCTAAGCCTAACACTAACCCTAGGCTACCCTTGACTGCTTCTGCCTCCAATAGATTTCCTAAGCACTAGTGTTTTAAGCAACAGCTTAAAAAGAGAATCCTAATGTGATTTCTTTATAATGGGTGTGTTCCTTATCTTATCCTAGTGTCTAAATTCTTCTCCATGGCTGGAACCCCAAATAATATTCCTTTACGTGCTAAGGGGTATCTAGAGAGTGGGATAGGTTTACTAACTGCCCTAACCCTAACGCGTACCCTAACCCTAACCCCTACCCTAAACCTAACACGTACCCTAATCCTAACCGTACCCTAAACCGAGCCCTAACCCTAACACTAACCCTAACCCTAACCCTAACCCATACCCTACGCCGTACCCGAAACCCTCCCCGAACCCGTACCCTAAGCCGTACCCTAAGCCTAACCCTAAGCCTAACCCTAACCCTAGGCTACCCTTGACTGCTTCTGCCTCCTATAGATTTCCTAAGCACTAGTGTTTTAAGGAACAGCTTAAAAAGAGAATCCTAATGTGATTTCTTTATAATGGGTGTGTTCCTTATCTTATCCTAGTGTCTAAACTCTTCTCCATGGCTGGACCCTCAAATAATATTCCTTTACGTGCTAAGGGGTATCTAGAGAGTGGGATAGGTTTAATAACTACCCTAACCCTAACGCGTACCCTAACCCTAACCCCTACCCTAACCCTAACACGTACCCTAATCCTAACCCGTACCCTAAACCGAGCCCTAACCCTAACACTAACCCTAACCCTAACCCTAACACATACCCTACGCCGTACCCGCACCCCTCCCCGAACCCGTAACCTAAGCCGTACCCTAAGCCTAACCCTAAGCCTAACCCTAACCCTAGGCTACCCTTGACTGCTTCTGCCTCCAATAGATTTCCTAAGCACTACTGTTTTAAGGAACAGCTTAAAAAGAGAATCCTAATGTGATTTCTTTATAATGGGTGTGTTCCTTATCTTATCCTAGTGTCTAAACTCTTCTCCATGGCTGCACCCCCAAATAATATTCCCTTACGTGCTAAGGGGTATCTAGAGAGTGGGATAGGTTTAATAACTACCCTAACCCTAATGCGTACCCTAACCCTAACCCCTACCCTAACCCTAACACGTACCCTAATCCTAACCCATTCCCTTAACCGAGCCCTAACCCTAACACTAAACCTAACCCTAACCCTAACCCATACCCTATTCCGTACCCGAACCCCTCCCCGAACCCGTACCCTAAGCCGTTCCGTAACCCTAACCCTAAGCCTAACCCTATCCCTAGGCTACCCTTGACTGTTTCTGCCTCCAATAGATTTCCTAAGCACTAGAGTTTTAAGGAACAGCTTCAAAAGAGAATCCTTATGTGATTTCTTTATATTGGGTGTGTTCCTTATCTTATCCTAGTGTCTAAACTCTTCTCCATGGCTGGACCCCCAAATAATATTCCTTTACGTGCTAAGGGGTATCTAGAGAGTGGGATAGGTTTAATAACTACCCTAACCCTAACGCGTACCCTAACCCTAAACCCTACCCTAACCCTAACACGTACCCTAATCCTAATCTGTACCCTAAACCGAGCCCTAACCCTAACACTAACCCTAACCCTAACCCTAACACATACCCTACGCCGTACCCGAACCCCTCCCCGAACCCGTACCCTAAGCCGTACCCTAAGCCTAACCCTAAGCCTAACCCTAAACCTAGGCTACCCTTGACTGCTTCTGCCTCCAATTGATTTCCTAAGCACTAGTGTTTTAAGGAACAGCTTAAAAATAGAATCCTAATGTGATTTCTTTATAATGGGTGTGTTCCTTATCTTATCCTAGTGTCTAAACTCTTCTCCATGGCTGGACCCCCAAATAATATTCCTTTACGTGCTAAGGGGTATCTAGAGAGTGGGATAGGTTTACTAACTACCCTAACCCTAACGCGTACCCTAACCCTAACCCCTACCCTAACCCTAACACGTACCCTAATCCTAACCGTACCCTAAACCGAGCCCTAAAGCTAAAACTAAACCTAACCCTAACCCTAACCCATACCCTACGCCGTACCCGAACCCCTCCCCGAACCCGTACCCTAAGCCGTACCCTAAGCCTAACCCTAAGCCTAACCCTAACCCTAGGCTACCCTTGACTGCTTCTGCCTCCAATAGATTTCCTAAGCACTAGTGTTTTAAGGAACAGCTTAAAAAGAGAATCCTAATGTGATTTCTTTATAATGGGTGTGTTCCTTATCTTATCCTAGTGTCTAAACTCTTCTCCATGGCTGGACCCTCAAATAATATTCCTTTACGTGCTAAGGGGTATCTAGAGAGTGGGATAGGTTTAATAACTACCCTAACCCTAACGCGTACCCTAACCCTAACCCCTACCCTAACCCTAACACGTACCCTAATCCTAACCCGTACCCTAAACCGAGCCCTAACCCTAACACTAACCCTAACCCTAACCCTAACCCATACCCTACGCCGTACCCGCACCCCTCCCCGAACCCGTAACCTAAGCCGTACCCTAAGCCTAACCCTAAGCCTAACCCTAACCCTAGGCTACCCTTGACTGCTTCTGCCTCCAATAGATTTCCTAAGCACTACTGTTTTAAGGAACAGCTTAAAAAGAGAATCCTAATGTGATTTCTTTATAATGGGTGTGTTCCTTAGCTTATCCTAGTGTCTAAACTCTTCTCCATGGCTGCACCCCCAAATCATATTCCCTTACGTGCTAAGGGGTATCTAGAGAGTGGGATAGGTTTAATAACTACCCTAACCCTAACGCGTACCCTAACCCTAACCCCTACCCTAACCCTAACACGTACCCTAATCCTAACCTGTACCCTAAACCGAGCCCTAACCCTAACACTAACCCTAACCCTAACCCTAACCCATACCCTACGCCGTACCCGCACCCCTCCCCGAACCCGTACCCTAAGCCATACCCTAAACCTAACCCTAAGCCTAACCCTAACCCTAGGCTACCCTTGACTGCTTCTGCCTCCAATTGATTTCCTAAGCAGTAGTGTTTTAAGGAACAGCTTAAAAAGAGAATCCTAATGTGATTTCTTTATAATGGGTGTGTTCCTTATCTTATCCTAGTGTCTAAACTCTTCTCCATGGCTGGACCCCCAAATAATATTCCTTTACGTGCTAAGGGGGAGCTAGAGAGTGGGATAGGTTTACTAACTACCCTAGCCCTAACGCGTAACCTAACCCTAACCCCTACCCTAACCCTAACACGTACCCTAATCCTAACCCGTACCCTAAACCGAGCCCTAACCCTAACACTAACCCAAACCCTAACCCTAACCCATACCCTACGCCGTACACGAACACCTCCCCGAACCCATACCCCAAGCCGTACCCTAACCCTAACCCTAAGCCTAACCCTAACCCTAGGCTACCCTTGACTGCTTCTGCCTCCAATAGATTTCCTAAGCACTAGTGTTTTAAGGAACAGCTTAAAAAGAGAATCCTAAAGTGATTTCTTTATAATGGGTGTGTTCCTTATCTTATCCTAGTGTCTAAACTCTTCTCCATGGCTGGACCCCCAAATAATATTCCTTTACATGCTAAGGGGTATCTAGAGAGTGGGATAGGTTTAATAACTACCCTAACCCTAATGCGTACCCTAACCCTAACCCCTACCCTAACCCTAACACGTACCCTAATCCTAACCCGTACCCTAAACCGAGCCCTAACCCTAACACTAACCCTAACCCTAACCCATACCCTACGCCGTACCCGAAACCCTCCCCGAACCCGTACCCTAAGCCGTAACCTAAGCCTAACCCTAAGCCTAACCCTAACCCTAGGCTACCCTTGACTGCTTCTGCCTCCAATAGATTTCCTAAGCACTAGTGTTTTAAGGAACAGCTTAAAAAGAGAATCCTAATGTGATTTCTTCATAATGGGTGTGTTCCTTATCTTATCCTAGTGTCTAAACTCTTCTCCATGGCTGGACCCCCAAATAATATTCCTTTACGTGCTAAGGGGTATCTAGAGAGTGGGATAGGTTTAATAACTACCCTAACCCTAACGCGTACCCTAACCCTAACCCCTACCCTAACCCTAACACGTACCCTAATCCTAACCCGTACCCTAAACCGAGCCCTAACCCTAACACTAACCCTAACCCTAACCCTAACCCATACCCTACGCCGTACCCGCACCCCTCCCCGAACCCGTACCCTAAGCCATACCCTAAACCTAACCCTAAGCCTAACCCTAACCCTAGGCTACCCTTGACTGTTTCTGCCTCCAATAGATTTCCTAAGCACTAGTGTTTTAAGGAATGGCTTAAAAAGGGAATCCTAATGTGATTTCTTTATAATGGGTGTGTTCCTTATCTTATCCTAGTGTCTAAACTCTTCTCCATGGCTGGACACCCAAATAATATTCCTTTACGTGCTAAGGGGTATCTAGAGAGTGGGATAGGTTTAATAACTACCCTAACCCTAACGCGTACCCTAACCCTAAACCCTACCCTAACCCTAACACGTACCCTAATCCTAACCCGTACCCTAAACCGAGCACTAACCCTAACCCTAGCCCTAACACATACCATACGCCGTATCCGAACCCCTCCCCGAACCCGTACCCTAAGCCGTACCCTAAGCCTAACCCTAAGCCTAACCCTAACCCTAGGCTACCCTTGACTGCTTCTGCCTCCAATAGATTTCCTAAGCACTAGTGTTTTAAGGAACAGCTTAAAAAGAGAATCCTAATGTGATTTCTTTATAATGGGTGTGTTCCTTATCTTATCCTAGTGTCTAAACTCTTCTCCATGGCTGGACCCCCAAATAATATTCCTTTACGTGCTAAGGGTTATCTAGAGAGTGGGATAGGTTTAATAACTACCCTAATCCTAACGCGTACCCTAACCCTAACCCCTACCCTAAACCTAACACGTACCCTAATCCTAACCCGTACCCTAAACCGAGCCCTAACCCTAACACTAACCCTAACCCTAACCCTAACCCTAACCCGAACCCGTACACTAACCCGTACCCTAACCCTAACCCTAAGCCTAACCCTAACCTTAGGCTACCCTTGACTGCTTCTGCCTCCAATAGATTTCCTAAGCACTAGTGTTTTAAGGAACAGCTTAAAAATAGAATCCTAATGTGATTTCTTTATAATGGGTGTGTTCCTTATCTTATCCTAGTGTCTAAACTCTTCTCCATGGCTGGACCCCCAAATAATATTCCTTTACGTGCTAAGGGGTATCTAGAGAGTGGGATAGGTTTACTAACTACCCTAACCCTAACGCGTACCCTAATCCTAACCCGTACACTAAACCGAGCCCTAATCCTAACACTAACCCTAACCCTAAACCTAACCCTAACGCATACCCTACGCCGTACCCGAACCCCTACCCGAACCCGTACCCTAAGCCGTACCGTAACCCTAACCCTAAGCCTAACGCTAACCCTACGCTACCCGTGACTGCTTCTGCCTCCAATAGATTTTCTAATCACTAGTGTTTTAAGGAACGGCTTAAAAAGAGAATCCTAATGTGATTTCTTTATAATGGGTGTGTTCCTTATCGTATCCTTGTGTCTAAACTCTTCTCCATGGCTGGACCCCCAAATAATATTCCTTTACGTCCTAAGGGGTGTCTAGAGAGTGGGATAGGTTTAATAACTACCCTAACCCTAACGCGTACCCTAACCCTAAACCCTACCCTAACCCTAACACGTACCCTAATCCTAACCTGTACCCTAAACCGAGCCCTAACCCTAACACTAACCCTAACCCTAAGCCTAACACATACCCTACGCCGTACCCGAACCCCTCCCCGAACCCGTACCCTAAGCCGTACACTAAGCCTAACCCTAAGCCTAACCCTAAACCTAGGCTACCCTTGACTGCTTCTGCCTCCAATAGATATCCTAAGCACTAGTGTTTTAAGGAACAGCTTAAAAATAGAATCCTAATGTGATTTCTTTATAATGGGTGTGTTCCTTATCTTATCCTAGTGTCTAAACTCTTCTCCAGGGCTGGACCCCCAAATAATATTCCTTTACGTGCTAAGGGGTATCTAGAGAGTGGGATAGTTTTAATAACTACCCTAACCCTAACGCGTATCCTAACCCTAACCGCTACCCTAACCCTAACACGTACCCTAATCCTAACCTGTACCCTAAACCGAGCCCTAAAGCTAAAACTAAACCTAACCCTAACCCTAACCCATACCCTACGCCGTACCCGAACCCCTGCCCGAACCCGTACCCTAAGCCGTACCCTAAGCCTAACCCTAAGCCTAACGCTAACCCTACGCTACCCGTGACTGCTTCTGCCTCCAATAGATTTTCTAAGCACTAGTGTTTTAAGGAACGGCTTAAAAAGAGAATCCTAATGTGATTTCTTTATAATGGGTGTGTTCCTTATCTTATCCTAGTGTCTAAACTCTTCTCCATGGCTGCACCCCCAAATAATATTGCCTTACGTGCTAAGGGGTATCTAGAGAGTGGGATAGGTTTAATAACTACCCTAACCCTAATGCGTACTCTAACCCTAACCCCTACCCTAACACTAACACGTACCCTAATCCTAACCCGTATCCTAAACCGAGCCCTAACCCTAACACTAACACTAACCCTAACCCTAACCATACCCTACGCCGTACCTGAACCCCTCCCCAAACCCGTACCCTAAGCCGTACCCTAAGCCTAACCCTAAGCCTAACACTAACCCTAGGCTACCCTTGACTGCTTCTGCCTCCAATAGATTTCCTAAGCACTAGTGTTTTAAGCAACAGCTTAAAAAGAGAATCCTAATGTGATTTCTTTATAATGGGTGTGTTCCTTATCTTATCCTAGTGTCTAAATTCTTCTCCATGGCTGGAACCCCAAATAATATTCCTTTACGTGCTAAGGGGTATCTAGAGAGTGGGATAGGTTTACTAACTGCCCTAACCCTAACGCGTACCCTAACCCTAACCCCTACCCTAAACCTAACACGTACCCTAATCCTAACCGTACCCTAAACCGAGCCCTAACCCTAACACTAACCCTAACCCTAACCCTAACCCATACCCTACGCCGTACCCGAAACCCTCCCCGAACCCGTACCCTAAGCCGTACCCTAAGCCTAACCCTAAGCCTAACCCTAACCCTAGGCTACCCTTGACTGCTTCTGCCTCCTATAGATTTCCTAAGCACTAGTGTTTTAAGGAACAGCTTAAAAAGAGAATCCTAATGTGATTTCTTTATAATGGGTGTGTTCCTTATCTTATCCTAGTGTCTAAACTCTTCTCCATGGCTGGACCCTCAAATAATATTCCTTTACGTGCTAAGGGGTATCTAGAGAGTGGGATAGGTTTAATAACTACCCTAACCCTAACGCGTACCCTAACCCTAACCCCTACCCTAACCCTAACACGTACCCTAATCCTAACCCGTACCCTAAACCGAGCCCTAACCCTAACACTAACCCTAACCCTAACCCTAACACATACCCTACGCCGTACCCGCACCCCTCCCCGAACCCGTAACCTAAGCCGTACCCTAAGCCTAACCCTAAGCCTAACCCTAACCCTAGGCTACCCTTGACTGCTTCTGCCTCCAATAGATTTCCTAAGCACTACTGTTTTAAGGAACAGCTTAAAAAGAGAATCCTAATGTGATTTCTTTATAATGGGTGTGTTCCTTATCTTATCCTAGTGTCTAAATTCTTCTCCATGGCTGCACCCCCAAATAATATTCCCTTACGTGCTAAGGGGTATCTAGAGAGTGGGATAGGTTTAATAACTACCCTAACCCTAATGCGTACCCTAACCCTAACCCCTACCCTAACCCTAACACGTACCCTAATCCTAACCCATTCCCTTAACCGAGCCCTAACCCTAACACTAAACCTAACCCTAACCCTAACCCATACCCTATTCCGTACCCGAACCCCTCCCCGAACCCGTACCCTAAGCCGTTCCGTAACCCTAACCCTAAGCCTAACCCTATCCCTAGGCTACCCTTGACTGTTTCTGCCTCCAATAGATTTCCTAAGCACTAGAGTTTTAAGGAACAGCTTCAAAAGAGAATCCTTATGTGATTTCTTTATATTCGGTGTGTTCCTTATCTTATCCTAGTGTCTAAACTCTTCTCCATGGCTGGACCCCCAAATAATATTCCTTTACGTGCTAAGGGGTATCTAGAGAGTGGGATAGGTTTAATAACTACCCTAACCCTAACGCGTACCCTAACCCTAAACCCTACCCTAACCCTAACACGTACCCTAATCCTAATCTGTACCCTAAACCGAGCCCTAACCCTAACACTAACCCTAACCCTAACCCTAACACATACCCTACGCCGTACCCGAACCCCTCCCCGAACCCGTACCCTAAGCCGTACCCTAAGCCTAACCCTAAGCCTAACCCTAAACCTAGGCTACCCTTGACTGCTTCTGCCTCCAATTGATTTCCTAAGCACTAGTGTTTTAAGGAACAGCTTAAAAATAGAATCCTAATGTGATTTCTTTATAATGGGTGTGTTCCTTATCTTATCCTAGTGTCTAAACTCTTCTCCATGGCTGGACCCCCAAATAATATTCCTTTACGTGCTAAGGGGTATCTAGAGAGTGGGATAGGTTTACTAACTACCCTAACCCTAACGCGTACCCTAACCCTAACCCCTACCCTAACCCTAACACGTACCCTAATCCTAACCGTACCCTAAACCGAGCCCTAAAGCTAAAACTAAACCTAACCCTAACCCTAACCCATACCCTACGCCGTACCCGAACCCCTCCCCGAACCCGTACCCTAAGCCGTACCCTAAGCCTAACCCTAAGCCTAACCCTAACCCTAGGCTACCCTTGACTGCTTCTGCCTCCAATAGATTTCCTAAGCACTAGTGTTTTAAGGAACAGCTTAAAAAGAGAATCCTAATGTGATTTCTTTATAATGGGTGTGTTCCTTATCTTATCCTAGTGTCTAAACTCTTCTCCATGGCTGGACCCTCAAATAATATTCCTTTACGTGCTAAGGGGTATCTAGAGAGTGGGATAGGTTTAATAACTACCCTAACCCTAACGCGTACCCTAACCCTAACCCCTACCCTAACCCTAACACGTACCCTAATCCTAACCCGTACCCTAAACCGAGCCCTAACCCTAACACTAACCCTAACCCTAACCCTAACCCATACCCTACGCCGTACCCGCACCCCTCCCCGAACCCGTAACCTAAGCCGTACCCTAAGCCTAACCCTAAGCCTAACCCTAACCCTAGGCTACCCTTGACTGCTTCTGCCTCCAATAGATTTCCTAAGCACTACTGTTTTAAGGAACAGCTTAAAAAGAGAATCCTAATGTGATTTCTTTATAATGGGTGTGTTCCTTAGCTTATCCTAGTGTCTAAACTCTTCTCCATGGCTGCACCCCCAAATCATATTCCCTTACGTGCTAAGGGGTATCTAGAGAGTGGGATAGGTTTAATAACTACCCTAACCCTAACGCGTACCCTAACCCTAACCCCTACCCTAACCCTAACACGTACCCTAATCCTAACCTGTACCCTAAACCGAGCCCTAACCCTAACACTAACCCTAACCCTAACCCTAACCCATACCCTACGCCGTACCCGCACCCCTCCCCGAACCCGTACCCTAAGCCATACCCTAAACCTAACCCTAAGCCTAACCCTAACCCTAGGCTACCCTTGACTGCTTCTGCCTCCAATTGATTTCCTAAGCAGTAGTGTTTTAAGGAACAGCTTAAAAAGAGAATCCTAATGTGATTTCTTTATAATGGGTGTGTTCCTTATCTTATCCTAGTGTCTAAACTCTTCTCCATGGCTGGACCCCCAAATAATATTCCTTTACGTGCTAAGGGGGAGCTAGAGAGTGGGATAGGTTTACTAACTACCCTAGCCCTAACGCGTAACCTAACCCTAACCCCTACCCTAACCCTAACACGTACCCTAATCCTAACCCGTACCCTAAACCGAGCCCTAACCCTAACACTAACCCAAACCCTAACCCTAACCCATACCCTACGCCGTACACGAACACCTCCCCGAACCCATACCCCAAGCCGTACCCTAACCCTAACCCTAAGCCTAACCCTAACCCTAGGCTACCCTTGACTGCTTCTGCCTCCAATAGATTTCCTAAGCACTAGTGTTTTAAGGAACAGCTTAAAAAGAGAATCCTAAAGTGATTTCTTTATAATGGGTGTGTTCCTTATCTTATCCTAGTGTCTAAACTCTTCTCCATGGCTGGACCCCCAAATAATATTCCTTTACATGCTAAGGGGTATCTAGAGAGTGGGATAGGTTTAATAACTACCCTAACCCTAATGCGTACCCTAACCCTAACCCCTACCCTAACACTAACACGTACCCTAATCCTAACCCGTACCCTAAACCGAGCCCTAACCCTAACACTAACCCTAACCCTAACCCATACCCTACGCCGTACCCGAAACCCTCCCCGAACCCGTACCCTAAGCCGTAACCTAAGCCTAACCCTAAGCCTAACCCTAACCCTAGGCTACCCTTGACTGCTTCTGCCTCCAATAGATTTCCTAAGCACTAGTGTTTTAAGGAACAGCTTAAAAAGAGAATCCTAATGTGATTTCTTCATAATGGGTGTGTTCCTTATCTTATCCTAGTGTCTAAACTCTTCTCCATGGCTGGACCCTCAAATAATATTCCTTTACGTGCTAAGGGGTATCTAGAGAGTGGGATAGGTTTAATAACTACCCTAACCCTAACGCGTACCCTAACCCTAACCCCTACCCTAACCCTAACACGTACCCTAATCCTAACCCGTACCCTAAACCGAGCCCTAACCCTAACACTAACCCTAACCCTAACCCTAACCCATACCCTACGCCGTACCCGCACCCCTCCCCGAACCCGTACCCTAAGCCATACCCTAAACCTAACCCTAAGCCTAACCCTAACCCTAGGCTACCCTTGACTGTTTCTGCCTCCAATAGATTTCCTAAGCACTAGTGTTTTAAGGAATGGCTTAAAAAGGGAATCCTAATGTGATTTCTTTATAATGGGTGTGTTCCTTATCTTATCCTAGTGTCTAAACTCTTCTCCATGGCTGGACACCCAAATAATATTCCTTTACGTGCTAAGGGGTATCTAGAGAGTGGGATAGGTTTAATAACTACCCTAACCCTAACGCGTACCCTAACCCTAAACCCTACCCTAACCCTAACACGTACCCTAATCCTAACCCGTACCCTAAACCGAGCACTAACCCTAACCCTAGCCCTAACACATACCATACGCCGTATCCGAACCCCTCCCCGAACCCGTACCCTAAGCCGTACCCTAAGCCTAACCCTAAGCCTAACCCTAACCCTAGGCTACCCTTGACTGCTTCTGCCTCCAATAGATTTCCTAAGCACTAGTGTTTTAAGGAACAGCTTAAAAAGAGAATCCTAATGTGATTTCTTTATAATGGGTGTGTTCCTTATCTTATCCTAGTGTCTAAACTCTTCTCCATGGCTGGACCCCCAAATAATATTCCTTTACGTGCTAAGGGTTATCTAGAGAGTGGGATAGGTTTAATAACTACCCTAATCCTAACGCGTACCCTAACCCTAACCCCTACCCTAAACCTAACACGTACCCTAATCCTAACCCGTACCCTAAACCGAGCCCTAACCCTAACACTAACCCTAACCCTAACCCTAACCCTAACCCGAACCCGTACACTAACCCGTACCCTAACCCTAACCCTAAGCCTAACCCTAACCTTAGGCTACCCTTGACTGCTTCTGCCTCCAATAGATTTCCTAAGCACTAGTGTTTTAAGGAACAGCTTAAAAAGAGAATCCTAATGTGATTTCTTTATAATGGGTGTGTTCCTTATCTTATCCTTGTGTCTAAACTCTTCTCCATGGCTGCACCCCCAAATAATATTCCCTTACGTGCTAAGGGGTATCTAGAGAGTGGGATAGGTTTAATAACTACCCTAACCCTAATGCGTACCCTAACCCTAACCCCTACCCTAACCCTAACACGTACCCTAATCCTAACCCATTCCCTTAACCGAGCCCTAACCCTAACCCTAACCCTAAGCCTAACCCTATCCCTAGGCTACCCTTGACTGTTTCTGCCTCCAATAGATTTCCTAAGCACTAGAGTTTTAAGGAACAGCTTCAAAAGAGAATCCTTATGTGATTTCTTTATATTGGGTGTGTTCCTTATCTTATCCTAGTGTCTAAACTCTTCTCCATGGCTGGACCCCCAAATAATATTCCTTTACGTGCTAAGGGGTATCTAGAGAGTGGGATAGGTTTAATAACTACCCTAACCCTAACGCGTACCCTAACCCTAAACCCTACCCTAACCCTAACACGTACCCTAATCCTAATCTGTACCCTAAACCGAGCCCTAACCCTAACACTAACCCTAACCCTAACCCTAACACATACCCTACGCCGTACCCGAAACCCTCCCCGAACCCGTACCCTAAGCCGTACCCTAAGCCTAACCCTAAGCCTAACCCTAAACCTAGGCTACCCTTGACTGCTTCTGCCTCCAATAGATTTCCTAAGCACTAGTGTTTTAAGGAACAGCTTAAAAATAGAATCCTAATGTGATTTCTTTATAATGGGTGTGTTCCTTATCTTATCCTAGTGTCTAAACTCTTCTCCATGGCTGGACCCCCAAATAATATTCCTTTACGTGCTAAGGGGTATCTAGAGAGTGGGATAGGTTTACTAACTACCCTAACCCTAACGCGTACCCTAACCCTAACCCCTACCCTAACCCTAACACGTACCCTAATCCTAACCCGTACACTAAACCGAGCCCTAATCCTAACACTAACCCTAACCCTAAACCTAACCCTAACGCATACCCTACGCCGTACCCGAACCCCTACCCGAACCCGTACCCTAAGCCATACCGTAACCCTAACCCTAAGCCTAACGCTAACCCTACGCTACCCGTGACTGCTTCTGCCTCCAATAGATTTTCTAATCACTAGTGTTTTAAGGAACGGCTTAAAAAGAGAATCCTAATGTGATTTCTTTATAATGGGTGTGTTCCTTATCGTATCCTTGTGTCTAAACTCTTCTCCATGGCTGGACCCCCAAATAATATTCCTTTACGTCCTAAGGGGTGTCTAGAGAGTGGGATAGGTTTAATAACTACCCTAACCCTAACGCGTACCCTAACCCTAAACCCTACCCTAACCCTAACACGTACCCTAATCCTAACCTGTACCCTAAACCGAGCCCTAACCCTAACACTAACCCTAACCCTAAGCCTAACACATACCCTACGCCGTACCCGAACCCCTCCCCGAACCCGTACCCTAAGCCGTACCCTAAGCCTAACCCTAAGCCTAACCCTAACCCTAGGCTACCCTTGACTGCTTCTGCCTCCAATAGATTTCCTAAGCACTAGTGTTTTAAGGAACAGCTGAAAAAGAGAATCCTAATGTGATTTCTTTATAATGGGTGTGTTCCTTATCTTATCCTAGTGTCTAAACTCTTCTCCAGGGCTGGACCCCCAAATAATATTCCTTTACGTGCTAAGGGGTATCTAGAGAGTGGGATAGTTTTAATAACTACCCTAACCCTAACGCGTACCCTAACCCTAACCCCTACCCTAACCCTAACACGTACCCTAATCCTAACCTGTACCCTAAACCGAGCCCTAAAGCTAAAACTAAACCTAACCCTAACCCTAACCCATACCCTACGCCGTACCCGAACCCCTGCCCGAACCCGTACCCTAAGCCGTACCCTAAGCCTAACCCTAAGCCTAACGCTAACCCTACGCTACCCGTGACTGCTTCTGCCTCCAATAGATTTTCTAAGCACTAGTGTTTTAAGGAACGGCTTAAAAAGAGAATCCTAATGTGATTTCTTTATAATGGGTGTGTTCCTTATCTTATCCTAGTGTCTAAACTCTTCTCCATGGCTGCACCCCCAAATAATATTGCCTTACGTGCTAAGGGGTATCTAGAGAGTGGGATAGGTTTAATAACTACCCTAACCCTAATGCGTACTCTAACCCTAACCCCTACCCTAACACTAACACGTACCCTAATCCTAACCCGTATCCTAAACCGAGCCCTAACCCTAACACTAACACTAACCCTAACCCTAACCATACCCTACGCCGTACCTGAACCCCTCCCCAAACCCGTACCCTAAGCCGTACCCTAAGCCTAACCCTAAGCCTAACACTAACCCTAGGCTACCCTTGACTGCTTCTGCCTCCAATAGATTTCCTAAGCACTAGTGTTTTAAGCAACAGCTTAAAAAGAGAATCCTAATGTGATTTCTTTATAATGGGTGTGTTCCTTATCTTATCCTAGTGTCTAAATTCTTCTCCATGGCCGGAACCCCAAATAATATTCCTTTACGTGCTAAGGGGTATCTAGAGAGTGGGATAGGTTTACTAACTGCCCTAACCCTAACGCGTACCCTAACCCTAACCCCTACCCTAAACCTAACACGTACCCTAATCCTAACCGTACCCTAAACCGAGCCCTAACCCTAACCCTAACCCATACCCTACGCCGTACCCGAAACCCTCCCCGAACCCGTACCCTAAGCCGTACCCTAAGCCTAACCCTAAGCCTAACCCTAACCCTAGGCTACCCTTGACTGCTTCTGCCTCCTATAGATTTCCTAAGCACTAGTGTTTTAAGGAACAGCTTAAAAAGAGAATCCTAATGTGATTTCTTTATAATGGGTGTGTTCCTTATCTTATCCTAGTGTCTAAACTCTTCTCCATGGCTGGACCCTCAAATAATATTCCTTTACGTGCTAAGGGGTATCTAGAGAGTGGGATAGGTTTAATAACTACCCTAACCCTAACGCGTACCCTAACCCTATCCCCTACCCTAACCCTAACACGTACCCTAATCCTAACCTGTACCCTAAACTGAGCCCTAACCCTAACACTAACCCTAATCCTAACCCTAACACATACCCTACGCCGTACCCGCACCCCTCCCCGAACCCGTAACCTAAGCCGTACCCTAAGCCTAACCCTAAGCCTAACCCTAACCCTAGGCTACCCTTGACTGCTTCTGCCTCCAATAGATTTCCTAAGCACTACTGTTTTAAGGAACAGCTTAAAAAGAGAATCCTAATGTGATTTCTTTATAATGGGTGTGTTCCTTATCTTATCCTAGTGTCTAAACTCTTCTCCATGGCTGCACCCCCAAATAATATTCCCTTACGTGCTAAGGGTTATCTAGAGAGTGGGATAGGTTTAATAACTACCCTAACCCTAATGCGTACCCTAACCCTAACCCCTACCCTAACCCTAACACGTACCCTAATCCTAACCCATTCCCTTAACCGAGCCCTAACCCTAACACTAAACCTAACCCTAACCCTAACCCATACCCTATTCCGTACCCGAACCCCTCCCCGAACCCGTACCCTAAGCCGTTCCGTAACCCTAACCCTAAGCCTAACCCTATCCCTAGGCTACCCTTGACTGTTTCTGCCTCCAATAGATTTCCTAAGCACTAGAGTTTTAAGGAACAGCTTCAAAAGAGAATCCTTATGTGATTTCTTTATATTGGGTGTGTTCCTTATCTTATCCTAGTGTCTAAACTCTTCTCCATGGCTGGACCCCCAAATAATATTCCTTTACGTGCTAAGGGGTATCTAGAGAGTGGGATAGGTTTAATAACTACCCTAACCCTAACGCGTACCCTAACCCTAAACCCTACCCTAACCCTAACACGTACCCTAATCCTAATCTGTACCCTAAACCGAGCCCTAACCCTAACACTAACCCTAACCCTAACCCTAACACATACCCTACGCCGTACCCGAAACCCTCCCCGAACCCGTACCCTAAGCCGTACCCTAAGCCTAACCCTAAGCCTAACCCTAAACCTAGGCTACCCTTGACTGCTTCTGCCTCCAATAGATTTCCTAAGCACTAGTGTTTTAAGGAACAGCTTAAAAATAGAATCCTAATGTGATTTCTTTATAATGGGTGTGTTCCTTATCTTATCCTAGTGTCTAAACTCTTCTCCATGGCTGGACCCCCAAATAATATTCCTTTACGTGCTAAGGGGTATCTAGAGAGTGGGATAGGTTTACTAACTACCCTAACCCTAACGCGTACCCTAACCCTAACCCCTACCCTAACCCTAACACGTACCCTAATCCTAACCCGTACACTAAACCGAGCCCTAATCCTAACACTAACCCTAACCCTAAACCTAACCCTAACGCATACCCTACGCCGTACCCGAACCCCTACCCGAACCCGTACCCTAAGCCGTACCGTAACCCTAACCCTAAGCCTAACGCTAACCCTACGCTACCCGTGACTGCTTCTGCCTCCAATAGATTTTCTAATCACTAGTGTTTTAAGGAACGGCTTAAAAAGAGAATCCTAATGTGATTTCTTTATAATGGGTGTGTTCCTTATCGTATCCTTGTGTCTAAACTCTTCTCCATGGCTGGACCCCCAAATAATATTCCTTTACGTCCTAAGGGGTGTCTAGAGAGTGGGATAGGTTTAATAACTACCCTAACCCTAACGCGTACCCTAACCCTAAACCCTACCCTAACCCTAACACGTACCCTAATCCTAACCTGTACCCTAAACCGAGCCCTAACCCTAACACTAACCCTAACCCTAAGCCTAACACATACCCTACGCCGTACCCGAACCCCTCCCCGAACCCGTACCCTAAGCCGTACCCTAAGCCTAACCCTAAGCCTAACCCTAACCCTAGGCTACCCTTGACTGCTTCTGCCTCCAATAGATTTCCTAAGCACTAGTGTTTTAAGGAACAGCTGAAAAAGAGAATCCTAATGTGATTTCTTTATAATGGGTGTGTTCCTTATCTTATCCTAGTGTCTAAACTCTTCTCCAGGGCTGGACCCCCAAATAATATTCCTTTACGTGCTAAGGGGTATCTAGAGAGTGGGATAGTTTTAATAACTACCCTAACCCTAACGCGTACCCTAACCCTAACCCCTACCCTAACCCTAACACGTACCCTAATCCTAACCTGTACCCTAAACCGAGCCCTAAAGCTAAAACTAAACCTAACCCTAACCCTAACCCATACCCTACGCCGTACCCGAACCCCTGCCCGAACCCGTACCCTAAGCCGTACCCTAAGCCTAACCCTAAGCCTAACGCTAACCCTACGCTACCCGTGACTGCTTCTGCCTCCAATAGATTTTCTAAGCACTAGTGTTTTAAGGAACGGCTTAAAAAGAGAATCCTAATGTGATTTCTTTATAATGGGTGTGTTCCTTATCTTATCCTAGTGTCTAAACTCTTCTCCATGGCTGCACCCCCAAATAATATTGCCTTACGTGCTAAGGGGTATCTAGAGAGTGGGATAGGTTTAATAACTACCCTAACCCTAATGCGTACTCTAACCCTAACCCCTACCCTAACACTAACACGTACCCTAATCCTAACCCGTATCCTAAACCGAGCCCTAACCCTAACACTAACACTAACCCTAACCCTAACCATACCCTACGCCGTACCTGAACCCCTCCCCAAACCCGTACCCTAAGCCGTACCCTAAGCCTAACCCTAAGCCTAACACTAACCCTAGGCTACCCTTGACTGCTTCTGCCTCCAATAGATTTCCTAAGCACTAGTGTTTTAAGCAACAGCTTAAAAAGAGAATCCTAATGTGATTTCTTTATAATGGGTGTGTTCCTTATCTTATCCTAGTGTCTAAATTCTTCTCCATGGCCGGAACCCCAAATAATATTCCTTTACGTGCTAAGGGGTATCTAGAGAGTGGGATAGGTTTACTAACTGCCCTAACCCTAACGCGTACCCTAACCCTAACCCCTACCCTAAACCTAACACGTACCCTAATCCTAACCGTACCCTAAACCGAGCCCTAACCCTAACCCTAACCCATACCCTACGCCGTACCCGAAACCCTCCCCGAACCCGTACCCTAAGCCGTACCCTAAGCCTAACCCTAAGCCTAACCCTAACCCTAGGCTACCCTTGACTGCTTCTGCCTCCTATAGATTTCCTAAGCACTAGTGTTTTAAGGAACAGCTTAAAAAGAGAATCCTAATGTGATTTCTTTATAATGGGTGTGTTCCTTATCTTATCCTAGTGTCTAAACTCTTCTCCATGGCTGGACCCTCAAATAATATTCCTTTACGTGCTAAGGGGTATCTAGAGAGTGGGATAGGTTTAATAACTACCCTAACCCTAACGCGTACCCTAACCCTATCCCCTACCCTAACCCTAACACGTACCCTAATCCTAACCTGTACCCTAAACTGAGCCCTAACCCTAACACTAACCCTAATCCTAACCCTAACACATACCCTACGCCGTACCCGCACCCCTCCCCGAACCCGTAACCTAAGCCGTACCCTAAGCCTAACCCTAAGCCTAACCCTAACCCTAGGCTACCCTTGACTGCTTCTGCCTCCAATAGATTTCCTAAGCACTACTGTTTTAAGGAACAGCTTAAAAAGAGAATCCTAATGTGATTTCTTTATAATGGGTGTGTTCCTTATCTTATCCTAGTGTCTAAACTCTTCTCCATGGCTGCACCCCCAAATAATATTCCCTTACGTGCTAAGGGTTATCTAGAGAGTGGGATAGGTTTAATAACTACCCTAACCCTAATGCGTACCCTAACCCTAACCCCTACCCTAACCCTAACACGTACCCTAATCCTAACCCATTCCCTTAACCGAGCCCTAACCCTAACACTAAACCTAACCCTAACCCTAACCCATACCCTATTCCGTACCCGAACCCCTCCCCGAACCCGTACCCTAAGCCGTTCCGTAACCCTAACCCTAAGCCTAACCCTATCCCTAGGCTACCCTTGACTGTTTCTGCCTCCAATAGATTTCCTAAGCACTAGAGTTTTAAGGAACAGCTTCAAAAGAGAATCCTTATGTGATTTCTTTATATTGGGTGTGTTCCTTATCTTATCCTAGTGTCTAAACTCTTCTCCATGGCTGGACCCCCAAATAATATTCCTTTACGTGCTAAGGGGTATCTAGAGAGTGGGATAGGTTTAATAACTACCCTAACCCTAACGCGTACCCTAACCCTAAACCCTACCCTAACCCTAACACGTACCCTAATCCTAATCTGTACCCTAAACCGAGCCCTAACCCTAACACTAACCCTAACCCTAACCCTAACACATACCCTACGCCGTACCCGAAACCCTCCCCGAACCCGTACCCTAAGCCGTACCCTAAGCCTAACCCTAAGCCTAACCCTAAACCTAGGCTACCCTTGACTGCTTCTGCCTCCAATAGATTTCCTAAGCACTAGTGTTTTAAGGAACAGCTTAAAAATAGAATCCTAATGTGATTTCTTTATAATGGGTGTGTTCCTTATCTTATCCTAGTGTCTAAACTCTTCTCCATGGCTGGACCCCCAAATAATATTCCTTTACGTGCTAAGGGGTATCTAGAGAGTGGGATAGGTTTACTAACTACCCTAACCCTAACGCGTACCCTAACCCTAACCCCTACCCTAACCCTAACACGTACCCTAATCCTAACCCGTACACTAAACCGAGCCCTAATCCTAACACTAACCCTAACCCTAAACCTAACCCTAACGCATACCCTACGCCGTACCCGAACCCCTACCCGAACCCGTACCCTAAGCCGTACCGTAACCCTAACCCTAAGCCTAACGCTAACCCTACGCTACCCGTGACTGCTTCTGCCTCCAATAGATTTTCTAATCACTAGTGTTTTAAGGAACGGCTTAAAAAGAGAATCCTAATGTGATTTCTTTATAATGGGTGTGTTCCTTATCGTATCCTTGTGTCTAAACTCTTCTCCATGGCTGGACCCCCAAATAATATTCCTTTACGTCCTAAGGGGTGTCTAGAGAGTGGGATAGGTTTAATAACTACCCTAACCCTAACGCGTACCCTAACCCTAAACCCTACCCTAACCCTAACACGTACCCTAATCCTAACCTGTACCCTAAACCGAGCCCTAACCCTAACACTAACCCTAACCCTAAGCCTAACACATACCCTACGCCGTACCCGAACCCCTCCCCGAACCCGTACCCTAAGCCGTACCCTAAGCCTAACCCTAAGCCTAACCCTAAACCTAGGCTACCCTTGACTGCTTCTGCCTCCAATAGATATCCTAAGCACTAGTGTTTTAAGGAACAGCTGAAAAAGAGAATCCTAATGTGATTTCTTTATAATGGGTGTGTTCCTTATCTTATCCTAGTGTCTAAACTCTTCTCCAGGGCTGGACCCCCAAATAATATTCCTTTACGTGCTAAGGGGTATCTAGAGAGTGGGATAGTTTTAATAACTACCCTAACCCTAACGCGTACCCTAACCCTAACCCCTACCCTAACCCTAACACGTACCCTAATCCTAACCTGTACCCTAAACCGAGCCCTAAAGCTAAAACTAAACCTAACCCTAACCCTAACCCATACCCTACGCCGTACCCGAACCCCTGCCCGAACCCGTACCCTAAGCCGTACCCTAAGCCTAACCCTAAGCCTAACGCTAACCCTACGCTACCCGTGACTGCTTCTGCCTCCAATAGATTTTCTAAGCACTAGTGTTTTAAGGAACGGCTTAAAAAGAGAATCCTAATGTGATTTCTTTATAATGGGTGTGTTCCTTATCTTATCCTAGTGTCTAAACTCTTCTCCATGGCTGCACCCCCAAATAATATTGCCTTACGTGCTAAGGGGTATCTAGAGAGTGGGATAGGTTTAATAACTACCCTAACCCTAATGCGTACTCTAACCCTAACCCCTACCCTAACACTAACACGTACCCTAATCCTAACCCGTATCCTAAACCGAGCCCTAACCCTAACACTAACACTAACCCTAACCCTAACCATACCCTACGCCGTACCTGAACCCCTCCCCAAACCCGTACCCTAAGCCGTACCCTAAGCCTAACCCTAAGCCTAACACTAACCCTAGGCTACCCTTGACTGCTTCTGCCTCCAATAGATTTCCTAAGCACTAGTGTTTTAAGCAACAGCTTAAAAAGAGAATCCTAATGTGATTTCTTTATAATGGGTGTGTTCCTTATCTTATCCTAGTGTCTAAATTCTTCTCCATGGCTGGAACCCCAAATAATATTCCTTTACGTGCTAAGGGGTATCTAGAGAGTGGGATAGGTTTACTAACTGCCCTAACCCTAACGCGTACCCTAACCCTAACCCCTACCCTAAACCTAACACGTACCCTAATCCTAACCGTACCCTAAACCGAGCCCTAACCCTAACACTAACCCTAACCCTAACCCTAACCCATACCCTACGCCGTACCCGAAACCCTCCCCGAACCCGTACCCTAAGCCGTACCCTAAGCCTAACCCTAAGCCTAACCCTAACCCTAGGCTACCCTTGACTGCTTCTGCCTCCTATAGATTTCCTAAGCACTAGTGTTTTAAGGAACAGCTTAAAAAGAGAATCCTAATGTGATTTCTTTATAATGGGTGTGTTCCTTATCTTATCCTAGTGTCTAAACTCTTCTCCATGGCTGGACCCTCAAATAATATTCCTTTACGTGCTAAGGGGTATCTAGAGAGTGGGATAGGTTTAATAACTACCCTAACCCTAACGCGTACCCTAACCCTAACCCCTACCCTAACCCTAACACGTACCCTAATCCTAACCCGTACCCTAAACCGAGCCCTAACCCTAACACTAACCCTAACCCTAACCCTAACACATACCCTACGCCGTACCCGCACCCCTCCCCGAACCCGTAACCTAAGCCGTACCCTAAGCCTAACCCTAAGCCTAACCCTAACCCTAGGCTACCCTTGACTGCTTCTGCCTCCAATAGATTTCCTAAGCACTACTGTTTTAAGGAACAGCTTAAAAAGAGAATCCTAATGTGATTTCTTTATAATGGGTGTGTTCCTTATCTTATCCTAGTGTCTAAACTCTTCTCCATGGCTGCACCCCCAAATAATATTCCCTTACGTGCTAAGGGGTATCTAGAGAGTGGGATAGGTTTAATAACTACCCTAACCCTAATGCGTACCCTAACCCTAACCCCTACCCTAACCCTAACACGTACCCTAATCCTAACCCATTCCCTTAACCGAGCCCTAACCCTAACACTAAACCTAACCCTAACCCTAACCCATACCCTATTCCGTACCCGAACCCCTCCCCGAACCCGTACCCTAAGCCGTTCCGTAACCCTAACCCTAAGCCTAACCCTATCCCTAGGCTACCCTTGACTGTTTCTGCCTCCAATAGATTTCCTAAGCACTAGAGTTTTAAGGAACAGCTTCAAAAGAGAATCCTTATGTGATTTCTTTATATTGGGTGTGTTCCTTATCTTATCCTAGTGTCTAAACTCTTCTCCATGGCTGGACCCCCAAATAATATTCCTTTACGTGCTAAGGGGTATCTAGAGAGTGGGATAGGTTTAATAACTACCCTAACCCTAACGCGTACCCTAACCCTAAACCCTACCCTAACCCTAACACGTACCCTAATCCTAATCTGTACCCTAAACCGAGCCCTAACACTAACACTAACCCTAACCCTAACCCTAACACATACCCTACGCCGTACCCGAACCCCTCCCCGAACCCGTACCCTAAGCAGTACCCTAAGCCTAACCCTAAGCCTAACCCTAAACCTAGGCTACCCTTGACTGCTTCTGCCTCCAATTGATTTCCTAAGCACTAGTGTTTTAAGGAACAGCTTAAAAATAGAATCCTAATGTGATTTCTTTATAATGGGTGTGTTCCTTATCTTATCCTAGTGTCTAAACTCTTCTCCATGGCTGGACCCCCAAATAATATTCCTTTACGTGCTAAGGGGTATCTAGAGAGTGGGATAGGTTTACTAACTACCCTAACCCTAACGCGTACGCTAACCCTAACCCCTACCCTAACCCTAACACGTACCCTAATCCTAACCGTACCCTAAACCGAGCCCTAAAGCTAAAACTAAACCTAACCCTAACCCTAACCCATACCCTACGCCGTACCCGAACCCCTCCCCGAACCCGTACCCTAAGCCGTACCCTAAGCCTAACCCTAAGCCTAACCCTAACCCTAGGCTACCCTTGACTGCTTCTGCCTCCAATAGATTTCCTAAGCACTAGTGTTTTAAGGAACAGCTTAAAAAGAGAATCCTAATGTGATTTCTTTATAATGGGTGTGTTCCTTATCTTATCCTAGTGTCTAAACTCTTCTCCATGGCTGGACCCTCAAATAATATTCCTTTACGTGCTAAGGGGTATCTAGAGAGTGGGATAGGTTTAATAACTACCCTAACCCTAACGCGTACCCTAACCCTAACCCCTACCCTAACCCTAACACGTACCCTAATCCTAACCCGTACCCTAAACCGAGCCCTAACCCTAACACTAACCCTAACCCTAACCCTAACCCATACCCTACGCCGTACCCGCACCCCTCCCCGAACCCGTAACCTAAGCCGTACCCTAAGCCTAACCCTAAGCCTAACCCTAACCCTAGGCTACCCTTGACTGCTTCTGCCTCCAATAGATTTCCTAAGCACTACTGTTTTAAGGAACAGCTTAAAAAGAGAATCCTAATGTGATTTCTTTATAATGGGTGTGTTCCTTATCTTATCCTAGTGTCTAAACTCTTCTCCATGGCTGCACCCCCAAATCATATTCCCTTACGTGCTAAGGGGTATCTAGAGAGTGGGATAGGTTTAATAACTACCCTAACCCTAACGCGTACCCTAACCCTAACCCCTACCCTAACCCTAACACGTACCCTAATCCTAACCTGTACCCTAAACCGAGCCCTAACCCTAACACTAACCCTAACCCTAACCCTAACCCATACCCTACGCCGTACCCGAACCCCTCCCCGAACCGTACCCTAAGCCATACCCTAAACCTAACCCTAAGCCTAACCCTAACCCTAGGCTACCCTTGACTGCTTCTGCCTCCAATTGATTTCCTAAGCAGTAGTGTTTTAAGGAACAGCTTAAAAAGAGAATCCTAATGTGATTTCTTTATAATGGGTGTGTTCCTTATCTTATCCTAGTGTCTAAACTCTTCTCCATGGCTGGACCCCCAAATAATATTCCTTTACGTGCTAAGGGGGAGCTAGAGAGTGGGATAGGTTTACTAACTACCCTAGCCCTAACGCGTAACCTAACCCTAACCCCTACCCTAACCCTAACACGTACCCTAATCCTAACCCGTACCCTAAACCGAGCCCTAACCCTAACACTAACCCAAACCCTAACCCTAACCCATACCCTACGCCGTACACGAACACCTCCCCGAACCCATACCCCAAGCCGTACCCTAACCCTAACCCTAAGCCTAACCCTAACCCTAGGCTACCCTTGACTGCTTCTGCCTCCAATAGATTTCCTAAGCACTAGTGTTTTAAGGAACAGCTTAAAAAGAGAATCCTAAAGTGATTTCTTTATAATGGGTGTGTTCCTTATCTTATCCTAGTGTCTAAACTCTTCTCCATGGCTGGACCCCCAAATAATATTCCTTTACATGCTAAGGGGTATCTAGAGAGTGGGATAGGTTTAATAACTACCCTAACCCTAATGCGTACCCTAACCCTAACCCCTACCCTAACCCTAACACGTACCCTAATCCTAACCCGTACCCTAAACCGAGCCCTAACCCTAACACTAACCCTAACCCTAACCCATACCCTACGCCGTACCCGAAACCCTCCCCGAACCCGTACCCTAAGCCGTACCCTAAGCCTAACCCTAAGCCTAACCCTAACCCTAGGCTACCCTTGACTGCTTCTGCCTCCAATAGATTTCCTAAGCACTAGTGTTTTAAGGAACAGCTTAAAAAGAGAATCCTAATGTGATTTCTTTATAATGGGTGTGTTCCTTATCTTATCCTAGTGTCTAAACTCTTCTCCATGGCTGGACCCTCAAATAATATTCCTTTACGTGCTAAGGGGTATCTAGAGAGTGGGATAGGTTTAATAACTACCCTAACCCTAACGCGTACCCTAACCCTAACCCCTACCCTAACCCTAACACGTACCCTAATCCTAACCCGTACCCTAAACCGAGCCCTAACCCTAACACTAACCCTAACCCTAACCCTAACCCATACCCTACGCCGTACCCGCACCCCTCCCCGAACCCGTACCCTAAGCCATACCCTAAACCTAACCCTAAGCCTAACCCTAACCCTAGGCTACCCTTGACTGTTTCTGCCTCCAATAGATTTCCTAAGCACTAGTGTTTTAAGGAATGGCTTAAAAAGGGAATCCTAATGTGATTTCTTTATAATGGGTGTGTTCCTTATCTTATCCTAGTGTCTAAACTCTTCTCCATGGCTGGACACCCAAATAATATTCCTTTACGTGCTAAGGGGTATCTAGAGAGTGGGATAGGTTTAATAACTACCCTAACCCTAACGCGTACCCTAACCCTAAACCCTACCCTAACCCTAACACGTACCCTAATCCTAACCCGTACCCTAAACCGAGCACTAACCCTAACCCTAGCCCTAACACATACCATACGCCGTATCCGAACCCCTCCCCGAACCCGTACCCTAAGCCGTACCCTAAGCCTAACCCTAAGCCTAACCCTAACCCTAGGCTACCCTTGACTGCTTCTGCCTCCAATAGATTTCCTAAGCACTAGTGTTTTAAGGAACAGCTTAAAAAGAGAATCCTAATGTGATTTCTTTATAATGGGTGTGTTCCTTATCTTATCCTAGTGTCTAAACTCTTCTCCATGGCTGGACCCCCAAATAATATTCCTTTACGTGCTAAGGGATATCTAGAGAGTGGGATAGGTTTAATAACTACCCTAATCCTAACGCGTACCCTAACCCTAACCCCTACCCTAAACCTAACACGTACCCTAATCCTAACCCGTACCCTAAACCGAGCCCTAACCCTAACACTAACCCTAACCCTAACCCTAACCCTAACCCGAACCCGTACACTAACCCGTACCCTAACCCTAACCCTAAGCCTAACCCTAACCTTAGGCTACCCTTGACTGCTTCTGCCTCCAATAGATTTCCTAAGCACTAGTGTTTTAAGGAACAGCTTAAAAAGAGAATCCTAATGTGATTTCTTTATAATGGGTGTGTTCCTTATCTTATCCTTGTGTCTAAACTCTTCTCCATGGCTGCACCCCCAAATAATATTCCCTTACGTGCTAAGGGGTATCTAGAGAGTGGGATAGGTTTAATAACTACCCTAACCCTAATGCGTACCCTAACCCTAACCCCTACCCTAACCCTAACACGTACCCTAATCCTAACCCATTCCCTTAACCGAGCCCTAACCCTAACCCTAACCCTAAGCCTAACCCTATCCCTAGGCTACCCTTGACTGTTTCTGCCTCCAATAGATTTCCTAAGCACTAGAGTTTTAAGGAACAGCTTCAAAAGAGAATCCTTATGTGATTTCTTTATATTGGGTGTGTTCCTTATCTTATCCTAGTGTCTAAACTCTTCTCCATGGCTGGACCCCCAAATAATATTCCTTTACGTGCTAAGCGGTATCTAGAGAGTGGGATAGGTTTAATAACTACCCTAACCCTAACGCGTACCCTAACCCTAAACCCTACCCTAACCCTAACACGTACCCTAATCCTAATCTGTACCCTAAACCGAGCCCTAACCCTAACACTAACCCTAACCCTAACCCTAACACATACCCTACGCCGTACCCGAACCCCTCCCCGAACCCGTACCCTAAGCCGTACCCTAAGCCTAACCCTAAGCCTAACCCTAAACCTAGGCTACCCTTGACTGCTTCTGCCTCCAATAGATTTCCTAAGCACTAGTGTTTTAAGGAACAGCTTAAAAATAGAATCCTAATGTGATTTCTTTATAATGGGTGTGTTCCTTATCTTATCCTAGTGTCTAAACTCTTCTCCATGGCTGGACCCCCAAATAATATTCCTTTACGTGCTAAGGGGTATCTAGAGAGTGGGATAGGTTTACTAACTACCCTAACCCTAACGCGTACCCTAACCCTAACCCCTACCCTAACCCTAACACGTACCCTAATCCTAACCCGTACACTAAACCGAGCCCTAATCCTAACACTAACCCTAACCCTAAACCTAACCCTAACGCATACCCTACGCCGTACCCGAACCCCTACCCGAACCCGTACCCTAAGCCGTACCGTAACCCTAACCCTAAGCCTAACGCTAACCCTACGCTACCCGTGACTGCTTCTGCCTCCAATAGATTTTCTAATCACTAGTGTTTTAAGGAACGGCTTAAAAAGAGAATCCTAATGTGATTTCTTTATAATGGGTGTGTTCCTTATCGTATCCTTGTGTCTAAACTCTTCTCCATGGCTGGACCCCCAAATAATATTCCTTTACGTCCTAAGGGGTGTCTAGAGAGTGGGATAGGTTTAATAACTACCCTAACCCTAACGCGTACCCTAACCCTAAACCCTACCCTAACCCTAACACGTACCCTAATCCTAACCTGTACCCTAAACCGAGCCCTAACCCTAACACTAACCCTAACCCTAAGCCTAACACATACCCTACGCCGTACCCGAACCCCTCCCCGAACCCGTACCCTAAGCCGTACCCTAAGCCTAACCCTAAGCCTAACCCTAAACCTAGGCTACCCTTGACTGCTTCTGCCTCCAATAGATATCCTAAGCACTAGTGTTTTAAGGAACAGCTTAAAAATAGAATCCTAATGTGATTTCTTTATAATGGGTGTGTTCCTTATCTTATCCTAGTGTCTAAACTCTTCTCCAGGGCTGGACCCCCAAATAATATTCCTTTACGTGCTAAGGGGTATCTAGAGAGTGGGATAGTTTTAATAACTACCCTAACCCTAACGCGTACCCTAACCCTAACCCCTACCCTAACCCTAACACGTACCCTAATCCTAACCTGTACCCTAAACCGAGCCCTAAAGCTAAAACTAAACCTAACCCTAACCCTAACCCATACCCTACGCCGTACCCGAACCCCTGCCCGAACCCGTACCCTAAGCCGTACCCTAAGCCTAACCCTAAGCCTAACGCTAACCCTACGCTACCCGTGACTGCTTCTGCCTCCAATAGATTTTCTAAGCACTAGTGTTTTAAGGAACGGCTTAAAAAGAGAATCCTAATGTGATTTCTTTATAATGGGTGTGTTCCTTATCTTATCCTAGTGTCTAAACTCTTCTCCATGGCTGCACCCCCAAACAATATTGCCTTACGTGCTAAGGGGTATCTAGAGAGTGGGATAGGTTTAATAACTACCCTAACCCTAATGCGTACTCTAACCCTAACCCCTACCCTAACACTAACACGTACCCTAATCCTAACCCGTACCCTAAACCGAGCCCTAACCCTAACACTAACACTAACCCTAACCCTAACCATACCCTACGCCGTACCTGAACCCCTCCCCAAACCCGTACCCTAAGCCGTACCCTAAGCCTAACCCTAAGCCTAACACTAACCCTAGGCTACCCTTGACTGCTTCTGCCTCCAATAGATTTCCTAAGCACTAGTGTTTTAAGCAACAGCTTAAAAAGAGAATCCTAATGTGATTTCTTTATAATGGGTGTGTTCCTTATCTTATCCTAGTGTCTAAATTCTTCTCCATGGCTGGAACCCCAAATAATATTCCTTTACGTGCTAAGGGGTATCTAGAGAGTGGGATAGGTTTACTAACTGCCCTAACCCTAACGCGTACCCTAACCCTAACCCCTACCCTAAACCTAACACGTACCCTAATCCTAACCGTACCCTAAACCGAGCCCTAACCCTAACACTAACCCTAACCCTAACCCTAACCCATACCCTACGCCGTACCCGAAACCCTCCCCGAACCCGTACCCTAAGCCGTACCCTAAGCCTAACCCTAAGCCTAACCCTAACCCTAGGCTACCCTTGACTGCTTCTGCCTCCTATAGATTTCCTAAGCACTAGTGTTTTAAGGAACAGCTTAAAAAGAGAATCCTAATGTGATTTCTTTATAATGGGTGTGTTCCTTATCTTATCCTAGTGTCTAAACTCTTCTCCATGGCTGCACCCCCAAATAATATTCCCTTACGTGCTAAGGGGTATCTAGAGAGTGGGATAGGTTTAATAACTACCCTAACCCTAATGCGTACCCTAACCCTAACCCCTACCCTAACCCTAACACGTACCCTAATCCTAACCCATTCCCTTAACCGAGCCCTAACCCTAACACTAAACCTAACCCTAACCCTAACCCATACCCTATTCCGTACCCGAACCCCTCCCCGAACCCGTACCCTAAGCCGTTCCGTAACCCTAACCCTAAGCCTAACCCTATCCCTAGGCTACCCTTGACTGTTTCTGCCTCCAATAGATTTCCTAAGCACTAGAGTTTTAAGGAACAGCTTCAAAAGAGAATCCTTATGTGATTTCTTTATATTGGGTGTGTTCCTTATCTTATCCTAGTGTCTAAACTCTTCTCCATGGCTGGACCCCCAAATAATATTCCTTTACGTGCTAAGGGGTATCTAGAGAGTGGGATAGGTTTAATAACTACCCTAACCCTAACGCGTACCCTAACCCTAAACCCTACCCTAACCCTAACACGTACCCTAATCCTAATCTGTACCCTAAACCGAGCCCTAACCCTAACACTAACCCTAACCCTAACCCTAACACATACCCTACGCCGTACCCGAACCCCTCCCCGAACCCGTACCCTAAGCCGTACCCTAAGCCTAACCCTAAGCCTAACCCTAAACCTAGGCTACCCTTGACTGCTTCTGCCTCCAATAGATTTCCTAAGCACTAGTGTTTTAAGGAACAGCTTAAAAATAGAATCCTAATGTGATTTCTTTATAATGGGTGTGTTCCTTATCTTATCCTAGTGTCTAAACTCTTCTCCATGGCTGGACCCCCAAATAATATTCCTTTACGTGCTAAGGGGTATCTAGAGAGTGGGATAGGTTTACTAACTACCCTAACCCTAACGCGTACCCTAACCCTAACCCCTACCCTAACCCTAACACGTACCCTAATCCTAACCCGTACACTAAACCGAGCCCTAATCCTAACACTAACCCTAACCCTAAACCTAACCCTAACGCATACCCTACGCCGTACCCGAACCCCTCCCCGAACCCGTACCCTAAGCCGTACCGTAACCCTAACCCTAAGCCTAACGCTAACCCTACGCTACCCGTGACTGCTTCTGCCTCCAATAGATTTTCTAATCACTAGTGTTTTAAGGAACGGCTTAAAAAGAGAATCATAATGTTATTTCTTTATAATGGGTGTGTTCCTTATCTTATCCTTGTGTCTAAACTCTTCTCCATGGCTCGACCCCCAAATAATATTCCTTTACGTGCTAAGGGGTATCTAGAGAGTGGGATAGGTTTAATAACTACCCTAATCCTAACGCATTCCCTAACCCTAACCCCTACCCTAACCCTAACACGTACCCTAATCCTAACCCGTACCCTTAACCGAGCCCTAACCCTAACACTAAACCTAACCCTAACCCTAACCCATACCCTATGCCGTACCCGAACACCTCCCCGAACCCGTACCCTAAGCCATACCGTAAACCTAACCCTAAGCCTAACCCTAACCCTAGGCTACCCTTGACTGTTTCTGCCTCCAATAGATTTCCTAAGCACTAGTGTTTTAAGGAACGGCTTAAAAAGGGAATCCTAATGTGATTTCTTTATAATGGGTGTGTTCCTTATCTTATCCTAGTGTCTAAACTCTTCTCCATGGCTGGACCCCCAAATAATATTCCTTTACGTGCTAAGGGGTGTCTAGAGAGTGGGATAGGTTTAATAACTACCCTAACCCTAACGCGTACCCTAACCCTAAACCCTACCCTAACCCTAACACGTACCCTAATCCTAACCTGTACCCTAAACCGAGCCCTAACCCTAACACTAACCCTAACCCTAAGCCTAACACATACCCTACGCCGTACCCGAACCCCTCCCCAAACCCGTACCCTAAGCCGTACCCTAAGCCTAACCCTAAGCCTAACCCTAAACCTAGGCTACCCTTGACTGCTTCTGCCTCCAATAGATATCCTAAGCACTAGTGTTTTAAGGAACAGCTTAAAAATAGAATCCTAATGTGATTTCTTTATAATGGGTGTGTTCCTTATCTTATCCTAGTGTCTAAACTCTTCTCCAGGGCTGGACCCCCAAATAATATTCCTTTACGTGCTAAGGGGTATCTAGAGAGTGGGATAGTTTTAATAACTACCCTAACCCTAACGCGTACCCTAACCCTAACCCCTACCCTAACCTTAACACGTACCCTAATCCTAACCTGTACCCTAAACCGAGCCCTAAAGCTAAAACTAAACCTAACCCTAACCCTAACCCATACCCTACGCCGTACCCGAACCCCTCCCCGAACCCGTACCCTAAGCCGTACACTAAGCCTAACCCTAAGCCTAACGCTAACCCTACGCTACCCGTGACTGCTTCTGCCTCCAATAGATTTTCTAAGCACTAGTGTTTTAAGGAACGGCTTAAAAAGAGAATCCTAATGTGATTTCTTTATAATGGGTGTGTTCCTTATCTTATCCTTGTGTCTAAACTCTTCTCCATGGCTGGACCCCCAAATAATATTCCTTTACGTGCTAAGGGGTATCTAGAGAGTGGGATAGGTTTAATAACTACCCTAATCCTAACGTGTACCTTAACCCTAACCCCTACCCTAACCCTAACACGTACCCTAATCCTAACCCGTACCCTAAACCGAGCCCTAACCCTAACAGTAACCCTAACCCTAACCCTAACCCTAACCCGAACCTGTACACTAAGCCATACCCTAACCCTAACCCTAAGCCTCACCCTAACCTTAGGCTACCCTTGACTGCTTCTGCCTCCAATAGATTTCCTAAGCACTAGTGTTTTAAGGAACAGCTTAAAAAGAGAATCCTAATGTGATTTCTTTATAATAGGTGTGTTCCTTATCTTATCCTAGTGTCTAAACTCTTCTCCACGGGTGGACCTCCAACTAATATTCCTTTACGTGATAAAGGGTATCTAGAGAGTGGGATAGGTTTAATAACTACCCTAACCCTAACGCGTACCCTAACCCTAACCCCTACCCTAACCCTAACACGTACCCTAATCCTAACCCGTTCCCTTAACCGAGCCCTAACCCTAACACTAAACCTAACCCTAATCCTAACCCATACCCTATGCCGTACCCGAACCCCTCCCCGAACCCGTACCCTAAGCCGTACCGTAACCCTAACCCTAAGCCTAACCCTAACCCTAGGCTACCCTTGACTGTTTCTGCCTCCAATAGATTTCCTAAGCACTAGTGTTTTAAGGAACGGCTTAAAAAGGGAATCCTAATGTGATTTCTTTATAATGGGTGTGTTCCTTATCTTATCCTAGTGTTTAAACTCTTCTCCATGGCTGGACCCCCAAATAATATGCCTTTACGTGCTAAGGGGTATCTAGAGAGTGGGATAGGTTTAATAACTACCCTAACCCTAACGCGTACCCTAACCCTAAACCCTACCGTAACACTAACACGTACCCTAATCCTAACCTGTACCCTAAGCCGAGCCCTAACCCTAACACTAACCCTAACCCTAAGCCTAACACATACCCTACGCCATACCCGAACCCCTCCCCGAACCCGTACCCTAAGCCGTACCCTAAGCCTAACTCTAAGCCTAACCCTATCCCTAGGCTACCCTTGACTGCTTCTGCCTCCAATAGACTTCCTAAGCACTAGTGTTTTAAGGAACAGCTTAAAAAGAGAATCCTAAAGTGATTTCTTTATAATGGGTGTGTTCCTTATCTTATCCTAGTGTCTAAACTCTTCTCCATGGCTGGACTCCCAAATAATATTCCTTTACGTGCTAAGGGGTATGTAGAGAGTGGGATAGGTTTAATAACTACCCTAACCCTAACGCGTACCCTTACCCTAACCCCTACCCTAACACTAACACGTATCCTAATCCTAACCCGTACACTAAACCGAGCCCTAATCCTAACACTAACCCTAACCCTAAACCTAACCCTAACGCATACCCTACGCCGTACCCGAACCCCTCCCCGAACCCGTACCCTAAGCCGTACCGTAACCCTAACCCTAAGCCTAACGCTAACCCTACGCTACCCGTGACTGCTTCTGCCTCCAATAGATTTTCTAAGCATTAGTGTTTTAAGGAACGGCTTAAAAAGAGAATCCTAATGTGATTTCTTTATAATGGGTGTGTTCCTTATCTTATCCTTGTGTCTAAACTCTTCTCCATGGCTGGACCCCCAAATAATATTCCTTTACGTGCTAAGGGGTATCTAGAGAGTGGGATAGGTTTAATAACTACCCTAACCCTAACGCATTCCCTAACCCTAACCCCTACCCTAACTCTAACACGTACCCTAATCCTAACCCGTACCCTTAACCGAGCCCTAACCCTAACACTAAACCTAACCCTAACCCTAACCCATACCCTATGCCGTACCCGAACCCCTCCCCGAACCCGTACCCTAAGCCATACCGTAAACCTAACCCTAAGCCTAACCCTAACCCTAGGCTACCCTTGACTGTTTCTGCCTCCAATAGATTTCCTAAGCACTAGTGTTTTAAGGAACGGCTTAAAAAGGGAATCCTAATGTGATTTCTTTATAATGGGTGTGTTCCTTATCTTATCCTAGTGTCTAAACTCTTCTCCATGGCTGGACCCCCAAATAATATTCCTTTACGTGCTAAGGGGTGTCTAGAGAGTGGGATAGGTTTAATAACTACCCTAACCCTAACGCGTACCCTAACCCTAAACCCTACCCTAACCCTAACACGTACCCTAATCCTAACCTGTACCCTAAACCGAGCCCTAACCCTAACACTAACCCTAACACATACCCTACGCCGTACCCGAACCCCTCCCCGAACCCGTACCCTAAGCCGTACCCTAAGCCTAACCCTAAGCCTAACCCTAAACCTAGGCTACCCTTGACTGCTTCTGCCTCCAATAGATATCCTAAGCACTAGTGTTTTAAGGAACAGCTTAAAAAGAGAATCCTAATGTGATTTCTTTATAATGGGTGTGTTCCTTATCTTATCCTAGTGTCTAAACTCTTCTCCAGGGCTGGACCCCCAAATAATATTCCTTTACGTGCTAAGGGGTATCTAGAGAGTGGGATAGTTTTAATAACTACCCTAACCCTAACGCGTACCCTAACCCTAACCCCTACCCTAACCCTAACACGTACCCTAATCCTAACCTGTACCCTAAACCGAGCCCTAAAGCTAAAACTAAACCTAACCCTAACCCTAACCCATACCCTACGCCGTACCCGAACCCCTCCCCGAACCCGTACCCTAAGCCGTACCCTAAGCCTAACCCTAAGCCTAACGCTAACCCTACGCTACCCGTGACTGCTTCTGCCTCCAATAGATTTTCTAAGCACTAGTGTTTTAAGGAACGGCTTAAAAAGAGAATCCTAATGTGATTTCTTTATAAAGGGTGTGTTCCTTATCTTATCCTTGTGTCTAAACTCTTCTCCATGGCTGGACCCCCAAATAATATTCCTTTACGTGCTAAGGGGTATCTAGAGAGTGGGATAGGTTTAATAACTACCCTAATCCTAACGTGTACCTTAACCCTAACCCCTACCCTAACCCTAACACGTACCCTAATCCTAACCCGTACCCTAAACCGAGCCCTAACCCTAACAGTAACCCTAACCCTAACCCTAACCCTAACCCGAACCTGTACACTAAGCCGTACCCTAACCCTAACCCTAAGCCTCACCCTAACCTTAGGCTACCCTTGACTGCTTCTGCCTCCAATAGATTTCCTAAGCACTAGTGTTTTAAGGAACAGCTTAAAAAGAGAATCCTAATGTGATTTCTTTATAATAGGTGTGTTCCTTATCTTATCCTAGTGTCTAAACTCTTCTCCACGTGTGCACCTCCAACTAATATTCCTTTACGTGCTAAAGGGTATCTAGAGAGTGGGATAGGTTTAATAACTACCCTAACCCTAACGCGTACCCTAACCCTAACCCCTACCCTAACCATAACACGTACACTAATCCTAACCCGTTCCCTTAACCGAGCCCTAACCCTAACACTAAACCTAACCCTAATCCTAACCCATACCCTATGCCGTACCCGAACCCCTCCCCGAACCCGTACCCTAAGCCGTACCGTAACCCTAACCCTAAGCCTAACCCTAACCCTAGGCTACCCTTGACTGTTTCTGCCTCCAATAGATTTCCTAAGCACTAGTGTTTTAAGGAACGGCTTAAAAAGGGAATCCTAATGTGATTTCTTTATAATGGGTGTGTTCCTTATCTTATCCTAGTGTCTAAACTCTTCTCCATGGCAGGACCCCCAAATAATATTCCTTTACGTGCTAAGGGGTATCTAGAGAGTGGGATAGGTTTAATAACTACCCTAACCCTAACGCGTACCCTAACCCTAAACCCTACCCTAACCCTAACACGTACCCTAATCCTAACCTGTACCCTAAGCCGAGCCCTAACCCTAACACTAACCCTAACCCTAAGCCTAACACATACCCTACGCCATACCCGAACCCCTCCCCGAACCCGTACCCTAAGCCGTACCCTAAGCCTAACCCTAAGCCTAACCCTATCCCTAGGCTACCCTTGACTGCTTCTGCCTCCAATAGACTTCCTAAGCACTAGTGTTTTAAGGAACAGCTTAAAAAGAGACTCCTAATGTGATTTCTTTATAATGGGTGTGTTCCTTATCTTATCCTAGTGTCTAAACTCTTCTCCATGGCTGGACCCCCAAATAATATTCCTTTACGTGCTAAGGGGTATCTAGAGAGTGGGATAGGTTTAATAACTACCCTAATCCTAACGCGTACCCTAACCCTAACCCCTACCCTAACCCTAACACGTACCCTAATCCTAACCCGTACCCTAAACCGAGCCCTAACCCTAACACTAACCCTAACCCTAACCCTAACCCTAACCCGAACCTGTACACTAAGCCGTACCCTAACCCTAACCCTAAGCCTCACCCTAACCTTAGGCTACCCTTGACTGCTTCTGCCTCCAATAGATTTCCTAAGCACTAGTGTTTTAAGGAACAGCTTAAAAAGAGAATCCTAATGTGATTTCTTTATAATAGGTGTGTTCCTTATCTTATCCTAGTGTCTAAACTCTTCTCCACGGGTGGACCTCCAACTAATATTCCTTTACGTGCTAAAGGGTATCTAGAGAGTGGGATAGGTTTAATAACTACCCTAACCCTAACGCGTACCCTAACCCTAACCCCTACCCTAACCCTAACACGTACCCTAATCCTAACCCGTTCCCTTAACCGAGCCCTAACCCTAACACTAAACCTAACCCTAATCCTAACCCATACCCTATGCCGTACCCGAACCCCTCCCCGAACCCGTACCCTAAGCCGTACCGTAACCCTAACCCTAAGCCTAACCCTAACCCTAGGCTACCCTTGACTGCTTCTGCCTCCAATAGATTTCCTAAGCACTACTGTTTTAAGGAACGGCTTAAAAAGGGAATCCTAATGTGATTTCTTTATAATGGGTGTGTTCCTTATCTTATCCTAGTGTCTAAACTCTTCTCCATGGCTGGACCCCCAAATAATATGCCTTTACGTGCTAAGGGGTATCTAGAGAGTGGGATAGGTTTACTAACTACCCTAACCCTAACGCGTACCCTAACCCTAACCCCTACCCTAACCCTAACACGTACCCTAATCCTAACCGTACCCTAAACCGAGCCCTAAAGCTAAAACTAAACCTAACCCTAACCCTAACCCATACCCTACGCCGTACCCGAACCCCTCCCCGAACCCGTACCCTAAGCCGTACCCTAAGCCTAACCCTAAGCCTAACCCTAACCCTAGGCTACCCTTGACTGCTTCTGCCTCCAATAGATTTCCTAAGCACTAGTGTTTTAAGGAACAGCTTAAAAAGAGAATCCTAATGTGATTTCTTTATAATGGGTGTGTTCCTTATCTTATCCTAGTGTCTAAACTCTTCTCCATGGCTGGACCCTCAAATAATATTCCTTTACGTGCTAAGGGGTATCTAGAGAGTGGGATAGGTTTAATAACTACCCTAACCCTAACGCGTACCCTAACCCTAACCCCTACCCTAACCCTAACACGTACCCTAATCCTAACCCGTACCCTAAACCGAGCCCTAACCCTAACACTAACCCTAACCCTAACCCTAAACCATACCCTACGCCGTACCCGCACCCCTCCCCGAACCCGTAACCTAAGCCGTACCCTAAGCCTAACCCTAAGCCTAACCCTAACCCTAGGCTACCCTTGACTGCTTCTGCCTCCAATAGATTTCCTAAGCACTACTGTTTTAAGGAACAGCTTAAAAAGAGAATCCTAATGTGATTTCTTTATAATGGGTGTGTTCCTTATCTTATCCTAGTGTCTAAACTCTTCTCCATGGCTGCACCCCCAAATCATATTCCCTTACGTGCTAAGGGGTATCTAGAGAGTGGGATAGGTTTAATAACTACCCTAAACCTAACGCGTACCCTAACCCTAACCCCTACCCTAACCCTAACACGTACCCTAATCCTAACCTGTACCCTAAAACGAGCCCTAACCCTAACACTAACCCTAACCCTAACCCTAACCCATACCCTACGCCGTACCCGCACCCCTCCCCGAACCCGTACCCTAAGCCATACCCTAAACCTAACCCTAAGCCTAACCCTAACCCTAGGCTACCCTTGACTGCTTCTGCCTCCAATTGATTTCCTAAGCAGTAGTGTTTTAAGGAACAGCTTAAAAAGAGAATCCTAATGTGATTTCTTTATAATGGGTGTGTTCCTTATCTTATCCTAGTGTCTAAACTCTTCTCCATGGCTGGACCCCCAAATAATATTCCTTTACGTGCTAAGGGGGAGCTAGAGAGTGGGATAGCTTTACTAACTACCCTAGCCCTAACGCGTAACCTAACCCTAACCCCTACCCTAACCCTAACACGTACCCTAATCCTAACCCGTACCCTAAACCGAGCCCTAACCCTAACACTAACCCAAACCCTAACCCTAACCCATACCCTACGCCGTACACGAACACCTCCCCGAACCCATACACCAAGCCGTACCCTAACCCTAACCCTAAGCCTAACCCTAACCCTAGGCTACCCTTGACTGCTTCTGCCTCCAATAGATTTCCTAAGCACTAGTGTTTTAAGGAACAGCTTAAAAAGAGAATCCTAAAGTGATTTCTTTATAATGGGTGTGTTCCTTATCTTATCCTAGTGTCTAAACTCTTCTCCATGGCTGGACCCCCAAATAATATTCCTTTACATGCTAAGGGGTATCTAGAGAGTGGGATAGGTTTAATAACTATCCTAACCCTAATGCGTACCCTAACCCTAACCCCTACCCTAACCCTAACACGTACCCTAATCCTAACCCGTACCCTAAACCGAGCCCTAACCCTAACACTAACCCTAACCCTAACCCATACCCTACGCCGTACCCGAAACCCTCCCCGAACCCGTACCCTAAGCCGTACCCTAAGCCTAACCCTAAGCCTAACCCTAACCCTAGGCTACCCTTGACTGCTTCTGCCTCCTATAGATTTCCTAAGCACTAGTGTTTTAAGGAACAGCTTAAAAAGAGAATCCTAATGTGATTTCTTTATAATGGGTGTGTTCCTTATCTTATCCTAGTGTCTAAACTCTTCTCCATGGCTGGACCCTCAAATAATATTCCTTTACGTGCTAAGGGGTATCTAGAGAGTGGGATAGGTTTAATAACTACCCTAACCCTAACGCGTACCCTAACCCTAACCCCTACCCTAACCCTAACACGTACCCTAATCCTAACCCGTACCCTAAACCGAGCCCTAACCCTAACACTAACCCTAACCCTAACCCTAACCCATACCCTACGCCGTACCCGCACCCCTCCCCGAACCCGTACCCTAAGCCATACCCTAAACCTAACCCTAAGCCTAACCCTAACCCTAGGCTACCCTTGACTGTTTCTGCCTCCAATAGATTTCCTAAGCACTAGTGTTTTAAGGAATGGCTTAAAAAGGGAATCCTAATGTGATTTCTTTATAATGGGTGTGTTCCTTATCTTATCCTAGTGTCTAAACTCTTCTCCATGGCTGGACACCCAAATAATATTCCTTTACGTGCTAAGGGGTATCTAGAGAGTGGGATAGGTTTAATAACTACCCTAACCCTAACGCGTACCCTAACCCTAAACCCTACCCTAACCCTAACACGTACCCTAATCCTAACCCGTACCCTAAACCGAGCACTAACCCTAACCCTAACCCTAACACATACCATACGCCGTATCCGAACCCCTCCCCGAACCCGTACCCTAAGCCGTACCCTAAGCCTAACCCTAAGCCTAAACCTAACCCTAGGCTACCCTTGACTGCTTCTGCCTCCAATAGATTTCCTAAGCACTAGTGTTTTAAGGAACAGCTTAAAAAGAGAATCCTAATGTGATTTCTTTATAATGGGTGTGTTCCTTATCTTATCCTAGTGTCTAAACTCTTCTCCATGGCTGGACCCCCAAATAATATTCCTTTACGTGCTAAGGGGTATCTAGAGAGTGGGATAGGTTTAATAACTACCCTAATCCTAACGCGTACCCTAACCCTAACCCCTACCCTAAACCTAACACGTACCCTAATCCTAACCCGTACCCTAAACCGAGCCCTAACCCTAACACTAACCCTAACCCTAACCCTAACCCTAACCCGAACCCGTACACTAACCCGTACCCTAACCCTAACCCTAAGCCTAACCCTAACCTTAGGCTACCCTTGACTGCTTCTGCCTCCAATAGATTTCCTAAGCACTAGTGTTTTAAGGAACAGCTTAAAAAGAGAATCCTAATGTGATTTCTTTATAATGGGTGTGTTCCTTATCTTATCCTTGTGTCTAAACTCTTCTCCATGGCTGCACCCCCAAATAATATTCCCTTACGTGCTAAGGGGTATCTAGAGAGTGGGATAGGTTTAATAACTACCCTAACCCTAATGCGTACCCTAACCCTAACCCCTACCCTAACCCTAACACGTACCCTAATCCTAACCCATTCCCTTAACCGAGCCCTAACCCTAACCCTAACCCTAAGCCTAACCCTATCCCTAGGCTACCCTTGACTGTTTCTGCCTCCAATAGATTTCCTAAGCACTAGAGTTTTAAGGAACAGCTTCAAAAGAGAATCCTTATGTGATTTCTTTATATTGGGTGTGTTCCTTATCTTATCCTAGTGTCTAAACTCTTCTCCATGGCTGGACCCCCAAATAATATTCCTTTACGTGCTAAGGGGTATCTAGAGAGTGGGATAGGTTTAATAACTACCCTAACCCTAACGCGTACCCTAACCCTAAACCCTACCCTAACCCTAACACGTACCCTAATCCTAATCTGTACCCTAAACCGAGCCCTAACCCTAACACTAACCCTAACCCTAACCCTAACACATACCCTACGCCGTACCCGAACCCCTCCCCGAACCCGTACCCTAAGCCGTACCCTAAGCCTAACCCTAAGCCTAACCCTAAACCTAGGCTACCCTTGACTGCTTCTGCCTCCAATAGATTTCCTAAGCACTAGTGTTTTAAGGAACAGCTTAAAAATAGAATCCTAATGTGATTTCTTTATAATGGGTGTGTTCCTTATCTTATCCTAGTGTCTAAACTCTTCTCCATGGCTGGACCCCCAAATAATATTCCTTTACGTGCTAAGGGGTATCTAGAGAGTGGGATAGGTTTACTAACTACCCTAACCCTAACGCGTACCCTAACCCTAACCCCTACCCTAACCCTAACACGTACCCTAATCCTAACCCGTACACTAAACCGAGCCCTAATCCTAACACTAACCCTAACCCTAAACCTAACCCTAACGCATACCCTACGCCGTACCCGAACCCCTACCCGAACCCGTACCCTAAGCCGTACCGTAACCCTAACCCTAAGCCTAACGCTAACCCTACGCTACCCGTGACTGCTTCTGCCTCCAATAGATTTTCTAATCACTAGTGTTTTAAGGAACGGCTTAAAAAGAGAATCCTAATGTGATTTCTTTATAATGGGTGTGTTCCTTATCGTATCCTTGTGTCTAAACTCTTCTCCATGGCTGGACCCCCAAATAATATTCCTTTACGTCCTAAGGGGTGTCTAGAGAGTGGGATAGGTTTAATAACTACCCTAACCCTAACGCGTACCCTAACCCTAAACCCTACCCTAACCCTAACACGTACCCTAATCCTAACCTGTACCCTAAACCGAGCCCTAACCCTAACACTAACCCTAACCCTAAGCCTAACACATACCCTACGCCGTACCCGAACCCCTCCCCGAACCCGTACCCTAAGCCGTACCCTAAGCCTAACCCTAAGCCTAACCCTAAACCTAGGCTACCCTTGACTGCTTCTGCCTCCAATAGATATCCTAAGCACTAGTGTTTTAAGGAACAGCTTAAAAATAGAATCCTAATGTGATTTCTTTATAATGGGTGTGTTCCTTATCTTATCCTAGTGTCTAAACTCTTCTCCAGGGCTGGACCCCCAAATAATATTCCTTTACGTGCTAAGGGGTATCTAGAGAGTGGGATAGTTTTAATAACTACCCTAACCCTAACGCGTACCCTAACCCTAACCCCTACCCTAACCCTAACACGTACCCTAATCCTAACCTGTACCCTAAACCGAGCCCTAAAGCTAAAACTAAACCTAACCCTAACCCTAACCCATACCCTACGCCGTACCCGAACCCCTGCCCGAACCCGTACCCTAAGCCGTACCCTAAGCCTAACCCTAAGCCTAACGCTAACCCTACGCTACCCGTGACTGCTTCTGCCTCCAATAGATTTTCTAAGCACTAGTGTTTTAAGGAACGGCTTAAAAAGAGAATCCTAATGTGATTTCTTTATAATGGGTGTGTTCCTTATCTTATCCTAGTGTCTAAACTCTTCTCCATGGCTGCACCCCCAAACAATATTGCCTTACGTGCTAAGGGGTATCTAGAGAGTGGGATAGGTTTAATAACTACCCTAACCCTAATGCGTACTCTAACCCTAACCCCTACCCTAACACTAACACGTACCCTAATCCTAACCCGTACCCTAAACCGAGCCCTAACCCTAACACTAACACTAACCCTAACCCTAACCATACCCTACGCCGTACCTGAACCCCTCCCCAAACCCGTACCCTAAGCCGTACCCTAAGCCTAACCCTAAGCCTAACACTAACCCTAGGCTACCCTTGACTGCTTCTGCCTCCAATAGATTTCCTAAGCACTAGTGTTTTAAGCAACAGCTTAAAAAGAGAATCCTAATGTGATTTCTTTATAATGGGTGTGTTCCTTATCTTATCCTAGTGTCTAAATTCTTCTCCATGGCTGGAACCCCAAATAATATTCCTTTACGTGCTAAGGGGTATCTAGAGAGTGGGATAGGTTTACTAACTGCCCTAACCCTAACGCGTACCCTAACCCTAACCCCTACCCTAAACCTAACACGTACCCTAATCCTAACCGTACCCTAAACCGAGCCCTAACCCTAACACTAACCCTAACCCTAACCCTAACCCATACCCTACGCCGTACCCGAAACCCTCCCCGAACCCGTACCCTAAGCCGTACCCTAAGCCTAACCCTAAGCCTAACCCTAACCCTAGGCTACCCTTGACTGCTTCTGCCTCCTATAGATTTCCTAAGCACTAGTGTTTTAAGGAACAGCTTAAAAAGAGAATCCTAATGTGATTTCTTTATAATGGGTGTGTTCCTTATCTTATCCTAGTGTCTAAACTCTTCTCCATGGCTGCACCCCCAAATCATATTCCCTTACGTGCTAAGGGGTATCTAGAGAGTGGGATAGGTTTAATAACTACCCTAACCCTAACGCGTACCCTAACCCTAACCCCTACCCTAACCCTAACACGTACCCTAATCCTAACCTGTACCCTAAACCGAGCCCTAACCCTAACACTAACCCTAACCCTAACCCTAACCCATACCCTACGCCGTACCCGCACCCCTCCCCGAACCCGTACCCTAAGCCATACCCTAAACCTAACCCTAAGCCTAACCCTAACCCTAGGCTACCCTTGACTGCTTCTGCCTCCAATTGATTTCCTAAGCAGTAGTGTTTTAAGGAACAGCTTAAAAAGAGAATCCTAATGTGATTTCTTTATAATGGGTGTGTTCCTTATCTTATCCTAGTGTCTAAACTCTTCTCCATGGCTGGACCCCCAAATAATATTCCTTTACGTGCTAAGGGGGAGCTAGAGAGTGGGATAGGTTTACTAACTACCCTAGCCCTAACGCGTAACCTAACCCTAACCCCTACCCTAACCCTAACACGTACCCTAATCCTAACCCGTACCCTAAACCGAGCCCTAACCCTAACACTAACCCAAACCCTAACCCTAACCCATACCCTACGCCGTACACGAACACCTCCCCGAACCCATACCCCAAGCCGTACCCTAACCCTAACCCTAAGCCTAACCCTAACCCTAGGCTACCCTTGACTGCTTCTGCCTCCAATAGATTTCCTAAGCACTAGTGTTTTAAGGAACAGCTTAAAAAGAGAATCCTAAAGTGATTTCTTTATAATGGGTGTGTTCCTTATCTTATCCTAGTGTCTAAACTCTTCTCCATGGCTGGACCCCCAAATAATATTCCTTTACATGCTAAGGGGTATCTAGAGAGTGGGATAGGTTTAATAACTATCCTAACCCTAATGCGTACCCTAACCCTAACCCCTACCCTAACCCTAACACGTACCCTAATCCTAACCCGTACCCTAAACCGAGCCCTAACCCTAACACTAACCCTAACCCTAACCCATACCCTACGCCGTACCCGAAACCCTCCCCGAACCCGTACCCTAAGCCGTACCCTAAGCCTAACCCTAAGCCTAACCCTAACCCTAGGCTACCCTTGACTGCTTCTGCCTCCTATAGATTTCCTAAGCACTAGTGTTTTAAGGAACAGCTTAAAAAGAGAATCCTAATGTGATTTCTTTATAATGGGTGTGTTCCTTATCTTATCCTAGTGTCTAAACTCTTCTCCATGGCTGGACCCTCAAATAATATTCCTTTACGTGCTAAGGGGTATCTAGAGAGTGGGATAGGTTTAATAACTACCCTAACCCTAACGCGTACCCTAACCCTAACCCCTACCCTAACCCTAACACGTACCCTAATCCTAACCCGTACCCTAAACCGAGCCCTAACCCTAACACTAACCCTAACCCTAACCCTAACCCATACCCTACGCCGTACCCGCACCCCTCCCCGAACCCGTACCCTAAGCCATACCCTAAACCTAACCCTAAGCCTAACCCTAACCCTAGGCTACCCTTGACTGTTTCTGCCTCCAATAGATTTCCTAAGCACTAGTGTTTTAAGGAATGGCTTAAAAAGGGAATCCTAATGTGATTTCTTTATAATGGGTGTGTTCCTTATCTTATCCTAGTGTCTAAACTCTTCTCCATGGCTGGACACCCAAATAATATTCCTTTACGTGCTAAGGGGTATCTAGAGAGTGGGATAGGTTTAATAACTACCCTAACCCTAACGCGTACCCTAACCCTAAACCCTACCCTAACCCTAACACGTACCCTAATCCTAACCCGTACCCTAAACCGAGCACTAACCCTAACCCTAACCCTAACACATACCATACGCCGTATCCGAACCCCTCCCCGAACCCGTACCCTAAGCCGTACCCTAAGCCTAACCCTAAGCCTAACCCTAACCCTAGGCTACCCTTGACTGCTTCTGCCTCCAATAGATTTCCTAAGCACTAGTGTTTTAAGGAACAGCTTAAAAAGAGAATCCTAATGTGATTTCTTTATAATGGGTGTGTTCCTTATCTTATCCTAGTGTCTAAACTCTTCTCCATGGCTGGACCCCCAAATAATATTCCTTTACGTGCTAAGGGGTATCTAGAGAGTGGGATAGGTTTAATAACTACCCTAATCCTAACGCGTACCCTAACCCTAACCCCTACCCTAAACCTAACACGTACCCTAATCCTAACCCGTACCCTAAACCGAGCCCTAACCCTAACACTAACCCTAACCCTAACCCTAACCCTAACCCGAACCCGTACACTAACCCGTACCCTAACCCTAACCCTAAGCCTAACCCTAACCTTAGGCTACCCTTGACTGCTTCTGCCTCCAATAGATTTCCTAAGCACTAGTGTTTTAAGGAACAGCTTAAAAAGAGAATCCTAATGTGATTTCTTTATAATGGGTGTGTTCCTTATCTTATCCTTGTGTCTAAACTCTTCTCCATGGCTGCACCCCCAAATAATATTCCCTTACGTGCTAAGGGGTATCTAGAGAGTGGGATAGGTTTAATAACTACCCTAACCCTAATGCGTACCCTAACCCTAACCCCTACCCTAACCCTAACACGTACCCTAATCCTAACCCATTCCCTTAACCGAGCCCTAACCCTAACCCTAACCCTAAGCCTAACCCTATCCCTAGGCTACCCTTGACTGTTTCTGCCTCCAATAGATTTCCTAAGCACTAGAGTTTTAAGGAACAGCTTCAAAAGAGAATCCTTATGTGATTTCTTTATATTGGGTGTGTTCCTTATCTTATCCTAGTGTCTAAACTCTTCTCCATGGCTGGACCCCCAAATAATATTCCTTTACGTGCTAAGGGGTATCTAGAGAGTGGGATAGGTTTAATAACTACCCTAACCCTAACGCGTACCCTAACCCTAAACCCTACCCTAACCCTAACACGTACCCTAATCCTAATCTGTACCCTAAACCGAGCCCTAACCCTAACACTAACCCTAACCCTAACACATACCCTACGCCGTACCCGAACCCCTCCCCGAACCCGTACCCTAAGCCGTACCCTAAGCCTAACCCTAAGCCTAACCCTAAACCTAGGCTACCCTTGACTGCTTCTGCCTCCAATAGATTTCCTAAGCACTAGTGTTTTAAGGAACAGCTTAAAAATAGAATCCTAATGTGATTTCTTTATAATGGGTGTGTTCCTTATCTTATCCTAGTGTCTAAACTCTTCTCCATGGCTGGACCCCCAAATAATATTCCTTTACGTGCTAAGGGGTATCTAGAGAGTGGGATAGGTTTACTAACTACCCTAACCCTAACGCGTACCCTAACCCTAACCCCTACCCTAACCCTAACACGTACCCTAATCCTAACCCGTACACTAAACCGAGCCCTAATCCTAACACTAACCCTAACCCTAAACCTAACCCTAACGCATACCCTACGCCGTACCCGAACCCCTACCCGAACCCGTACCCTAAGCCGTACCGTAACCCTAACCCTAAGCCTAACGCTAACCCTACGCTACCCGTGACTGCTTCTGCCTCCAATAGATTTTCTAATCACTAGTGTTTTAAGGAACGGCTTAAAAAGAGAATCCTAATGTGATTTCTTTATAATGGGTGTGTTCCTTATCGTATCCTTGTGTCTAAACTCTTCTCCATGGCTGGACCCCCAAATAATATTCCTTTACGTCCTAAGGGGTGTCTAGAGAGTGGGATAGGTTTAATAACTACCCTAACCCTAACGCGTACCCTAACCCTAAACCCTACCCTAACCCTAACACGTACCCTAATCCTAACCTGTACCCTAAACCGAGCCCTAACCCTAACACTAACCCTAACCCTAAGCCTAACACATACCCTACGCCGTACCCGAACCCCTCCCCGAACCCGTACCCTAAGCCGTACCCTAAGCCTAACCCTAAGCCTAACCCTAAACCTAGGCTACCCTTGACTGCTTCTGCCTCCAATAGATATCCTAAGCACTAGTGTTTTAAGGAACAGCTTAAAAATAGAATCCTAATGTGATTTCTTTATAATGGGTGTGTTCCTTATCTTATCCTAGTGTCTAAACTCTTCTCCAGGGCTGGACCCCCAAATAATATTCCTTTACGTGCTAAGGGGTATCTAGAGAGTGGGATAGTTTTAATAACTACCCTAACCCTAACGCGTACCCTAACCCTAACCCCTACCCTAACCCTAACACGTACCCTAATCCTAACCTGTACCCTAAACCGAGCCCTAAAGCTAGAACTAAACCTAACCCTAACCCTAACCCATACCCTACGCCGTACCCGAACCCCTGCCCGAACCCGTACCCTAAGCCGTACCCTAAGCCTAACCCTAAGCCTAACGCTAACCCTACGCTACTCGTGACTGCTTCTGCCTCCAATAGATTTTCTAAGCACTAGTGTTTTAAGGAACGGCTTAAAAAGAGAATCCTAATGTGATTTCTTTATAATGGGTGTGTTCCTTATCTTATCCTAGTGTCTAAACTCTTCTCCATGGCTGCACCCCCAAACAATATTGCCTTACGTGCTAAGGGGTATCTAGAGAGTGGGATAGGTTTAATAACTACCCTAACCCTAATGCGTACTCTAACCCTAACCCCTACCCTAACACTAACACGTACCCTAATCCTAACCCGTACCCTAAACCGAGCCCTAACCCTAACACTAACACTAACCCTAACCCTAACCATACCCTACGCCGTACCTGAACCCCTCCCCAAACCCGTACCCTAAGCCGTACCCTAAGCCTAACCCTAAGCCTAACACTAACCCTAGGCTACCCTTGACTGCTTCTGCCTCCAATAGATTTCCTAAGCACTAGTGTTTTAAGCAACAGCTTAAAAAGAGAATCCTAATGTGATTTCTTTATAATGGGTGTGTTCCTTATCTTATCCTAGTGTCTAAATTCTTCTCCATGGCTGGAACCCCAAATAATATTCCTTTACGTGCTAAGGGGTATCTAGAGAGTGGGATAGGTTTACTAACTGCCCTAACCCTAACGCGTACCCTAACCCTAACCCCTACCCTAAACCTAACACGTACCCTAATCCTAACCGTACCCTAAACCGAGCCCTAACCCTAACACTAACCCTAACCCTAACCCTAACCCATACCCAACGCCGTACCCGAAACCCTCCCCGAACCCGTACCCTAAGCCGTACCCTAAGCCTAACCCTAAGCCTAACCCTAACCCTAGGCTACCCTTGACTGCTTCTGCCTCCTATAGATTTCCTAAGCACTAGTGTTTTAAGGAACAGCTTAAAAAGAGAATCCTAATGTGATTTCTTTATAATGGGTGTGTTCCTTATCTTATCCTAGTGTCTAAACTCTTCTCCATGGCTGCACCCCCAAATAATATTCCCTTACGTGCTAAGGGGTATCTAGAGAGTGGGATAGGTTTAATAACTACCCTAACCCTAATGCGTACCCTAACCCTAACCCCTACCCTAACCCTAACACGTACCCTAATCCTAACCCATTCCCTTAACCGAGCCCTAACCCTAACACTAAACCTAACCCTAACCCTAACCCATACCCTATTCCGTACCCGAACCCCTCCCCGAACCCGTACCCTAAGCCGTTCCGTAACCCTAACCCTAACCCTAACCCTATCCCTAGGCTACCCTTGACTGTTTCTGCCTCCAATAGATTTCCTAAGCACTAGAGTTTTAAGGAACAGCTTCAAAAGAGAATCCTTATGTGATTTCTTTATATTGGGTGTGTTCCTTATCTTATCCTAGTGTCTAAACTCTTCTCCATGGCTGGACCCACAAATAATATTCCTTTACGTGCTAAGAGGTATCTAGAGAGTGGGATAGGTTTAATAACTACCCTAACCCTAATGCGTACCCTAACCCTAAACCCTACCCTAACCCTAACACGTACCCTAATCCTAATCTGTACCCTAAACCGAGCCCTAACCCTAACACTAACCCTAACCCTAACCCTAACACATACCCTACGCCGTACCCGAACCCCTCCCCGAACCCGTACCCTAAGCCGTACCCTAAGCCTAACCCTAAGCCTAACCCTAAACCTAGGCTACCCTTGACTGCTTCTGCCTCCAATAGATTTCCTAAGCACTAGTGTTTTAAGGAACAGCTTAAAAATAGAATCCTAATGTGATTTCTTTATAATGGGTGTGTTCCTTATCTTATCCTAGTGTCTAAACTCTTCTCCATGGCTGGACCCCCAAATAATATTCCTTTACGTGCTAAGGGGTATCTAGAGAGTGGGATAGGTTTACTAACTACCCTAACCCTAACGCGTACCCTAACCCTAACCCCTACCCTAACCCTAACACGTACCCTAATCCTAACCCGTACACTAAACCGAGCCCTAATCCTAACACTAACCCTAACCCTAAACCTAACCCTAACGCATACCCTACGCCGTACCCGAACCCCTACCCGAACCCGTACCCTAAGCCGTACCGTAACCCTAACCCTAAGCCTAACGCTAACCCTACGCTACCCGTGACTGCTTCTGCCTCCAATAGATTTTCTAATCACTAGTGTTTTAAGGAACGGCTTAAAAAGAGAATCCTAATGTGATTTCTTTATAATGGGTGTGTTCCTTATCGTATCCTTGTGTCTAAACTCTTCTCCATGGCTGGACCCCCAAATAATATTCCTTTACGTCCTAAGGGGTGTCTAGAGAGTGGGATAGGTTTAATAACTACCCTAACCCTAACGCGTACCCTAACCCTAAACCCTACCCTAACCCTAACACGTACCCTAATCCTAACCTGTACCCTAAACCGAGCCCTAAAGCTAAAACTAAACCTAACCCTAACCCTAACCCATACCCTACGCCGTACCCGAACCCCTCCCCGAACCCGTACCCTAAGCCGTACACTAAGCCTAACCCTAAGCCTAACGCTAACCCTACGCTACCCGTGACTGCTTCTGCCTCCAATAGATTTTCTAAGCACTAGTGTTTTAAGGAACGGCTTAAAAAGAGAATCCTAATGTGATTTCTTTATAATGGGTGTGTTCCTTATCTTATCCTTGTGTCTAAACTCTTCTCCATGGCTGGACCCCCAAATAATATTCCTTTACGTGCTAAGGGGTATCTAGAGAGTGGGATAGGTTTAATAACTACCCTAATCCTAACGTGTACCTTAACCCTAACCCCTACCCTAACCCTAACACGTACCCTAATCCTAACCCGTACCCTAAACCGAGCCCTAACCCTAACAGTAACCCTAACCCTAACCCTAACCCTAACCCGAACCTGTACACTAAGCCATACCCTAACCCTAACCCTAAGCCTCACCCTAACCTTAGGCTACCCTTGACTGCTTCTGCCTCCAATAGATTTCCTAAGCACTAGTGTTTTAAGGAACAGCTTAAAAAGAGAATCCTAATGTGATTTCTTTATAATAGGTGTGTTCCTTATCTTATCCTAGTGTCTAAACTCTTCTCCACGGGTGGACCTCCAACTAATATTCCTTTACGTGATAAAGGGTATCTAGAGAGTGGGATAGGTTTAATAACTACCCTAACCCTAACGCGTACCCTAACCCTAACCCCTACCCTAACCCTAACACGTACCCTAATCCTAACCCGTTCCCTTAACCGAGCCCTAACCCTAACACTAAACCTAACCCTAATCCTAACCCATACCCTATGCCGTACCCGAACCCCTCCCCGAACCCGTACCCTAAGCCGTACCGTAACCCTAACCCTAAGCCTAACCCTAACCCTAGGCTACCCTTGACTGTTTCTGCCTCCAATAGATTTCCTAAGCACTAGTGTTTTAAGGAACGGCTTAAAAAGGGAATCCTAATGTGATTTCTTTATAATGGGTGTGTTCCTTATCTTATCCTAGTGTCTAAACTCTTCTCCATGGCTGGACCCCCAAATAATATGCCTTTACGTGCTAAGGGGTATCTAGAGAGTGGGATAGGTTTAATAACTACCCTAACCCTAACGCGTACCCTAACCCTAAACCCTACCGTAACACTAACACGTACCCTAATCCTAACCTGTAACCTAAGCCGAGCCCTAACCCTAACACTAACCCTAACCCTAAGCCTAACACATACCCTACGCCATACCCGAACCCCTCCCCGAACCCGTACCCTAAGCCGTACCCTAAGCCTAACCCTAAGCCTAACCCTATCCCTAGGCTACCCTTGACTGCTTCTGCCTCCAATAGACTTCCTAAGCACTAGTGTTTTAAGGAACAGCTTAAAAAGAGAATCCTAAAGTGATTTCTTTATAATGGGTGTGTTCCTTATCTTATCCTAGTGTCTAAACTCTTCTCCATGGCTGGACTCCCAAATAATATTCCTTTACGTGCTAAGGGGTATGTAGAGAGTGGGATAGGTTTAATAACTACCCTAACCCTAACGCGTACCCTTACCCTAACCCCTACCCTAACACTAACACGTATCCTAATCCTAACCCGTACACTAAACCGAGCCCTAATCCTAACACTAACCCTAACCCTAAACCTAACCCTAACGCATACCCTACGCCGTACCCGAACCCCTCCCCGAACCCGTACCCTAAGCCGTACCGTAACCCTAACCCTAAGCCTAACGCTAACCCTACGCTACCCGTGACTGCTTCTGCCTCCAATAGATTTTCTAAGCATTAGTGTTTTAAGGAACGGCTTAAAAAGAGAATCCTAATGTGATTTCTTTATAATGGGTGTGTTCCTTATCTTATCCTTGTGTCTAAACTCTTCTCCATGGCTGGACCCCCAAATAATATTCCTTTACGTGCTAAGGGGTATCTAGAGAGTGGGATAGGTTTAATAACTACCCTAACCCTAACGCATTCCCTAACCCTAACCCCTACCCTAACCCTAACACGTACCCTAATCCTAACCCGTACCCTTAACCGAGCCCTAACCCTAACACTAAACCTAACCCTAACCCTAACCCATACCCTATGCCGTACCCGAACCCCTCCCCGAACCCGTACCCTAAGCCATACCGTAAACCTAACCCTAAGCCTAACCCTAACCCTAGGCTACCCTTGACTGTTTCTGCCTCCAATAGATTTCCTAAGCACTAGTGTTTTAAGGAACGGCTTAAAAAGGGAATCCTAATGTGATTTCTTTATAATGGGTGTGTTCCTTATCTTATCCTAGTGTCTAAACTCTTCTCCATGGCTGGACCCCCAAATAATATTCCTTTACGTGCTAAGGGGTGTCTAGAGAGTGGGATAGGTTTAATAACTACCCTAACCCTAACGCGTACCCTAACCCTAAACCCTACCCTAACCCTAACACGTACCCTAATCCTAACCTGTACCCTAAACCGAGCCCTAACCCTAACACTAACCCTAACACATACCCTACGCCGTACCCGAACCCCTCCCCGAACCCGTACCCTAAGCCGTACCCTAAGCCTAACCCTAAGCCTAACCCTAAACCTAGGCTACCCTTGACTGCTTCTGCCTCCAATAGATATCCTAAGCACTAGTGTTTTAAGGAACAGCTTAAAAATAGAATCCTAATGTGATTTCTTTATAATGGGTGTGTTCCTTATCTTATCCTAGTGTCTAAACTCTTCTCCAGGGCTGGACCCCCAAATAATATTCCTTTACGTGCTAAGGGGTATCTAGAGAGTGGGATAGTTTTAATAACTACCCTAACCCTAACGCGTACCCTAACCCTAACCCCTACCCTAACCCTAACACGTACCCTAATCCTAACCTGTACCCTAAACCGAGCCCTAAAGCTAAAACTAAACCTAACCCTAACCCTAACCCATACCCTACGCCGTACCCGAACCCCTCCCCGAACCCGTACCCTAAGCCGTACCCTAAGCCTAACCCTAAGCCTAACGCTAACCCTACGCTACCCGTGACTGCTTCTGCCTCCAATAGATTTTCTAAGCACTAGTGTTTTAAGGAACGGCTTAAAAAGAGAATCCTAATGTGATTTCTTTATAATGGGTGTGTTCCTTATCTTATCCTTGTGTCTAAACTCTTCTCCATGGCTGGACCCCCAAATAATATTCCTTTACGTGCTAAGGGGTATCTAGAGAGTGGGATAGGTTTAATAACTACCCTAATCCTAACGTGTACCTTAACCCTAACCCCTACCCTAACCCTAACACGTACCCTAATCCTAACCCGTACCCTAAACCGAGCCCTAACCCTAACAGTAACCCTAACCCTAACCCTAACCCTAACCCGAACCTGTACACTAAGCCGTACCCTAACCCTAACCCTAAGCCTCACCCTAACCTTAGGCTACCCTTGACTGCTTCTGCCTCCAATAGATTTCCTAAGCACTAGTGTTTTAAGGAACAGCTTAAAAAGAGAATCCTAATGTGATTTCTTTATAATAGGTGTGTTCCTTATCTTATCCTAGTGTCTAAACTCTTCTCCACGGGTGCACCTCCAACTAATATTCCTTTACGTGCTAAAGGGTATCTAGAGAGTGGGATAGGTTTAATAACTACCCTAACCCTAACGCGTACCCTAACCCTAACCCCTACCCTAACCCTAACACGTACACTAATCCTAACCCGTTCCCTTAACCGAGCCCTAACCCTAACACTAAACCTAACCCTAATCCTAACCCATACCCTATGCCGTACCCGAACCCCTCCCCGAACCCGTACCCTAAGCCGTACCGTAACCCTAACCCTAAGCCTAACCCTAACCCTAGGCTACCCTTGACTGTTTCTGCCTCCAATAGATTTCCTAAGCACTAGTGTTTTAAGGAACGGCTTAAAAAGGGAATCCTAATGTGATTTCTTTATAATGGGTGTGTTCCTTATCTTATCCTAGTGTCTAAACTCTTCTCCATGGCTGGACCCCCAAATAATATTCCTTTACGTGCTAAGGGGTATCTAGAGAGTGGGATAGGTTTAATAACTACCCTAACCCTAACGCGTACCCTAACCCTAAACCCTACCCTAACCCTAACACGTACCCTAATCCTAACCTGTACCCTAAGCCGAGCCCTAACCCTAACACTAACCCTAACCCTAAGCCTAACACATACCCTACGCCATACCCGAACCCCTCCCCGAACCCGTACCCTAAGCCGTACCCTAAGCCTAACCCTAAGCCTAACCCTATCCCTAGGCTACCCTTGACTGCTTCTGCCTCCAATAGACTTCCTAAGCACTAGTGTTTTAAGGAACAGCTTAAAAAGAGACTCCTAATGTGATTTCTTTATAATGGGTGTGTTCCTTATCTTATCCTAGTGTCTAAACTCTTCTCCATGGCTGGACCCCCAAATAATATTCCTTTACGTGCTAAGGGGTATCTAGAGAGTGGGATAGGTTTAATAACTACCCTAATCCTAACGCGTACCCTAACCCTAACCCCTACCCTAACCCTAACACGTACCCTAATCCTAACCCGTACCCTAAACCGAGCCCTAACCCTAACACTAACCCTAACCCTAACCCTAACCCTAACCCGAACCTGTACACTAAGCCGTACCCTAAACCTAACCCTAAGCCTCACCCTAACCTTAGGCTACCCTTGACTGCTTCTGCCTCCAATACATTTCCTAAGCACTAGTGTTTTAAGGAACAGCTTAAAAAGAGAATCCTAATGTGATTTCTTTATAATAGGTGTGTTCCTTATCTTATCCTAGTGTCTAAACTCTTCTCCACGGGTGGACCTCCAACTAATATTCCTTTACGTGCTAAAAGGTATCTAGAGAGTGGGATAGGTTTAATAACTACCCTAACCCTAACGCGTACCCTAACCCTAACCCCTACCCTAACCCTAACACGTACCCTAATCCTAACCCGTTCCCTTAACCGAGCCCTAACCCTAACACTAAACCTAACCCTAATCCTAACCCATACCCTATGCCGTACCCGAACCCCTCCCCGAACCCGTACCCTAAGCCGTACCGTAACCCTAACCCTAAGCCTAACCCTAACCCTAGGCTACCCTTGACTGTTTCTGCCTCCAATAGATTTCCTAAGCACTAGTGTTTTAAGGAACGGCTTAAAAAGGGAATCCTAATGTGATTTCTTTATAATGGGTGTGTTCCTTTTCTTATCCTAGTGTCTAAACTCTTCTCCATGGCTGGACCCCCAAATAATATTCCTTTACGTGCTAAGGGGTATCTAGAGAGTGGGATAGGTTTAATAACTACCCTAACCCTAACGCGTACCCTAACCCTAAACCCTACCCTAACCCTAACACGTACCCTAATCCTAACCTGTACCCTAAGCCGAGCCCTAACCCTAACACTAACCCTAACCCTAAGTCTAACACATACCCTACGCCATACCCGAACCCCTCCCCGAACCCGTACCCTAAGCCGTACCCTAAGCCTAACCCTAAGCCTAACCCTATCCCTAGGCTACCCTTGACTGCTTCTGCCTCCAATAGACTTCCTAAGCACTAGTGTTTTAAGGAACAGCTTAAAAAGAGACTCCTAATGTGATTTCTTTATAATGGGTGTGTTCCTTATCTTATCCTAGTGTCTAAACTCTTCTCCATGGCTGGACCCCCAAATAATATTACTTTACGTGCTAAGGGGTATCTAGAGAGTGGGATAGGTTTAATAACTACCCTAATCCTAACGCGTACCCTAACCCTAACCCCTACCCTAACCCTAACACGTACCCTAATCCTAACCCGTACCCTAAACCGAGCCCTAACCCTAACACTAACCCTAACCCTAACCCTAACCCATACCCTATGCCGTACCCGAACCCCTCCCCGAACCCGTACCCTAAGCCGTACCCTAACCCTATCCCTAAGCCTAACCCTAACCCTAGGCTACCCTTGACTGCTTCTGCCTCCAATAGATTTCCTAAGCACTAGTGTTTTAAGGAACAGCTTAAAAAGAGAATCCTAAAGTGACTTCTTTATAATGGGTGTGTTCCTTATCTTATCCTAGTGTCTAAACTCTTCTCCATGGCTGGACTCCCAAATAATATTCCTTTACGTGCTAAGGGGTATGTAGAGAGTGGGATAGGTTTAATAACTACCCGAACCCTAACGCGTACCCTTACCCTAACCCCTACCCTAACCCTAACACGTATCCTAATCCTAACCCGTACACTAAACCGAGCCCTAATCCTAACACTAACCCTAACCCTAACCCTAAGCCTAACCCATACCCTACGCCATACCCGAACCCTTCCCCGAACCCGTACCCTAAGCCGTACCGTAACCCTAACCCTAAGCCTAACGCTAACCCTACGCTACCCGTGACTGCTTCTGCCTCCAATAGATTTTCTAAGCACTAGTGTTTTAAGGAACGGCTTAAAAAGAGAATCCTAATGTGATTTCTTTATAATGGGTGTGTTCCTTATCTTATCCTTGTGTCTAAACTCTTCTCCATGGCTGGACCCCCAAATAATATTCCTTTACGTGCTAAGGGGTATCTAGAGAGTGGGATAGGTTTAATAACTACCCTAACCCTAACGCATTCCCTAACCCTAACCCCTACCCTAACCCTAACACGTACCCTAATCCTAACCCGTACCCTTAACCGAGCCCTAACCCTAACACTAAACTTAACACTAACCCTAACCCATACCCTACGCCGTACCCGAACCCCTCCCCGAACCCGTACCCTAAGCCGTACCGTAACCCTAACCCTAAGCCTAACCCTAACCCTAGGCTACCCTTGACTGTTTCTGCCTCCAATAGATTTCCTAAGCACTAGTGTTTTAAGGAATGGCTTAAAAAGGGAATCCTAATGTGATTTCTTTATAATGGGTGTGTTCCTTATCTTATCCTAGTGTCTAAACTCTTCTCCATGGCTAGACACCCAAATAATATTCCTTTACGTGCTAAGGGGTATCTAGAGAGTGGGATAGGTTTAATAACTACCCTAACCCTAACGCGTACCCTAACCCTAAACCCTACCCTAACCCTAACACGTACCCTAATCCTAACCCGTACCCTAAACCGAGCACTAACCCTAACCCTAACCCTAACACATACCCTACGCCGTATCCGAACCCCTCCTCGAACCCGTACCCTAAGCCGTACCCTAAGCCTAACCCTAAGCCTAACCCTAACCCTAGGCTACCCTTGACTGCTTCTGCCTCCAATAGATTTCCTAAGCACTAGTGTTTTAAGGAACAGCTTAAAAAGAGAATCCTAATGTGATTTCTTTATAATGGGTGTGTTCCTTATCTTATCCTAGTGTCTAAACTCTTGTCCATGGCTGGACCCCCAAATAATATTCCTTTACGTGCTAAGGGGTATCTAGAGAGTGGGATAGGTTTAATAACTACCCTAACCCTAACGCGTACCCTAACCCTAACCCCTACCCTAACCCTAACACGTACCCTAATCCTAACCCGTACCCTAAACCGAGCCCTAACCCTAACACTAACCCTAACCCTAACCCTAACCCTAACCCGAACCCGTACACTAAGCCGTACCCTAACCCTAACCCTAAGCCTAACCCTAACCTTAGGCTACCCTTGACTACTTCTGCCTCCAATAGATTTCCTAAGCACTAGTGTTTTAAGGAACAGCTTAAAAAGAGAATCCTAATGTGATTTCTTTATAATAGGTGTGTTCCTTATCTTATCCTAGTGTCTAAACTCTTCTCCATGGGTGGACCTCCAACTAATATTCCTTTTCGTGCTAAGGGGTATCTAGAGAGTGGGATAGGTTTAATAACTACCCTAACCCTAACGCGTACCCTAACCCTAACCCCTACCCTAACCCTAACACGTACCCTAATCCTAACCCGTTCCCTTAACCGAGCCCTAAGCCTAACACTAAACCTAACCCTAACCCTAACCCATACCCTATGCCGTACCCGAACCCCTCCCCGAACCCGTACCCTAAGCCGTACCGTAACCCTAACCCTAAGCCTAACCCTATCCCTAGGCTACCCTTGACTGTTTCTGCCTCCAATAGATTTCCTAAGCACTAGAGTTTTAAGGAACAGCTTAAAAAGAGAATCCTTATGTGATTTCTTTATAATGGGTGTGTTCCTTATCTTATCCTAGTGTCTAAACTCTTCTCCATGGCTGGACCCCCAAATAATATTCCTTTACGTGCTAAGGGGTATCTAGAGAGTGGGATAGGTTTAATAACTACCCTAACCCTAACGCGTAACCTAACCCTAAACCCTACCCTAACCCTAACACGTACCCTAATCCTAATCTGTACCCTAAACCGAGCCCTAACCCTAACACTAAACCTAACCCTAATCCTAACCCATACCCTATGCCGTACCCGAACCCCTCCCCGAACCCGTACCCTAAGCCGTACCGTAACCCTAACCCTAAGCCTAACCCTAACCCTAGGCTACCCTTGACTGTTTCTGCCTCCAATAGATTTCCTAAGCACTAGTGTTTTAAGGAACGGCTTAAAAAGGGAATCCTAATGTGATTTCTTTATAATGGGTGTGTTCCTTATCTTATCCTAGTGTCTAAACTCTTCTCCATGGCTGGACCCCCAAATAATATTCCTTTACGTGCTAAGGGCTATCTAGAGAGTGGGATAGGTTTAATAACTACCCTAACCCTAACGCGTACCCTAACCCTAAACCCTACCCTAACCCTAACACGTACCCTAATCCTAATCTGTACCCTAAACCGAGCCCTAACCCTAACACTAACCCTAAACTTAACCCTAACACATACCCTACGCCGTACCCGAACCCCTCCCCGAACCCGTACCCTAAGCCGTACCCTAAGCCTAACCCTAAGCCTAACCCTAAACCTAGGCTACCCTTGACTGCTTCTGCCTCCAATAGATTTCCTAAGCACTAGTGTTTTAAGGAACAGCTTAAAAAGAGAATCCTAATGTGATTTCTTTATAATGGGTGTGTTCCTTATCTTATCCTAGTGTCTAAACTCTTCTCCATGGCTGGACCCTCAAATAATATTCCTTTACGTGCTAAGGGGTATCTAGAGAGTGGGATAGGTTTAATAACTACCCTAACCCTAACGCGTACCCTAACCCTAACCCCTACCCTAACCCTAACACGTACCCTAATCCTAACCCGTACCCTAAACCGAGCCCTAACCCTAACACTAACCCTAACCCTAACCCTAACCCTAACCCGAACCCGTACACTAAGCCGTACCCTAACCCTAACCCTAAGCCTAACCCTAACCTTAGGCTACCCTTGACTACTTCTGCCTCCAATAGATTTCCTAAGCACTAGTGTTTTAAGGAACAGCTTAAAAAGAGAATCCTAATGTGATTTCTTTATAATAGGTGTGTTCCTTATCTTATCCTAGTGTCTAAACTCTTCTCCATGGGTGGACCTCCAACTAATATTCCTTTTCGTGCTAAGGGGTATCTAGAGAGTGGGATAGGTTTAATAACTACCCTAACCCTAACGCGTACCCTAACCCTAACCCCTACCCTAACCCTAACACGTACCCTAATCCTAACCCGTTCCCTTAACCGAGCCCTAAGCCTAACACTAAACCTAACCCTAACCCTAACCCATACCCTATGCCGTACCCGAACCCCTCCCCGAACCCGTACCCTAAGCCGTACCGTAACCCTAACCCTAAGCCTAACCCTATCCCTAGGCTACCCTTGACTGTTTCTGCCTCCAATAGATTTCCTAAGCACTAGAGTTTTAAGGAACAGCTTAAAAAGAGAATCCTTATGTGATTTCTTTATAATGGGTGTGTTCCTTATCTTATCCTAGTGTCTAAACTCTTCTCCATGGCTGGACCCCCAAATAATATTCCTTTACGTGCTAAGGGGTATCTAGAGAGTGGGATAGGTTTAATAACTACCCTAACCCTAACGCGTAACCTAACCCTAAACCCTACCCTAACCCTAACACGTACCCTAATCCTAATCTGTACCCTAAACCGAGCCCTAACCCTAACACTAAACCTAACCCTAATCCTAACCCATACCCTATGCCGTACCCGAACCCCTCCCCGAACCCGTACCCTAAGCCGTACCGTAACCCTAACCCTAAGCCTAACCCTAACCCTAGGCTACCCTTGACTGTTTCTGCCTCCAATAGATTTCCTAAGCACTAGTGTTTTAAGGAACGGCTTAAACAGGGAATCCTAATGTGATTTCTTTATAATGGGTGTGTTCCTTATCTTATCCTAGTGTCTAAACTCTTCTCCATGGCTGGACCCCCAAATAATATTCCTTTACGTGCTAAGGGCTATCTAGAGAGTGGGATAGGTTTAATAACTACCCTAACCCTAACGCGTACCCTAACCCTAAACCCTACCCTAACCCTAACACGTACCCTAATCCTAATCTGTACCCTAAACCGAGCCCTAACCCTAACACTAACCCTAAACTTAACCCTAACACATACCCTACGCCGTACCCGAACCCCTCCCCGAACCCGTACCCTAAGCCGTACCCTAAGCCTAACCCTAAGCCTAACCCTAAACCTAGGCTACCCTTGACTGCTTCTGCCTCCAATAGATTTCCTAAGCACTAGTGTTTTAAGGAACAGCTTAAAAATAGAATCCTAATGTGATTTCTTTATAATGGGTGTGTTCCTTATCTTATCCTAGTGTCTAAACTATTCTCCATGGCTGGACCCCCAAATAATATTCCTTTACGTGCTAAGGGGTATCTAGAGAGTGGGATAGGTTTACTAACTACCCTAACCCTAATGCGTACCCTAACCCTAACCCCTACCCTAACCCTAACACGTACCCTAATCCTAACCGTACCCTAAACCGAGCCCTAAAGCTAAAACTAAACCTAACCCTAACCCTAACCCATACCCTACGCCGTACCCGAACCCCTCCCCGAACCCGTACCCTAAGCCGTACCCTAAGCCTAACCCTAAGCCTAACCCTAACCCTAGGCTACCCTTGACTGCTTCTGCCTCCAATAGATTTCCTAAGCACTAGTGTTTTAAGGAACAGCTTAAAAAGAGAATCCTAATGTGATTTCTTTATAATGGGTGTGTTCCTTATCTTATCCTAGTGTCTAAACTCTTCTCCATGGCTGGACCCTCAAATAATATTCCTTTACGTGCTAAGGGGTATCTAGAGAGTGGGATAGGTTTAATAACTACCCTAACCCTAACGCGTACCCTAACCCTAACCCCTACCCTAACCCTAACACGTACCCTAATCCTAACCCGTACCCTAAACCGAGCCCTAACCCTAACACTAACCCTAACCCTAACCCTAACCCATACCCTACGCCGTACCCGCACCCCTCCCCGAACCCGTAACCTAAGCCGTACCCTAAGCCTAACCCTAAGCCTAACCCTAACCCTAGGCTAACCTTGACTGCTTCTGCCTCCAATAGATTTCCTAAGCACTACTGTTTTAAGGAACAGCTTAAAAAGAGAATCCTAATGTGATTTCTTTATAATGGGTGTGTTCCTTATCTTATCCTAGTGTCTAAACTCTTCTCCATGGCTGCACCCCCAAATAATATTCCCTTACGTGCTAAGGGGTATCTAGAGAGTGGGTTAGGTTTAATAACTACCCTAACCCTAACGCGTACCCTAACCCTAACCCCTACCCTAACCCTAACACGTACCCTAATCCTAAACTGTACCCTAAACCGAGCCCTAACCCTAACACTAACCCTAACCCTAACCCTAACCCATACCCTACGCCGTACCCGCACCCCTCCCCGAACCCGTACCCTAAGCCATACCCTAAACCTAACCCTAAGCCTAACCCTAACCCTAGGCTACCCTTGACTGCTTCTGCCTCCAATTGATTTCCTAAGCAGTAGTGTTTTAAGGAACAGCTTAAAAAGAGAATCCTAATGTGATTTCTTTATAATGGGTGTGTTCCTTATCTTATCCTAGTGTCTAAACTCTTCTCCATGGCTGGACCCCCAAATAATATTCCTTTACGTGCTAAGGGGGAGCTAGAGAGTGGGATAGGTTTACTAACTACCCTAGCCCTAACGCGTAACCTAACCCTAACCCCTACCCTAACCCTAACACGTACCCTAATCCTAACCCGTACCCTAAACCGAGCCCTAACCCTAACACTAACCCAAACCCTAACCCTAACCCATACCCTACGCCGTACACGAACACCTCCCCGAACCCCTACCCCAAGCCGTACCCTAACCCTAACCCTAAGCCTAACCCTATCCCTAGGCTACCCTTGACTGCTTCTGCATCCAGTAGATTTGCTAACAACTAGTATTTTAAGGAACAGCTTAAAAAGAGAATCCTAAAGTGATTTCTTTATAATGGGTGTGTTCCTTATCTTATCCTAGTGTCTAAACTCTTCTCCATGGCTGGACTCCCAAATAATATTCCTTTACATGCTAAGGGGTATCTAGAGAGTGGGATAGGTTTAATAACTACCCTAACCCTAATGCGTACCCTAACCCTAACCCCTACCCTAACCCTAACACGTACCCAAATCCTAACCCGTACCCTAAACCGAGCCCTAACCCTAACACTAACCCTAACCCTAACCCATACCTTACGCCGTACCCAAAACCCTCCCCGAACCCGTACCCTAAGCCGTACCCTAAGCCTAACCCTAAGCCTAACCTTACCCTAGGCTACCCTTGACTGCTTCTGCCTCCAATAGATTTCCTAAGCACTAGTGTTTTAAGGAACAGTTTAAAAAGAGAATCCTAATGTGATTTCTTTATAATGGGTGTGTTCCTTATCTTATCCTAGTGTCTAAACTCTTCTCCATGGCTGCACCCCCAAATAATATTGCCTTACGTGCTAAGGGGTATCTAGAGAGTGGGATAGGTTTAATAACTACCCTAACCCTAATGCGTACTCTAACCCTAACCCCTACCCTAACCCTAACACGTACCCTAATCCTAACCTGTACCCTAAACCGAGCCCTAACCCTAACACTAACCCTAACCCTAACCCTAACCCATACCCTATGCCGTACCCGCACCCCTCCCCGAACCCGTACCCTAAGCCATACCCTAAACCTAACCCTAAGCCTAACCCTAACCCTAGGCTACCCTTGACTGCTTCTGCCTCCAATTGATTTCCTAAGCAGTAGTGTTTTAAGGAACAGCTTAAAAAGAGAATCCTAAAGTGATTTCTTTATAATGCGTGTGTTCCTTATCTTATCCTAGTGTCTAAACTCTTCTCCATGGCTGGACCCCCAAATAATATTCCTTTACGTGCTAAGGGGGAGCTAGAGAGTGGGATAGGTTTACTAACTACCCTAGCCCTAACGCGTAACCTAACCCTAACCCCTACCCTAACCCTAACACGTACCCTAATCCTAACCCGTACCCTAAACCGAGCCCTAACCCTAACACTAACCCAAACCCTAACCCTAACCCATACCCTACGCCGTACACGAACACCTCCCCGAACCCATACCCCAAGCCGTACCCTAAACCTAACCCTAAGCCTAACCCTAACCCTAGGCTACCCTTGACTGCTTCTGCCTCCAATAGATTTCCTAAGCACTAGTGTTTTAAGGAACAGCTTAAAAATAGAATCCTAATGTGATTTCTTTATAATGGGTGTGTTCCTTATCTTATCCTAGTGTCTAAACTCTTCTCCATGGCTGCACCCCCAAATAATATTGCCTTACGTGCTAAGGGGTATCTAGAGAGTGGGATAGGTTTAATAACTACCCTAACCCTAATGCGTACTCTAACCCTAACCCCTACCCTAACACTAACACGTACCCTAATCCTAACCCGTACCCTAAACCGAGCCCTAACCCTAACACTAAACCTAACCCTAACCCATACCCTACGCCGTACCTGAACCCCTCCCCAAACCCGTACCCTAAGCCGTACCCTAAGCCTAACCCTAAGCCTAACACTAACCCTAGGCTACCCTTGACTGCTTCTGCCTCCAATAGATTTCCTAAGCACTAGTGTTTTAAGCAACAGCTTAAAAAGAGAATCCTAATGTGATTTCTTTATAATGGGTGTGTTCCTTATCTTATCCTAGTGTCTAAATTCTTCTCCATTGCTGGAACCCCAAATAATATTCCTTTACGTGCTAAGGGGTATCTAGAGAGTGGGATAGGTTTACTAACTACTCTAACCCTAACGCGTACCCTAACCCTAACCCCTACCCTAAACCTAACACGTACCCTAATCCTAACCGTACCCTAAACCGAGCCCTAACCCTAACACTAACCCTAACCCTAACCCTAACCCATACCCTACGCCGTACCCGAAACCCTCCCCGAACCCGTACCCTAAGCCGTACCCTAAGCCTAACCCTAAGCCTAACCCTAACCCTACGCTAACCTTGACTGCTTCTGCCTCCAATAGATTTCCTAAGCACTAGTGTCTTAAGGAACAGCTTAAAAAGAGAATCCTAATGTGATTTCTTTATAATGGGTGTGTTCCTTATCTTATCCTAGTGTCTAAACTCTTCTCCATGGCTGCACCCCCAAATAATATTCCCTTACGTGCTAAGGGGTATCTAGAGAGTGGGATAGGTTTAATAACTACCCTAACCCTAACGCGTACCCTAACCCTAACCCCTACCCTAACCCTAACACGTACCCTAATCCTAACCTGTACCCTAAACCGAGCCCTAACCCTAACTCTAACCCTAACCCTAACCCTAACCCATAGCCTACGCCGTACCCGCACCCCTCCCCGAACCCGTACCCTAAGCCGTACCGTAACCCTAACCCTAAGCCTAACCCTAACCCTAGGCTACCCTTGACTGTTTCTGCCTCCAATAGATTTCCTAAGCACTAGTGTTTTAAGGAATGGCTTAAAAAGGGAATCCTAATGTGATTTCTTTATAATGGGTGTGTTCCTTATCTTATCCTAGTGTCTAAACTCTTCTCCATGGCTGGACACCCAAATAATATTCCTTTACGTGCTAAGGGGTATCTAGAGAGTGGGATAGGTTTAATAACTACCCTAACCCTAACGCGTACCCTAATCCTAAACCCTACCCTAACCCTAACACGTACCCTAATCCTAACCCGTACCCTAAACCGAGCACTAACCCTAACCCTAACCCTAACACATACCCTACGCCGTATCCGAACCCCTCCCCGAACCCGTACCCTAAGCCGTACCCTAAGCCTAACCCTAAGCCTAACCCTATCCCTAGGCTACCCTTGACTGCTTCTGCCTCCAATAGATTTCCTAAGCACTAGTGTTTTAAGGAACAGCTTAAAAAGAGAATCCTAAAGTGATTTCTTTATAATGGGTGTGTTCCTTATCTTATCCTAGTGTCTAAACTCTTCTCCATGGCTGGACTCCGAAATAATATTCCTTTACGTGCTAAGGGGTATGTAGAGAGTGGGATAGGTTTAATAACTACCCTAACCCTAACGCGTACCCTTACCCTAACCCCTACCCTAACACTAACACGTATCCTAATCCTAACCCGTACACTAAACCGAGCCCTAATCCTAACACTAACCCTAACCCTAACCCTAACCCTAACCCATACCCTACGCCGTACCTGAACCCCTCCCCGAACCCGTACCCTAAACCGTACCGTAACCCTAACCCTAAGCCTAACGCTAACCCTATGCTACCCGTGACTGCTTCTGCCTCCAATAGATTTTCTAAGCACTAGTGTTTTAAGGAACGGCTTAAAAAGAGAATCCTAATGTGATTTCTTTATAATGGGTGTGTTCCTTATCTTATCCTTGTGTCTAAACTCTTCTCCATGGCTGGACCCCCAAATAATATTCCTTTACGTGCTAAGGGGTATCTAGAGAGTGGGATAGGTTTAATAACTACCCTAACCCTAACGCATTCCCTAACCCTAACCCCTACCCTAACCCTAACACGTACCCTAATCCTAACCCGTACCCTTAACCGAGCCCTAACCCTAACACTAAACCTAACCCTAACCCTAACCCATACCCTACGCCGTACCCGAACCCCTCCCCGAACCCGTACCCTAAGTCGTACCCTAAGCCTAACCCTAAGCCTAACCCTAACCCTAGGCTACCCTTGACTGCTTCTGCCTCCAATAGATTTCCTAAGCACTAGTGTTTTAAGGAACAGCTTAAAAAGAGAATCCTAATGTGATTTCTTTATAATGGGTGTGTTCCTTATCTTATCCTAGTGTCTAAACTCTTCTCCATGGCTGGACCCCCAAATAATATTCCTTTACGTGCTAAGGGGGAGCTAGAGAGTGGGATAGGTTTACTAACTACCCTAGCCCTAACGCGTAACCTAACCCTAACCCCTACCCTAACCCTAACACGTACCCTAATCCTAACCCGTACCCTAAACCGAGCCCTAACCCTAACACTAACCCAAACCCTAACACTAACCCATACCCTACGCCGTACACGAACACCTCCCCGAACCCACACCCCAAGCCGTACCCTAACCCTAACCCTAAGCCTAACCCTATCCCTAGGCTACCCTTGACTGCTTCTGCATCCAGTAGATTTGCTAACAACTAGTATTTTAAGGAACAGCTTAAAAAGAGAATCCTAAAGTGATTTCTTTATAATGGGTGTGTTCCTTATCTTATCCTAGTGTCTAAACTCTTCTCCATGGCTGGACCCCCAAATAATATTCCTTTACATGCTAAGGGGTATCTAGAGAGTGGGATAGGTTTAATAACTACCCTAACCCTAATGCGTACCCTAACCCTAACCCCTACCCTAACCCTAACACGTACCCTAATCCTAACCCGTACCCTAAACCGAGCCCTAACCCTAACACTAACCCTAACCCTAACCCATACCTTACGCCGTACCCAAAACCCTCCCCGAACCCGTACCCTAAGCCGTACCCTAAGCCTAACCCTAAGCCTAACCTTACCCTAGGCTACCCTTGACTGCTTCTGCCTCCAATAGATTTCCTAAGCACTAGTGTTTTAAGGAACAGCTTAAAAAGAGAATCCTAATGTGATTTCTTTATAATGGGTGTGTTCCTTATCTTATCCTAGTGTCTAAACTCTTCTCCATGGCTGCACCCCCAAATAATATTGCCTTACGTACTAAGGGGTATCTAGAGAGTGGGATAGGTTTAATAACTACCCTAACCCTAATGCGTACTCTAACCCTAACCCCTACCCTAACACTAACACGTACACTAATCCTAACCCGTACCCTAAACCGAGCCCTAACCCTAACACTAACACTAACCCTAACCCTAACCCATACCCTACGCCGTACCTGAACCCCTCCCCAAACCCGTACCCTAAGCCGTACCCTAAGCCTAACCCTAAGCCTAACCCTAACCCTAGGCTACCCTTAACTGCTTCTGCCTCCAATAGATTTCCTAAGCACTAGTGTTTTAAGCAACAGCTTAAAAAGAGAATCCTAATGTGATTTCTTTATAATGGGTGTGTTCCTTATCTTATCCTAGTGTCTAAATTCTTCTCCATGGCTGGAACCCCAAATAATATTCCTTTACGTGCTAAGGGGTATCTAGAGAGTGGGATAGGTTTACTAACTACCCTAACCCTAACGCGTACCCTAACCCTAACCCCTACCCTAACCCTAACACGTACCCTAATCCTAACCTGTACCCTAAACCGAGCCCTAACCCTAACACTAACCCTAACCCTAACCCTAACCCATACCCTATGCCGTACCCGCACCCCTCCCCGAACCCGTACCCTAAGCCATACCCTAAACCTAACCCTAAGCCTAACCCTAACCTTAGGCTACCCTTGACTGCTTCTGCCTCCAATTGATTTCCTAAGCAGTAGTGTTTTAAGGAACAGCTTAAAAAGAGAATCCTAAAGTGATTTCTTTATAATGGGTGTGTTCCTTATCTTATCCTAGTGTCTAAACTCTTCTCCATGGCTGGACCCCCAAATAATATTCCTTTACGTGCTAAGGGGGAGCTAGAGAGTGGGATAGGTTTACTAACTACCCTAGCCCTAACGCGTAACCTAACCCTAACCCCTACCCTAACCCTAACACGTACCCTAATCCTAACCCGTACCCTAAACCGAGCCCTAACCCTAACACTAACCCAAACCCTAACCCTAACCCATACCCTACGCCGTACACGAACACCTCCCCGAACCCATACCCCAAGCCGTACCCTAAACCTAACCCTAAGCCTAACCCTAACCCTAGGCTACCCTTGACTGCTTCTGCCTCCAATAGATTTCCTAAGCACTAGTGTTTTAAGGAACAGCTTAAAAATAGAATCCTAATGTGATTTCTTTATAATGGGTGTGTTCCTTATCTTATCCTAGTGTCTAAACTCTTCTCCATGGCTGCACCCCCAAATAATATTGCCTTACGTGCTAAGGGGTATCTAGAGAGTGGGATAGGTTTAATAACTACCCTAACCCTAATGCGTACTCTAACCCTAACCCCTACCCTAACACTAACACGTACCCTAATCCTAACCCGTACCCTAAACCGAGCCCTAACCCTAACACTAACACTAACCCTAACCCTAACCCATACCCTACGCCGTACCTGAACCCCTCCCCAAACCCGTACCCTAAGCCTTACCCTAAGCCTAACCCTAAGCCTAACACTAACCCTAGGCTACCCTTGACTGCTTCTGCCTCCAATAGATTTCCTAAGCACTAGTGTTTTAAGCAACAGCTTAAAGAGAGAATCCTAATGTGATTTCTTTATAATGGGTGTGTTCCTTATCTTATCCTAGTGTCTAAATTCTTCTCCATTGCTGGAACCCCAAATAATATTCCTTTACGTGCTAAGGGGTATCTAGAGAGTGGGATAGGTTTACTAACTACCCAAACCCTAACGCGTACCCTAACCCTAACCCCTACCCTAAACCTAACACGTACCCTAATCCTAACCGTACCCTAAACCGAGCCCTAACCCTAACACTAACCCTAACCCTAACCCTAACCCATACCCTACGCCGTACCCGAAACCCTCCCCGAACCCGTACCCTAAGCCGTACCCTAAGCCTAACCCTAAGCCTAACCCTAACCCTACGCTACCCTTGACTGCTTCTGCCTCCAATAGATTTCCTAAGCACTAGTGTTTTAAGGAACAGCTTAAAAAGAGAATCCTAATGTGATTTCTTTATAATGGGTGTGTTCCTTATCTTATCCTAGTGTCTAAACTCTTCTCCATGGCTGCACCCCCAAATAATATTCCCTTACGTGCTAAGGGGTATCTAGAGAGTGGGATAGGTTTAATAACTACCCTAACCCTAACGCGTACCCTAACCCTAACCCCTACCCTAACCCTAACACGTGCCCTAATCCTAACCTGTACCCTAAACCGAGCCCTAACCCTAACACTAACCCTAACCCTAACCCTAACCCATACCCTACGCCGTACCCGCACCCCTCCCCGAACCCGTACCCTAAGCCATACCCTAAACCTAACCCTAAGCCTAACCCTAACCCTAGGCTACCCTTGACTGCTTCTGCCTCCAATTGATTTCCTAAGCAGTAGTGTTTTAAGGAACAGCTTAAAAAGAGAATCCTAATGTGATTTCTTTATAATGGGTGTGTTCCTTATCTTATCCTAGTGTCTAAACTCTTCTCCATGGCTGGACCCCCAAATAATATTCCTTTACGTGCTAAGGGGGAGCTAGAGAGTGGGATAGGTTTACTAACTACCCTAGCTCTAACGCGTAACCTAACCCTAACCCCTACCCTAACCCTAACACGTACCCTAATCCTAACCCGTACCCTAAACCGAGCCCTAACCCTAACACTAACCCAAACACTAACCCTAACCCATACCCTACGCCGTACACGAACACCTCCCCGAACCCATACCCCAAGCCGTACCCTAACCCTAACCCTAAGCCTAACCCTAACCCTAGGCTACCCTTGACTGCTTCTGCCTCCAATAGATTTCCTAAGCACTAGTGTTTTAAGAACAGCTTAAAAAGAGAATCCTAAAGTGATTTCTTTATAATGGGTGTGTTCCTTATCTTATCCTAGTGTCTAAACTCTTCTCCATGGCTGGACCCCCAAATAATATTCCTTTACGTGCTAAGGGGTATCTAGAGAGTGGGATAGGTTTAATAACTACCCTAACCCTAACGCGTACCCTAACCCTAACCCCTACCCTAACCCTAACACGTACCGTAATCCTAACCCGTACCCTAAACCGAGCCCTAACCCTAACACTAACCCTAACCCTAACCCTAACCCATACCCTACGCCGTACCCGAAACCCTCCCCGAACCCGTACCCTAAGCCATACCCTAAGCCTAACCCTAAGCCTAACACTAACCCTAGGCTACCCTTGACTGCTTCTGCCTCCAATAGATTTCCTAAGCACTAGTGTTTTAAGCAACAGCTTAAAAAGAGAATCCTAATGTGATTTCTTTATAATGGGTGTGTTCCTTATCTTATCCTAGTGTCTAAACTCTTCTCCATGGCTGGACCCCCAAATAATATTCCTTTACGTGCTAAGGGGTATCTAGAGAGTGGGATAGGTTTAATAACTACCCTAACCCTAACGCATTCCCTAACCCTAACCCCTACCCTAACCCTAACACGTACCCTAATCCTAACCCGTACCCTTAACCGAGCCCTAACCCTAACACTAAACCTAACACTAACCCTAACCCATACCCTACGCCGTACCCGAACCCCTCCCCGAACCCGTACCCTAAGCCGTACCGTAACCCTAACCCTAAGCCTAACCCTAACCCTAGGCTACCCTTGACTGTTTCTGCCTCCAATAGATTTCCTAAGCACTAGTGTTTTAAGGAATGGCTTAAAAAGGGAATCCTAATGTGATTTCTTTATAATGGGTGTGTTCCTTATCTTATCCTAGTGTCTAAACTCTTCTCCATGGCTGGACACCCAAATAATATTCCTTTACGTGCTAAGGGGTATCTAGAGAGTGGGATAGGTTTAATAACTACCCTAACCCTAACGCGTACCCTAACCCTAACCCCTACCCTAACCCTAACACGTACCCTAATCCTAACCCGTACCCTAAACCGAGCCCTAACCCTAACCCTAACCCTAACCCTAACCCATACCCTACGCCGTACCCGCACCCCTCCCCGAACCCGTAACCTAAGCCGTACCCTAAGCCTAACCCTAAGCCTAACCCTAACCCTAGGCTACCCTTGACTGCTTCTGCCTCCAATAGATTTCCTAAGCACTACTGTTTTAAGGAACAGCTTAAAAAGAGAATCCTAATGTGATTTCTTTATAATGGGTGTGTTCCTTATCTTATCCTAGTGTCTAAACTCTTCTCCATGGCTGCACCCCCAAATAATATTCCCTTACGTGCTAAGGGGTATCTAGAGAGTGGGATAGGTTTAATAACTACCTTAACCCTAACGCGTACCCTAACCCTAACCCCTACCCTAACCCTAACACGTACCCTAATCCTAACCTGTACCCTAAACCGAGCCCTAACCCTAACACTAACCCTAACCCTAACCCATACCCTACGCCGTACCCGCACCCCTCCCCGAACCCGTACCCTAAGCCATACCCTAAACCTAACCCTAAGCCTAACCCTAACCCTAGGCTACCCTTGACTGCTTCTGCCTCCAATTGATTTCCTAAGCAGTAGTGTTTTAAGGAACAGCTTAAAAAGAGAATCCTAATGTGATTTCTTTATAATGGGTGTGTTCCTTATCTTATCCTAGTGTCTAAACTCTTCTCCATGGCTGGACCCCCAAATAATATTCCTTTACGTGCTAAGGGGGAGCTAGAGAGTGGGATAGGTTTACTAACTACCCTAGCCCTAACGCGTAACCTAACCCTAACCCCTACCCTAACCCTAACACGTACCCTAATCGTAACCCGTACCCTAAACCGAGCCCTAACCCTAACACTAACCCAAACCCTAACCCTAACCCATACCCTACGCCGTACACGAACACCTCCCCGAACCCATACCCCAAGCCGTACCCTAACCCTAACCCTAAGCCTAACCCTATCCCTAGGCTACCCTTGACTGCTTCTGCCTCCAGTAGATTTGCTAACAACTAGTATTTTAAGGAACAGCTTAAAAAGAGAATCCTAAAGTGATTTCTTTATAATGGGTGTGTTCCTTATCTTATCCTAGTGTCTAAACTCTTCTCCATGGCTGGACCCCCAAATAATATTTCTTTACATGCTAAGGGGTATCTAGAGAGTGGGATAGGTTTAATAACTACCCTAACACTAATGCGTACCCTAACCCTAACCCCTACCCTAACCCTAACACGTACCCTAATCCTAACCCGTACCCTAAACCGAGCCCTAACCCTAACACTAACCCTAACCCTAACCCATACCATACGCCGTACCCAAAACCCTCCCCGAACCCGTACCCTAAGCCGTACCCTAAGCCTAACCCTAAGCCTAACCTTACCCTAGGCTACCCTTGACTGCTTCTGCCTCCAATAGATTTCCTAAGCACTAGTGTTTTAAGGAACAGCTTAAAAAGAGAATCCTAATGTGATTTCTTTATAATGGGTGTGTTCCTTATCTTATCCTAGTGTCTAAACTCTTCTCCATGGCTGCACCCCCAAATAATATTGCCTTACGTGCTAAGGGGTATCTAGAGAGTGGGATAGGTTTAATAACTACCCTAACCCTAATGCGTACTCTAACCCTAACCCCTACCCTAACACTAACACGTACCCTAATCCTAACCCGTACCCTAAACCGAGCCCTAACCCTAACACTAACACTAACCCTAACCCTAACCCATACCCTACGCCGTACCTGAACCCCTCCCCAAACCCGTACCCTAAGCCGTACCCTAAGCCTAACCCTAAGCCTAACACTAACCCTAGGCTACCCTTGACTGCTTCTGCCTCCAATAGATTTCCTAAGCACTAGTGTCTTAAGGAACAGCTTAAAAAGAGAATCCTAATGTGATTTCATTATAATGGGTGTGTTCCTTATCTTATCCTAGTGTCTAAACTCTTCTCCATTGCTGCACACCCAAATAATATTCCCTTACGTGCTAAGGGGTATCTAGAGAGTGGGATAGGTTTAATAACTACCCTAACCCTAACGCGTACCCTAACCCTAACACGTACCCTAACCCTAACACGTACCCTAATCCTAACCTGTACCCTAAACCGAGCCCTAACCCTAACACTAACCCTAACCCTAACCCTAACCAATACCCTACGCCGTACCCGCACCCCTCCCCGAACCCGTACCCTAAGCCATACCCTAAACCTAACCCTAAGCCTAACCCTAACCCTAGGCTACCCTTGACTGCTTCTGCCTCCAATTGATTTCCTAAGCAGTAGTGTTTTAAGGAACAGCTTAAAAAGAGAATCCTAATGTGATTTCTTTATAATGGGTGTGTTCCTTATCTTATCCTAGTGTCTAAACTCTTCTCCATGGCTGGACCCCCAAATAATATTCCTTTACGTGCTAAGGGGGAGCTAGAGAGTGGGATAGGTTTACTAACTACCCTAGCTCTAACGCGTAACCTAACCCTAACCCCTACCCTAACCCTAACACGTACCCTAATCCTAACCCGTACCCTAAACCGAGCCCTAACCCTAACACTAACCCAAACCCTAACCCTAACCCATACCCTACGCCGTACACGAACACCTCCCCGAACCCATACCCCAAGCCGTACCCTAACCCTAACCCTAAGCCTAACCCTAACCCTAGGCTACCCTTGACTGCTTCTGCCTCCAATAGATTTCCTAAGCACTAGTGTTTTAAGAACAGCTTAAAAAGAGAATCCTAAAGTGATTTCTTTATAATGGGTGTGTTCCTTATCTTATCCTAGTGTCTAAACTCTTCTCCATGGCTGGACCCCCAAATAATATTCCTTTACGTGCTAAGGGGTATCTAGAGAGTGGGATAGGTTTAATAACTACCCTAACCCTAACGCGTACCCTAACCCTAACCCCTACCCTAACCCTAACACGTACCTTAATCCTAACCCGTACCCTAAACCGAGCCCTAACCCTAACACTAACCCTAACCCTAACCCTAACCCATACCTTACGCCGTACCCGAAACCCTCCCCGAACCCATACCCTAAGCCATACCCTAAGCCTAACCCTAAGCCTAACACTAACCCTAGGCTACCCTTGACTGCTTCTGCCTCCAATAGATTTCCTAAGCACTAGTGTTTTAAGCAACAGCTTAAAAAGAGAATCCTAATGTGATTTCTTTATAATGGGTGTGTTCCTTATCTTATCCTAGTGTCTAAACTCTTCTCCATGGCTGGACCCGCAAATAATATTCCTTTACGTGCTAAGGGGTATCTAGAGAGTGGGATAGGTTTACTAACGACCCTAACCCTAATGCGTACCCTAACCCTAACCCCTACCCTAAACCTAACACGTACCCTAATCCTAACCGTACCCTAAACCGAGCCCTAACCCTAACTCTAACCCTAACCCTAACCCTAACCCATAGCCTACGCCGTACCCGCACCCCTCCCCGAACCCGTAACCTAAGCCGTACCGTAACCCTAACCCTAAACCTAACCCTAACCCTAGGCTACCCTTGACTGTTTCTGCCTCCAATAGATTTCCTAAGCACTAGTGTTTTAAGGAATGGCTTAAAAAGGGAATCCTAATGTGATTTCTTTATAATGGGTGTGTTCCTTATCTTATCCTAGTGTCTAAACTCTTCTCCATGGCTGGACACCCAAATAATATTCCTTTACGTGCTAAGGGGTATCTAGAGAGTGGGATAGGTTTAATAACTACCCTAACCCTAACGCGTACCCTAACCCTAAACCCTACCCTAACCCTAACACGTACCCTAAACCTAACCCGTACCCTAAACCGAGCACTAACCCTAACCCTAACCCTAACACATACCCTACGCCGTATCCGAACCCCTCCCCGAACCCGTACCCTAAGCCGTACCCTAAGCCTAACCCTAAGCCTAACCCTAACCCTAGGCTACCCTTGACTGCTTCTGCCTCCAATAGATTTCCTAAGCACTAGTGTTTTAAGGAACAGCTGAAAAAGAGAATCCTAATGTGATTTCTTTATAATGGGTGTGTTCCTTATCTTATCCTAGTGTCTAAACTCTTCTCCATGGCTGGACCCCCAAATAATATTCCTTTACGTGCTAAGGGGTATCTAGAGAGTGGGATAGGTTTAATAACTACCCTAATCCTAACGCGTACCCTAACCCTAACCCCTACCCTAACCCTAACACGTACTCTAATCCTAACCCGTACCCTAAACCGAGCCCTAACCCTAACACTAACCCTAACCCTAACCCTAACCCTAACCCGAACCCGTACACTAAGCTGTACCCTAACCCTAACCCTAAGCCTAACCCTAACCTTAGGCTACCCTTGACTGCTTCTGCCTCCAATAGATTTCCTAAGCACTAGTGTTTTAAGGAACAGCTTAAAAAGAGAATCCTAATGTGATTTCTTTATAATAGGTGTGTTCCTTATCTTATCCTAGTGTCTAAACTCTTCTCCACGGGTGGACCTCCAACTAATATTCCTTTACGTGCTAAGGGGTATCTAGAGAGTGGGATAGGTTTAATAACTACCCTAACCCTAACGCGTACCCTAACCCTAACCCCTACCCTAACTCTAACACGTACCCTAATCCTAACCCGTTCCCTTAACCGAGCCCTAACCCTAACACTAAACCTAACCCTAACCCTAACCCATACCCTATGCCGTACCCGAACCCCTCCCCGAACCCGTACCCTAAGCCGTACCGTAATCCTAACCATAAGCCTAACCCGATCCCTAGGCTACCCTTGACTGTTTCTGCCTCCAATAGATTTCCTAAGCACTAGAGATTTAAGGAACAGCTTAAAAAGAGAATCCTTATGTGATTTCTTTATAATGGGTGTGTTCCTTATCTTATCCTAGTGTCTAAACTCTTCTCCATGGCTGGACCCCCAAATAATATTCCTTTACGTGCTAAGGGGTATCTAGAGAGTGGGATAGGTTTAATAACTACCCTAACCCTAACGCGTACCCTAACCCTAAACCCTACCCTAACCCTAACACGTACCCTAATCCTAATCTGTACCCTAAACCGAGCCCTAACCCTAACACTAACCCTAACCCTAACCCTAACACAAACCCTACGCCGTACCCGAAACCCTCCCCGAACCCGTACCCTAAGCCGTACCCTAAGCCTAACCCTAAGCCTAACCCTAAACCTAGGCTACCCTTGACTGCTTCTGCCTCCAATAGATTTCCTAAGCACTAGTGTTTTAAGGAACAGCTTAAAAATAGAATCCTAATGTGATTTCTTTATAATGGGTGTGTTCCTTATCTTATCCTAGTGTCTAAACTCTTCTCCATGGCTCGACCCCCAAATAATATTCCTTTACGTGCTAAGGGGTATCTAGAGAGTGGGATAGGTTTAATAACTACCCTAACCCTAACGCGTACCCTAACCCTAACCCCTACCCTAACTCTAACACGTACCCTAATCCTAACCCGTTCCCTTAACCGAGCCCTAACCCTAACACTAAACCTAACCCTAACCCTAACCCATACCCTATGCCGTACCCGAACCCCTCCCCGAACCCGTACCCTAAGCCGTACCGTAACCCTAACCATAAGCCTAACCCTATCCCTAGGCTACCCTTGACTGTTTCTGCCTCCAATAGATTTCCTAAGCACTAGAGTTTTAAGGAACAGCTTAAAAAGAGAATCCTTATGTGATTTCTTTATAATGGGTGTGTTCCTTATCTTATCCTAGTGTCTAAACTCTTCTCCATGGCTGGACCCCCAAATAATATTCCTTTACGTGCTAAGGGGTATCTAGAGAGTGGGATAGGTTTAATAACTACCCTAACCCTAACGCGTACCCTAACCCTAAACCCTACCCTAACCCTAACACGTACCCTAATCCTAATTTGTACCCTAAACCGAGCCCTAACCCTAACACTAACCCTAACCCTAACCCTAACACAAACCCTACGCCGTACCCGAACCCCTCCCCGAACCCGTACCCTAAGCCGTACCCTAAGCCTAACCCTAAGCCTAACCCTAAACCTAGGCTACCCTTGACTGCTTCTGCCTCCAATAGATTTCCTAAGCACTAGTGTTTTAAGGAACAGCTTAAAAATAGAATCCTAATGTGATTTCTTTATAATGGGTGTGTTCCTTATCTTATCCTAGTGTCTAAACTCTTCTCCATGGCTGGACCCCCAAATAATATTCCTTTACGTGCTAAGGGGTATCTAGAGAGTGGGATAGGTTTAATAACTACCCTAACCCTAACGCGTACCCTAACCCTAACCCCTACCCTAACCCTAACTCGTACCCTAATCCTAACCGTACCCTAAACCGAGCCCTAAAGCTAAAACTAAACCTAACCCTAACCCTAACCCATACCCTACGCCGTACCCGAACCCCTCCCCGAACCCGTACCCTAAGCCGTACCCTAAGCCTAACCCTAAGCCTAACCCTAACCCTAGGCTACCCTTGACTGCTTCTGCCTCCAATAGATTTCCTAAGCACTAGTGTTTTAAGGAACAGCTTAAAAAGAGAATCCTAATGTGATTTCTTTATAATTGGTGTGTTCCTTATCTTATCCTAGTGTCTAAACTCTTCTCCATGGCTGGACCCTCAAATAATATTCCTTTACGTGCTAAGGGGTATCTAGAGAGTGGGATAGGTTTAATAACTACCCTAACCCGAACGCGTACCCTAACCCTAACCCCTACCCTAACCCTAACACGTACCCTAATCCTAACCCGTACCCTAAACCGAGCCCTAACCCTAACACTAACCCTAACCCTAACCCTAACCCATACCCTACGCCGTACTCGCACCCCTCCCCGAACCCGTAACCTAAGCCGTACCCTAAGCCTAACCCTAAGCCTAACCCTAACCCTAGGCTACCCTTGACTGCTTCTGCCTCCAATAGATTTCCTAAGCACTACTGTTTTAAGGAACAGCTTAAAAAGAGAATCCTAATGTGATTTCTTTATAATGGGTGTGTTCCTTATCTTATCCTAGTGTCTAAACTCTTCTCCATGGCTGCACCCCCAAATAATATTCCCTTACGTGCTAAGGGGTATCTAGAGAGTGGGATAGGTTTAATAACTACCCTAACCCTAACGCGTACCCTAACCCTAACCCCTACCCTAACCCTAACACATACCCTAATCCTAACCCGTACCCTAAACCGAGCCCTAACCCTAACAATAAACCTAACCCTAACCCTAACCCATACCCTACGCCGTACCCGAACCCCTCCCTGAACCCGTACCCTAAGCCGTACCCTAACCCTATCCCTAAGCCTAACCCTAACCCTAGGCTACCCTTGACTGCTTCTGCCTCCAATAGATTTCCTAAGCACTAGTGTTTTAAGGAACAGCTTAAAAAGAGAATCCTAAAGTGATTTCTTTATAATGGGTGTGTTCCTTATCTTATCCTAGTGTCTAAACTCTTCTCCATGGCTGGACCCCCAAATAATATTCCTTTACGTGCTAAGGGGTATGTAGAGAGTGGGATAGGTTTAATAACTACCCTAACCCTAACGCGTACCCTTACCCTAAACCCTACCCTAACACTAACACGTATCCTAATCCTAACCCGTACACTAAACCGAGCCCTAATCCTAACACTAACCCTAACCCTAACGCTAACCCTAACCCTAACCCATACCCTACGCCGTACCCGAACCCCTCCCCGACCCCGTACCCTAAGCCGTACCGTAACCCTAACCCTAAGCCTAACGCTAACCCTACGCTACCCGTGACTGCTTCTGCCTCCAATAGATTTTCTAAGCACTAGTGTTTTAAGGAACGGCTTAAAAAGAGAATCCTAATGTGATTTCTTTATAATGGGTGTGTTCCTTATCTTATCCTTGTGTCTAAACTCTTCTCCATGGATGGACCCCCAAATAATATTCCTTTACGTGCTAAGGGGTATCTAGAGAGTGGGATAGGTTTAATGACTACCCTAACCCTAACGCATTCCCTAACCCTAACCCCTACCCTAACCCTAACACGTACCCTAATCCTAACCCGTACCCTTAACCGAGCCCTAACCCTAACACTAAACCTAACACTAACCCTAACCCATACCCTACGCCGTACCCGAACCCCTCCCCGAACCCGTACCCTAAGCCGTACCCTAAGCCTAACCCTAAGCCTAACCCTAAACCTAGGCTACCCTTGACTGTTTCTGCCTCCAATAGATTTCCTAAGCACTAGTGTTTTAAGGAATGGCTTAAAAAGGGAATCCTAATGTGATTTCTTTATAATGGGTGTGTTCCTTATCTTATCCTAGTGTCTAAACTCTTCTCCATGGCTGGACACCCAAATAATATTCCTTTACGTGCTAAGGGGTATCTAGAGAGTGGGATAGGTTTAATAACTACCCTAACCCTAACGCGTACCCTAACCCTAACCCCTACCCTAACCCTAACACGTACCCTAATCCTAACCGTACCCTAAACCGAGCCCTAAAGCTAAAACTAAACCTAACCCTAACCCTAACCCATACCCTACGCCGTACCCGAACCCCTCCCCGAACCCGTACCCTAAGCCGTACCCTAAGCCTAACCCTAAGCCTAACCCTAACCCTAGGCTACCCTTGACTGCTTCTGCCTCCAATAGATTTCCTAAGCACTAGTGTTTTAAGGAACAGCTTAAAAAGAGAATCCTAATGTGATTTCTTTATAATGGGTGTGTTCCTTATCTTATCCTAGTGTCTAAACTCTTCTCCATGGCTGGACCCTCAAATAATATTCCTTTACGTGCTAAGGGGTATCTAGAGAGTGGGATAGGTTTACTAACTACCCTAACCCTAACGCGTACCCTAACCCTAACCCCTACCCTAACCCTAACACGTACCCTAATCCTAACCCGTACCCTAAACCGAGCCCTAACCCTAACACTAACCCTAACCCTAACCCTAACCCATACCCTACGCCGTACTCGCACCCCTCCCCGAACCCGTAACCTAAGCCGTACCCTAAGCCTAACCCTAAGCCTAACCCTAACCCTAGGCTACCCTTGACTGCTTCTGCCTCCAATAGATTTCCTAAGCACTACTGTTTTAAGGAACAGCTTAAAAAGAGAATCCTAATGTGATTTCTTTATAATGGGTGTGTTCCTTATCTTATCCTAGTGTCTAAACTCTTCTCCATGGCTGCACCCCCAAATAATATTCCCTTACGTGCTAAGGGGTATCTAGAGAGTGGGATAGGTTTAATAACTACCCTAACCCTAACGCGTACCCTAACCCTAACCCCTACCCTAACCCTAACACATACCCTAATCCTAACCCGTACCCTAAACCGAGCCCTAACCCTAACACTAAACCTAACCCTAACCCTAACCCATACCCTACGCCGTACCCGAACCCCTCCCCGAACCCGTACCCTAAGCCGTACCCTAACCCTATCCCTAAGCCTAACCCTAACCCTAGGCTACCCTTGACTGCTTCTGCCTCCAATAGATTTCCTAAGCACTAGTGTTTTAAGGAACAGCTTAAAAAGAGAATCCTAAAGTGATTTCTTTATAATGGGTGTGTTCCTTATCTTATCCTAGTGTCTAAACTCTTCTCCATGGCTGGACCCCCAAATAATATTCCTTTACGTGCTAAGGGGTATGTAGAGAGTGGGATAGGTTTAATAACTACCCTAACCCTAACGCGTACCCTTACCCTAACCCCTACCCTAACACTAACACGTATCCTAATCCTAACCCGTACACTAAACCGAGCCCTAATCCTAACACTAACCCTAACCCTAACCCTAACCCTAACCCTAACCCATACCCTACGCCGTACCCGAACCCCTCCCCGACCCCGTACCCTAAGCCGTACCGTAACCCTAACCCTAAGCCTAACGCTAACCCTACGCTACCCGTGACTGCTTCTGCCTCCAATAGATTTTCTAAGCACTAGTGTTTTAAGGAACGGCTTAAAAAGAGAATCCTAATGTGATTTCTTTATAATGGGTGTGTTCCTTATATTATCCTTGTGTCTAAACTCTTCTCCATGGATGGACCCCCAAATAATATTCCTTTACGTGCTAAGGGGTATCTAGAGAGTGGGATAGGTTTAATGACTACCCTAACCCTAACGCATTCCCTAACCCTAACCCCTACCCTAACCCTAACACGTACCCTAATCCTAACCCGTACCCTTAACCGAGCCCTAACCCTAACACTAAACCTAACACTAACCCTAACCCATACCCTACGCCGTACCCGAACCCCTCCCCGAACCCGTACCCTAAGCCGTACCGTAACCCTAACCCTAAGCCTAACCCTAACCCTAGGCTACCCTTGACTGTTTCTGCCTCCAATAGATTTCCTAAGCACTAGAGTTTTAAGGAATGGCTTAAAAAGGGAATCCTAATGTGATTTCTTTATAATGGGTG